>NC_059075.1:17480735-17787837 GCF_020497125.1 Mauremys mutica
GTCTGACTGGAATGGACAAATGTGATAATCTCCTCTGACCTTCTCTATAGTACAGGCCATAGAACTTCCCCCAAAATAATTCCTAGAGAATATTTTATAGAAACAACATCCAGTCTTGATTTAAAATTGTCAGCGATGGAGAATCCACCATGACACTGGTAAATTATTCCAGTGATTAATTACTCTGATTATATAGTGACTTTCTTCCCACAGGATCCAACTACAAACACTTAGCCCCTAGTTTCAGTGGTTTTAGCTTGGCAGTTCATCTAAACAAATTGAGGGGAAGAAAATGGATTATTTCAGCAGTCAGCATTTCAGTTGTTAGCTAAATGAAATAAAGGGAAAGGCATATAGTGAAGAGCTTTCCTGATCTCTGGCATCAGAAAGAATTCTCAGCTGAAATGTGTAGTGAGCATGGATATTATCCATGGCTAAAACTATTATTTGTTGCCTAATAGCAGTTAGAATCCTCTATTAGATGAAAGGGGCATGGCATTTCAAGGATAAATGACAATCTTGGCCTTACTTGATTAGAGCTTACAGAGGTTGCTAAGAAACAGACTAATAGTTCTTGAATAACCAATTATATGCCCCTTGGACAGATGCACAGGTGCTTGCTCTCTGAAGTAACTTTTTTTTTTTTTAACCTGGGATAAGACTGGAGTATTAAGCAGGCTGTAGATAGAGTGCAGTTTACTTAAGTTTTAAAGTGTATATATTTTAAAAAATTGTCCCTTTTTGCACATCTTCTCTGGTGGGTTTTTTTTATTCCCTGTATTATTCTTTAGATTGTACTATATTTAGCATTCGTGTGTGTGTGTATGTGTGTGTATGTGTGTGTATGTATGTATGTATATATATATATATATATATATATGGAATCTTCCTCTTCTCTTTTTATTCCCCCTGAATAGTTTCTAACATGCGTTTCGCTTTGATACTGGAAACTGTTCCAGTCCCCTATCTTAGGTTAAAACTAGATACATGTGAAACTTAAATTTCTTGCCCTTCAGTGTCTACTTGTTGTGACTCGTCTAATCTTCCTGGGTAACTATTGTTTGTGTACTTCATTGGACCGCTAGTGCCTTTTTCTGGGAAAGGGTCTTTTCTATTATTCGTGCAGAGCAAACCAGTCTACCTTGCTTTTTAAAAATATCTGATGATAAAATCTGCCCCACATTCTGGAAATTTTGTACAGTGCAAGTGTTCTTAGGGATTAATTGCAATTTGAATGGTGAGCTTTGTCTTGCTGGGATTTCAATCCATAGTGTCTTTGCTCATATAGTATTAGCCCTTTTTTGGATTTTTTTTTAACTGTTGTATATGAAAACTGCATATGTAAAGGAATCATGTAAGTGAAGTTTTATGGATCTACATGAGTTATGAACTGACTGGTCAACCACACACCTCATTTGGAACTGGAAGTAGTCAATCAGGCAGTAGCGTGGGGGGGAACAAATACAGTATAGTACGGTGTTAAACTACTAAAAAAAGTTTAAAAACTTGACAAGATAAGGAAACTTTCTGTGCTTGTTTTATTTAAATTAAGATGGTTACAAGCAGCATTTTCTTCCACATAGTAAAGTTTCAAAGCTGCATTAAGTCAAAGAATAGCCATAATGTTTTGTTCAGTTACAAACATTTCAGAGTTACACACAACCTCCATTCCTGAGTTGTTTGTAACATCGAGGTTCTACTGTACTTGGTTATCCAAATCTCCAGAAACTAACTTCTGGGTTCTTTTGATAGCCGATAGTGCTTCCACAGCATTACCTTTTTAACTTGAAAGGAAGATGCACATATTAAAGATCAAAAGTACAGCTTCAGTTAGAAAAGTATACATGTGTATTCCTTCTCAAAATAAGCAATGAACAGCTTTTCCAATATGAAATTCACACTGACTACATAATTTTGGTACAGTAACATTCTTTCTAAAGTCTTCTAATAGCTTGTATTATAAACCATTTAAGAAAAATGTTGTGGTGGGGCGGAATAGGGAGGTGAGATCCTTTAGTCTTGTGCAGCTGTAAAGCCCTCTAGAGGGGGGAAAAATAATTTACACTTGTGATCCAAGAACATCTTAATGCCAGCTGGCAAAGGGGCACAGAGGGAGTCAAGGTTGCCAACCCTCCAGGATTATCCTGGAGACTTCAGGAATTAAATATATTAATCGTTAATTAAAGATTGTCATGTGATGCAACCTCCAGGAATATGTCCAACCGAAATTGGCAACCTTAGAGGGGGGTGCATAGAGTTTACAAGTATTTCCTGAGACTGGTATGTTACATCCTGGTTCACCAAAGGACGTCATGTAGCATTTCAAAGGAAAACAGCAAAAACGAGGAGTCCTTGTGGCACCTTAGATTAACAAATTTATTTGGGCATAAGATTTCATGGGCTAAAACCCACTTCATCACAAAAGCTTATGCCCAAGTAAATTTGTTAATCTCCAAGGTGCCACAAGGATTCCTTGATTTTTGCTGATACAGACTAACACGGCTATCACTCTGAAAGGAAAACAGGTGTGTCACTGGTTAGGAATATTGTCATAAATTTTATGTACTGCTACTATGTAAAGAGGGGTGTGTGTGTATATATATGTAAAATAATAAAAAAAAGTACTTATCGTTTTGTATCAAGGTGTTAATCCACCAGCAGAGGTGAAAAACTGGTTTCCTGTTGGAGCAGAGATGTTTATCCGTCTGTTGCAATGTAAAGTGAGTGGTGTCTCACTCGCAATAATCAGTCTGAGCTAAATGCAGATGAAGGATTGAGACTTAACAGGAAGAGAAGAACATCAGGGGGGAAAAAAGCCTTATCTGAGGGTGCATGTCAAAGGTTTATTGGACTATAACTGGGGGACAAGTAAAGCACCTTGTTATCCTGCACCTAAGAAGTAAATGGACCACATGTTCACATACAAAATGGGATTGCAGTCAGCCTTTTGCAGTGTTCTTCCCAACCAAGGCTAGGGGTAAGATAAGACTGCGCTAGACAGGAGGTTAGCCTGTTTAAGTTTAGGCTCTAGAAAGCGTATCTTGATTTTGTTTTATATGTAACCCTTCCATTTCCATTACCTTCACTCATTCTCTTGAATCCTGATCTTTGATAAACTTAAAGTTTTCACTATAAATATCTGTGCTGTGGCATCTGTTCAAGGAGCTGATCCTAAACTGAACTAATCAAGAAGGTGTGTGTGTGTGTGTGTGTGTGCTGTTCCCATTGGGGGCAGCAGAGCTAGTAAGTATTCAGTGAATAAGGGGCTGTCCACTTCAAGGGAGTGCTTCAAAGGGTTGTGGGGACTGAGGTGCACCAATTGTTACTCTCTGAGGCAAAGTAAGGGCTGGCATAGCCCAGAGAGGATTATTTGGGTGACTAGCAGGCAGGAGGTGTCAGGGAACTGGCATCCAGTTAAGCACAAGCTAGTCTCTCTGGAGGCAGGGGGGTAACCAGGTGAATCACAGTCCTGAATACCCCGAGAACTATCACCATATTTATATAGTGCCTTTTGTTTGAGGCTTTCAAAGCTTTATACTTCACACTGCACAGATGTGCTATGAAGTAAGGCCGTATTATTCTTTTATTACAGAGAGGAAAACAGGGTGCTAAATGACCTGTGCATTTAAAAAAAAAAACTTTGGAAAAGAAACTGGCTCTCTGGACTCATAGCCCTGTGCTTTAACCACTCGGTCCTGCTGCCCCTCATGAGAACTACCAGCCAAAATATCATGGATTGTAATTGTCACAACTAAGATCTTCAGAAGCTTGCTATCCTGCAAAATCAAGTATTCCTACTTACTAGCTTGCCAAGAAACTGGATTGAGCAACCATGAATAAGGAAGCCATGACAAACTGGACACTTTTGCAGCTTAAACACACTTTTTTTAGTGGTTGCATGTTTTGCTGTTACTAATTGTGACCAATGCTGTGCTAGGAGTGCTTGGGAATAGTTTCTAAATTATGGGACTAGATTTAAAAAGTGATGAAGAGCTGTTAACATCTTGATGGTTGTAAGTGGCTTCATTCCAGTTCTTCACTTGGCCATGCCACAGAAGCAGTAGCAATTGCTACTCTTTGAGGAACTAGCTAGAAGCCAAGGATTGGGGGAAACTCGCTCAAGTACTTGCTCCTTCAATATAGGGGTGATTTCATATTGACAGTACAGAGGTTTTCTGTTTTTATTTTTAAGCTGTCTACATAGGGACATGTCCAGTATTGCACGTTTGAATGGATAAATGTTTAATCTTTTAGCAGGAAGTTCTAATTACTTAAACAGGTCTCTTGTCTTGCTGGATGTGTATATAGAATAAGGCTTTGTTAAAAAGCACACATCTAACTTTTTTGTTTAATATTTGTTAATTACTTAAGCTTTTAGATTACAGTGCTACAAGATTTTATTTTAGAATATTAAAATTGCTAAGAATTAAAAATAACTCACTCTTGCAAACATGTTTGCCATACATTGGAGAAACTGTAAGACCTGTATAATCAAAATATAAACTTACCTTTTTAGTACACACAGTTACAATACAAAATACAATGCATGCAGGTGTTCTCTGTTTAGAACAGTAATTAAAGTACATTATTACATGGCTAGTTTAATTCCCTCTTGACTTGAAGTTGAAATTATAATGATGCACAGCTTGAAACACCCAGAGGACCTGATAATATCCATGCCACATGGAGCATGGGGGGAGGGGAAGAACAGTATCAATTACTGGTTCAGCTTTGAATTCTAAATATCAGCATAAAATAATTTATGTAAACTATTAATGGCTCTTCATGGTCATTACATACACTTGGAAAGGAGACAATTTAGCTTCATTTTCATCAGCATAAGGAGAGAATGCAGGAGGCATGTTTCCCTGTAACAGCTATAGGTCATGGAGAACTTGCATATCAAAACTTAAAGTGACTTTAGAAGGTAGATGACCCTGCATGTCCAAAACAGGCCGAAAGGATGGTAGTAAGGCTGGAAGTTTCTTTGAATATTCAAATATTTGAGTAAAAATGGTGTTGACTGCACTTCACACAAGACTACAAAACAAGTGTGATGCATTGCAAGTTTTCTAACTTCATAGATGCTTCATTGTTTATTTCTGCTATTGGAGCACTCCATGTGAATTCCTGGAAATGGCTTGAAGCTCACTTCAATCAGCTGGCATGGAGAGCACTAAATCTTAAATAATTGTGTAGTCATGAAAGCATCTGGGATGGAAGTAGAGAAGGAAATTGCTCTAGGCTGTTATGACCAGGCAAAAAGCATGTCTATTGTCTTCAACCATCATGTCTCTCCTCTGAAGACAATATCCTCTTCAGAAAACTAGTGGAAGGAGAAATCTTTGGCTGTGTCTGAAACCAAAGTTCAAAGTGGTTAAAAAGATATTAGCATAACAATTTAAACACTTTCTGTTGAAGTGGTGACTATGATTTCTTAAATTAACTTTAACATGATTAACTATATAAAAAGATTGAATAGTAAGGAGAGACATAAAAATGAACTTCCTGTGACAACTTTCAAAAAATGAAATGTATATCATCTAGATTTTGTGTGTGTGCTCACCTCTCACCACTTCAGAAGTATTTATGAAGAGTGACATTGAGGGAGAATTCACAGGATTCACTCACTTAGGAATCTGGTAGAATAGGAAAAATTGGATTCATGTGACTTAAGCCTGCTGATGAGCTTGAATCCCAGTTCAGAGTACTATTTTTAATTTTTTTAAAATTTGGAAATATAAGTTAAGTTTGAGGGGACAAGGATGTTAACACTTGCATGGTGGTAGTCCTACATACAACAGCTATTAAAACAATGTTTGCAATTCATGGGACCATCAGTTTTGTTTTCAGCAACTTACACTAGCATTTCTAATATTGGTCAGCAGCCTTTCTGAGGTGTGGCTTTTTTATTTTCATTAAAAGCTTTGTTGAATTGACTTTTACCCTAATTTTGGATTATAATAAAAAAGCTGTAGTTTGAGACTCTCAGCTGACTTAATATTTTGGCAACATAGTAAATAGCTAACTTAAGTATTCAAAACTGTTATAAAAGATTATACTTAAGGATGTTATATGGAAACATGACTACTTCACTATCCTCTCATACCAGTACAAGTGGCTTTTACTTCATTCGCTAACTGAAGGAAGATCGCGGGGGGAGGGGCTCCAGTGTTGCTTTCCCAAACAGAGATTTGCTTGCTGCATTAGCTCTGTTTCCTGTTCTGGCTCCAGCAAGTGGAAGTAATTCTCATGCTGTCTCCTGGCTTTGTTTTGGAAGCTGATAAGGGTTAGGCCTGGGAAATAAGCCTACATTTCAGTTTGTATCTTAGTTTGCTTGAGTAGCCTCTCGTTCCTGACATCACAGCACTTATGGAAGAATCTGTGTGTGAACAGTGTGTCCTATTTCTCTGATATCTGGAAGAAATGGCACTGCAGGGGAGGAGGCTCTTGCGTCTCTTTTATAAGAGGAGCTCTTTCTCCTGATGCATACAGCTTACTAGGGAGCATTGGTCCTGCATAGTGGACCTCTGGAGGCATGTCCATGTCTCAGGCAGTGTCAGTCACACTGCCCCTCAGGTTGAGGACATACAAAATGTGGTGGGATCCTGCTCTCCTTAGTGGAAGAAGTGTTGGCATTACTAGATGTGAATGTTGAGTTCCTGGACATTTCTCCAGCCTCTGAAAGAAGCCCCCGAGAAGACTGTGTTCCTCACAGTACTTGTGTATTAATCAAAACCTCTCCCAGCATTGGCAGTGCTTATGGCTTTACTGAATAATGTGACTTCTTGGAATTTAGTACAGAAATGTTAATCCAGTCGTTTGAGAACTATAAAACCTGGGTTAGGCCTCTGTGCAGTCTTAGATCCAGAAGGCCTGTATTTCTCCCCCAAAAATGTAATTGGGTTTGGCTTAGGTCTTGACTCATTATTCCCTCCCTGTCTCCTAATTCTGAAGCTCTACTCTGACCTGGCCCTATTTGACAGCTGATGCCAGGTGCACCCTCCTGGGGCTATTCTTTGGAATGCATCTATATCTGCATGACTCCCCCCCTCCCTTTAATTATATATTGTTGTAGTTTGGTTTTTAATGTGGCATGTACTGAATGAAATAAAAACTGGCTAGCTGATCTCAAAATGTAACTGTAAACAGTCAGTAATTGGCATTTTTTGGAACAGGGTCTCACAGGGTTCAGTTGTTGGCCTTATGTTTGTTTTTCTCAGTGACCTGGGAGATAAACCATAAAATTATCACTGAAAGAGTTTGCAGATGACCCAAGAAATTGGGAGAGTGGTAAGTAATGAAGACAGGTTACTAATACAGAACAGAGAAAAGCCATGAGATCATAGAATCATAAGACTGGAAGGGACCAGGAGAGGTCTTCTAGTCCCATCCCCTACATTCAAGGCAGGACTAAATATTATTTAGAGCATCCCTGACAGGTGTTTGGAGATTTTTGAGAACAGGTTAGACAGAGATTCCACAACCTCCCAAGGCAATTTATTCCAGTGCTTAACCACCCTGACAGGAAGTTATTCCTAATGTCCAACCTAAACCTTGCTGCAATTTAAGCCCATTATTTCCTGTCCTATGCTCAGGTTAAGGAGAACAATTTTTCTCCCTCCTCTTTGTAGTAATCTTTTTTTATGTGCTTGAAAACTGTTATGTTCCCCTTCAATAGTCTCTTCCAGACTAAATCAACCCCCTTTTTTTTTTTCAGTCTTCCTTCATAGGGTCATGTGTTTTAGACCTTTTAATCATTTTTGTTGAGGTGTGATTTGAATGATTGAAGCATGGGAAAACATGTCCTTATAGTGATCAGTTAGACTGAGCTCCCTAACCTTCTCTTTAAGTAGCCTTAAGCAGTGGCTTGATCACTCGGTAGGTGCCTACATGGGGGAACAGAAATGAGATGGCAGGCTCTTCAGTCTAACAGGTAGCAATTCAGGCTATCTAATGGCCCTTGCCAGGAATTCAGGTAACAACCCTTTTCCTTCAGGAAGAGACTGGATAGAAAAATATTCCCTGGTTGAAGTATCTTGGGCTGATTCTAGGCACTTGTTAAAGTATCTGGAGACTTCATATTTATGGGTGACAACACTTCAATCTGTGACTGAAGTGGTTCATTAGGGGAATTCTCTGCCATCAGCTTCTGGGATGCCTGCATCCTGTTTCTAATTTAGCTTCAGGGTACTATCAAGTTTGCCTCCATTGCTCGAATTTCCAGATTGTCATAGTGCCTCATGACTTCAGGTGATGAGTTCCTTGCCAGCCATACTAAATTGTTCTACATAAGAACAGCCATACTGGGTCAAACAAAAGGTCCATCTAGACCAATGTCTTGTCCTCTGACAGTAGCCTATGCTTGGCTCTTCAGAGGGAATGAACAGAGCAGGTAATCATCAAGTGATACATCCCCTGTCGCCCATTCCCAGCTTCTGGCAAACACAGGCTAGGGACACCATCCCTGCCCATCCTGGCTAATAGCCATTGATGGACCTATCCTCCATGGCTATATCTAGGTCTCTCTTTGAACCCTGTTATACTGTTGGCCTTCACAAAATCCTCTTGCAAAAAGTTCCACAAGCTGACTGTGTTGTGTGAAGAAATACTTCCTTTTGTTTGTTTTTAACCTGTTGCCTATTAATTTCATTTGGTGACCCCTAACTCTTGTGTCATGAGAGGGAGTAAATAACACTTCCTTATTTACTTTCTCCACACCATTCATGATTTCACAGACCTCTATCATATCCCCCCTCGAGTCGTCTCTTTTTCCAAGCTAAAAAGTCCCAGTCTTATTAATCCCTCCTCATACAGAAGCCATTCCATACCCCTAATAATGTTGCCCTTTTCTGAACCTTTTCCAATTCCAATATCTCTTTTGAGATGATGCATGCAGTATTCAAGATGTGGGCATACCATGGATTTATATAGAGGCAATATGATATTTTCTGTCATCTTATCTATCCCTTTCTTAAACGATTCCCAACATAGCTTTATTTATTTATTTATTTTGGACTGCCACTGCACATTGAGTGGATGGTTTCAGAGAACTATCCACAATGACCCCAAGATCTTTTTGAGTGGTAACAGCTAATTTAGACCCCATCATACTTTGCAGTTATGAACATTGAATTTCACCTGTCGTTTTTATCACCCAGTTTTGTGAGATCCCCTTTGGAACTCTTCATAGTTAAGTTAAAAGGAAACTATCTTGAGTAATTTTGTATGATGCACATTTTCCCACTTCACTGATTACCCCTTTTTCCAGATCATTTATGAATATGTTGAACAGTACCGCTCCCTGTAGAGTCGTGGCAGACACCACTATTTACCTCTCCATTCTGAAAACTGATCATTTATTCCTACCCTTTGTTTCCTATCTTTACCAATCCATGAGAACACCTTCCCTCTTATCCCATGACAGCTTACTTTGCTTAAAAACCTTTGGTGAGGGACCTTGTCAAAGGCTTTCTGAAAATCTAAGTACACTATATCCACTGGATCACCCTTGTCCATGTGTGTGTTGACCCTCCCTCAAAGAATTCTAGTAGATTTGGGAGGCATTATTTCCCTTTACAAAAGGGAATGTTGACTTTCCCCAACAAATCATGTTCATCTGTGTCTGATAATTCTGTTCTTTACTATAGTTTCAACTAGTTTGCCTGGTACTGCAGTTGGGCTTACTGGCCTGTAATTACCAGGATTGCCTCTGGAGCCTTTTTAAAAAATTTGCTATCACATTAGCTATTTTCCAGTCATCTGGTACAGAAGCTGATTTAAGTGATAGGTTACATACCACAGTTAATAGTTCTGCAATTTCACATTTTGAGTTCCTTCAGAATTCTTGTGTGAATCCAAGCTGATCCTGGTGACTTATTACTGTTTAATTTATCAATTTGTTCCAAAACCTCCTCTAATGACAGCTCAGTCTGGGACAGTTCCTCAGATTTGTCACCTAAACAGAATGGCTCAGGTTTGGGAATGTCTCACATCCTCAGCGTTGAAGACTAATGTAAAGAATTCATTTAGTTTCTCTGAAATGGCCTGATCTTCCTTGAGTGCTCCTTTAGCATCTCGATCATCTAGTGTCCGCACTGGTTGCGTACTAGCCTTCCTGCTTCTGATGTACTTAAAAATTTCTCTTCTATTTTTGAGTCTTTAGCTAGCTGTTCTTCAAATTCTTTTTTTGGCCTTCCTAATTATATTTTTACACTTCATTTGCCAGAGTTTATGCTCCTTTGTTTTCCTCAATAAGATTTAACTTCCACTTTTTAAAGTATGCCTTTTTGCCTCTCTATCTACCCTCTCTGTGGGTGACAGATTGGTAAAGGAGAAAACAAAAGAAGGAGTTTTTGTTTCCTGAGACTTTTTAAAATAGGAGAAAAATCCATGGATGAAATCCTGGCCCAGTTGAAGTCAGTCAAGCCTGTATTTCACTCCTGGTTTTGACTGGTTATAGTGATGTGAAGGAGCATGGCTGTCTGATTAACAGATACAGTCCTTGCAGAGTTTGGCCTCAAGATTAGATTTGATATGTGGCTCAGCAATATGGGTATCAAGCTGGTCCCAGGTTTTTTAACAGACTGACAACCCTGGGTCCAATTACTGAGTAGAATGAGGCTGGGGAATAGCCGTTAACCTTTAGCAAAGCCTTATCATGAAATTGTTCAAGACGATCATAACAGGATAGTTAGTTTAAGGGTGCATGTCTACAGTGAGTTTCTCAATGTAGCTGTTTGAGTTTCCTCTTTCTGTAAACTTTATTTTTCTCCTGAGACCTAAAAAATGGAATTTTTGTTGAAATTACAACAGACTGGTAAGTGCATCTTTAGTTTAGTTAATCTCTTATTTTTGTATTATTGTAGCACCTAAGAGTCACAGTCCTGGCCCAGAATCTAGTTGTGCTAGATGCTTTATAAACAGAGAACAAAAAGATCCCTGCCCCTATGGGTGCTGCATAAACAGTGAACCAGATGTCTTGGTTAAGGACGCAAGTGTATGTTGCTGGTGGACAAATCGGCATAAGATGTTTCTTTTAATTTAAAAATGAGAAGATTTTTTTAACGACAAACTGCTTGGTTGGATCACCTTTCTGTAATGTAGATCGTGACGAAGTCTAGACTTGTCCTTAGTGTTAAACAAACAAACCAAAAAATAGCTTTCCTGGTTATGTGGCTAGCTGTCAAAGGATGGTTGTCCATCTAGATGAGCTTGTCTGGTGGAGAAGTTAATCGTCTGCATGTGAAACTTCCATTTCTTCTTTATTTTCCTTTACATGTAGTAAAAGAGCCTCAAATTAACAGTTCTAAACACTTTTGGCCTTATTCAGAGCGTGTGTACTTAGTCAGTCAGTAACTGTAGCAATCCCACAGAATTTTTTTTGCTATTTATAAAGTCTGTTTTCAGCTTTTATTGTGATGTATTTTAAGTAGCAAAGCTAGCACCCTCTTTTGCACAGTCATTTTTAGAGGTAACTACCATTTAGTGGACTCCTGTACATATGCAGTGCACTCTGGTTTCGTATGGTGGTTTTTACTAACTTTAATGGTGAGAACATGTACATAACCTTACAGAAATCACTGTAATATTAAGCTGCTTTGTGACTTTGTTCTGTGTCATAATTATCGCTACCTTTGAATTTGTTGGGGGTAGGGTGAGGGGGAGAATCTTTTAGTGTATCAGACTGAAAGTTCCCTTCCTTGAAAGCCCGCTATTCTATGATCTGGGATTGTCTAGCTTAGTCAAAGTCTAGGGAGAAGATACAATTAAACATGGACTTTCAAACACTGATGTCCAAACTGTAGTGGCTAGAGTTGACTGCCAGGAATCAAGAGCCCACATACTTGGAACTTGGCCTGTCCAAGAACAGGAGTTATATGTAAACATGCTGGAGATTACAGCCTAGACACCTAGCATTCTTCTCTCTACCTTCCCGCCCCTCCCTCAGGAGTGCACTCTGTCCCAGGTGAGCTTTATGGTTGCCATGTACTTGGCAGGAAAGGAGAATACTTAATGATGTAATGAGTCTCCTTGGTTAATCCAGAGACCACTCGTAAGGATTTGGGAGTGAAAGATCAGACCTTCCTCTAGGGAGGTGTTGGGAGGGAATCTCTTTGCCATTGGACTAAACAAGAAGCTAATGTCTGAATTCTCATGGCTCAGCTAAAGACCTGCATTAGCAAGGGAACGTGTTCTTCAGTCACTGGAGAAGGAGGCTGCTATGTGCCTTTGCACCAATTGCTCTGGCAGCGAAGGTACTGGAAAAACTCAGTTGAAACAAAATATGATCCTAATATCCCTATACTGGTGCAGACAAGTGTGGTTGTGAACTCTGTTTCAGACAGCAATGCAAAGTGTCCCATCAAGTTGTGATTCAGGCTTTGGATCCCTCAAAACTTGGGCACCTTACTTCATCCCAGCCCCAGAGTCTTCGTTGATAGCTTGGCTTGTAAAAGAGTGTGTATAGATGGAGGAAATTGTATTTCAGAGCAGGTGAGTAATGTCTTTCTGGTGGATGCCAGAGGGGGGATAATTGCCAATGGAAAAAGCTTGCAGACCAATGTTCACCCTGTGCAAAAACTCAGTGGAGTATTTCAATTTTTGAGCCTAACTTTAAAGGTCAGCTCTCTCCAGACATTTTGGCCTATCATGAACTAACTGAAAGTAGATCAGTGTCTCTGGGGCTTAAAATAAAATAAATCTCTGTCCTTTAACAGATTAATGAGGTCCTAAAAAGTGTATAAAAATTCCTTCTCTTCCCCCTGCCCCTTGAAACTCTCTGGAACAGTATTTCTTCTTCCTGACCACCGACTGACTTGCATACTGAGTCTCAGGCTCTAGTTATTGAACCATTGCCATTGAATATCGGACTTGCAGTAATGCAGTGCTATGGATTTGGCACCTTGGAGGGAAATCTACAATATCATTCTCCATCCTTAATGCGTCTATTTGTCTGACTGTGTCCTTCCAGCTAATGTATGCCCGTCGCTGTGCATTTGATGTTAAAAGATCCTTTTGGGGTGCTACTTGGAATGGACTAAAGCACTCCGTTCTTTGTTCGTGTATATGTGGTTTTTTGTTGGTTAAATACCCATTTAACAGCATTGTCCAACAAAGTGCTATGTCTGCATAGATGTCAGTGTTTCACATTGTTACCTCTGTCTTAAAGTTACATATGTTAGCCCATCATTTTGGCATCTGAGTACCTTCCGCATACAATTAATAGCAGCAGCGAAGTCTGGGGTGGATTTCATGGAGCCTCTGGATCGCCTCTTTTGGAGTAAAAATTCTGCTTGGGTGTGGGGTGTGTTTTGTTTTGTTTGCTTGTTTCAAGATTTTATTTGAGTAGATGGCTGTGTCAATGTAATTCTTATTATGGTCGAAAGGCTTATTTGAAGAGGAAGAATTGTTTTGCAACACTTTTCTTAGATTGATGAATTCAGAGTCTGAAAAACTTGACCTGGCCATGGACCTAAGTTCCTGAGCCTTTCAGCTAGGTTTTGTGATTGGATTTTTTTTAAATCCACCAAGAGGCATGTAACGATCTTTGTAGTTCTTGACCTAGTTTGAAAATAGGTTTTAACAAAGCTTGTTTAAAATTGAGGCAAGGCTGCTACCACTGTTACAGATGTCTGTAAAATAGCTATTTGATCACCCCTCTTAATAAGCAATTATACTTGGTGTGGCTTTGACTTCCAAAAAGGAATCTGTATTTGGGACTCCCTAGGCCCGGGACTTTTTTCCAAGGTAAGAGGAGTGGTGGTGGTTAGGATGTTCCTTCTCTTCAGCTGGCTAATTCTTGCACGCAAGGTTTGTTGCAATTTTAACTTCACATCTAGAACATCCCTAAAGTTTCTTGCTTTCCAGGAGTGATATAAAGAAAATGTGTCTTGGGTTTGGGGTTGGGTTTTTTTTTGTATTCTAAGTGAAGGAAAAAATTACTTCTCTTCAGTTTATCTGAAGAGATCACTGCAGGATTCTCTAGCCTCAATTCTGACACCTCCAAAAAATTGATCTAATTCTTGCACCTTGTTTTTTCTTTCTGTTGGGTGCATCTTATCAATATCTTGAACTAGCTGTTCTTTGCCTCCTATGCAGTTGAGTGAACTAACTGGATTGTTTTGGAGAGCAGCATCTGTACCCAATCCCCTTGCTATCAGACAATGAGTAGGAGCCTGGATAGTGTTCTGTCTCACTAACCTAAAGGGTTCTCTTAAGACGTCTTCCCCTCCCACCCCATTCTTAAGAGCTGGGAGATTCAGCCATACTGCACCGGATTAATAGGTCCAGCTGGACAGGAAGCAATGGCGAGAGGTTTTCTATTAGTTCACTGACCCTTGGTAACTATCAAGTCAGAATAATACTGCTCTGTGAAGTGCAAGAGGTCTGAAGTGAGGCAACCAAAATAACAGAATTGAGCATCTCTACAACATAAAAGCATCTATTTTTTTTCCTCTGAGGCATGCCAGGGATAAGTGATGTCACTCGATACTGGTGGGATCCTGCTTCACTGAAGACTGCAGACTGTGAAACTAGAGTAGACAATGCATACAGAAAAGTGCTAATTTAACCATGGAACAGAAAAGATACACTTTGTAACATTTGAATGTAGAGAGGTTCACTAGCCAATCTTTTCCATTTCATAATGCATTCATTGTTTCTTCCAACCTTCTGATCCTATTAAAATATTGATTAAACTGTTTTAATGACAGAATCCCAAATGCAGTTGAAATGCTGTTAATTAAGGGTAAGTCCCTTTTAATATGCAGTCACATGGAATCTGAAACAGGAAACAACGCATCTAGGGCAGTGTTTCTCAAACTGGGGTCGCTGCTTGTGTAGGGAAAGCCCCTGGCGGGCTGGGCCGGTTTGTTTACCTGCCCTGTCCACAGGTCTGGCCGATCGTGGCTCCCACTTGTCGCGGTTCGCCGCTGCAGGCCAGTGGGCGCTGCTGGAAGCGGTGTGGGCCAAGGGACTTACTGTCAGCCACTTCCAGCAGCTCCCATTGGCCTGGAGGAGTGAACCGCAGCCAGTGGGAGCCCCGATCGGCGGGACCTGCGGATGGGGCAGATAAATAAACTGCCCTGGCCTGTCGGGCTTTCCCTACACAAGCAGCGACCCCAGTTTGAGAAACACACTGATCTAGGGTCACTTCCAGCTAACAGACTTAAAATTTGCAGTTGTAAAAAATATATATCTTTTGAACATGAAGGGAGGGTTACAAATTTAACCTCAAGTTGTGAGCTACAGTCTAATCTGTGGTGTGTACATCAGCAGGCTAAGTATGATTGAAATGAATTTTTCTTGGTAGGATAATGTCCTTGAAATTAGGATTTGATCCATTGTGTGGTGGTTGCTTTTTGAGAATATATCATAAGTGTTAAAAGTTTAACCCATGAAAAGACGTTGCCCAACAAAACTAACTTTATTTTTGGGTCTGTTTAATGAAAATCATTCAGCAAGTGGTTTTGGTCAACATGAAGCCTTAAAATCATCCTGAAGACACTGATTCAGTTTTATTTAACAAGTATTTAAATGCATCTCTTCAGAAAGCTGAACAAGTAGTCTAATGATATTTCATCAGATAGTTCACAGACAGTAGTATTTCTTGGAGGAAAATAGAAACTGAAAATTTGCATAACTGGTAGCCTTTGACACATTCACGTGAATGAAGCAACTGAGAACACTTGATTGGGTTTAATCACTTTCTTCTTGAAAGAGAAACTTGCACATCAAAGTCAAAAAAAGTATAGTGCGATCAGCTGTTCATACTGTCTTCATATGTCAGTAACTCACATTAGGTGTTGATTTGGGGGAGGGTGGGGGAATTGTCTTCTAGTGTAGCATTTGCTACCACAATGATGAACAGTAAATGCTGTCTGATATCAAACAGCTTCCATTAATTGCTTCATATAACATACAAGTTGATATTTTTATCAGTTTTTAACTTCATACTGGTTAGAGAATGTGCAGTAGTTTTGACTTTTCAAAGTAGCTTCACTGGACATATTGCTTCTGAGAGGTTTTTATAGTTAAAAAACCATAGGTGACTAAGTCTCTATGCAAGAACGACAGGTTGCATTAATAAGGAAATCTTGTCTAGACTACTAGCTTATATTCTAATTTAAATGTACTTAAAACTAACCCTAAATCGCTTGATCTAGTTCTGACTTTTTGGAGCTACGCTTCTGGCTGGTGCTTTAATAGTGTTATAGGGGATTTTTTTTCTTAATATAAGAAGTTATCAGATGTAAATAAGGCTTGGCCCTGGGGGGAGAGCAATGCTTCTACTGGCTTCCATAAATCTTCCCCAAATTGTTTGCATCCCTAAAGGCAGCAATGTTCTGGTATAAAACACCTTGTATTGGAAGAGAATTTTGTCTTGCATGTGGCAGAAGAGAAGGTCTTCTAGGTAACATTTATTTCTAACTGAAGAGCATGATCTTTGCTACATTCAACCAATCTTGTGTTTATAAATTTGATCTTTCAGTACTAGTAAAATTATACTCTGTCTAGCACTGGTACATATCTGTCACTATTCTGAGCAGGTAATGAGTGTTAAATGAACTTATGATAAGGTCAGTATATACAATATTTATATATAATGTTAATGCAGTCACATGACTACTGGATATCTTTTGATAGTTGACTATAATCTTAGGTGCCTCAAGATGCAGCATATATCCTTCAAAGAGGTAATTGGAGGGTCTAGTAGCTCTGTGGATGTCAGATGGATACCTGCTGTTATCTTAACTGGGGATGCAAAAAGGCTAATACAAAGGTTTTTTTTTATTTCATAGACCCATTATTAGCTTGAAAAAAGTGTGGGGGTTTTTGTTTTTGTTTTGCAGATGTTGAAACTGTAATAGTTGTACGTGCACTAAATTGAGGACTAAGTTATGGAGTTGTCTCTTGTTTTAGTGTTAACAGTATCCTAGATGAGACCTTTTCCTATCACAAAAATTAATTCCTTTGTTTAAACATATTGACTATTTGGAGTTGAGGATGGGGTTAGAAGCTGATATGGCCATGTGTATTGGTGTATTTTTCTAGAGCGGTAGAAGAGCAAACCGCGAATTGGAGCATAGTTTGATTTGGTAGAGGCTCTGATACCACACTCATAACCGAACAGCTGAATAAAATAATGATTATGCAAAAGCACTCATGCTCTTTTCCACAGCCAAGTAGAAATCAGGAAATTTCATAACTGAGAACTGCCCTAACTGAGAATGTCACTTAAGTATAATGAAAGAACTATTGAAAGAAAACTACAGATGAACAAATGTAGTACTTGATAGCATTTTTAATATGAAACTTCTTGGCAATGCCTTTTAATAGTCATATACTTTCATAGGTACAGTGGTAGTTTAAAAAAACGACATTCATAATCCAGCTATTTTGTATTAGGCAGAAGTAGATATGAAAGACCAGGTGAGAGTATGGGATACCAGCAAGTCTCCTCCAAATTTAATGGTATGGGTCCTTTCTTCATCACTTTTCTGGCCCTATTTATGTTTTAAGTTTTGAGATGTCGCTTTTAAACGTCATTTTGGGGCGGTGGGACAGGGAGAAAGTACTTTTAATGTAGTTCCTCAGTTTTGCAAGACTGTCTTGCACTTTTAAATAGTCTAAATTATTAATTAATACAAATATATAAATGTTAAATTTGAGTCCAAAACTTAAGTTGCACATGTGTGATCATGCAATTCGTGACTGTCAAATAAAACCATACAGTTTTTTTTGCTCCTTACATGCAGAGCATCTTGCAATTTTATTCTTGTATACTTCTAATTTCCTTGTCATATTGGTGTGGCATATCTTATTTTAGCATTCTGGGCACCTCTGTGTTGTAAATTTTCTCTTTAGCCAACATGCAGCCTTTGCCTGGAGTAATTCAGGGAATGAGGCAGTTTGCCTAAGCTGGCTTTGGTGACCTGTGTATGCCAGAAAACTTCTGTTGCTCCAAATATTGTAAATACAGTGGTGTGTGTGTGTGTGTATACAGTACAAGAAGCTGCAAGTTGATATAAGATTGTTGAAAAATCCATAAGTTTTGTAATACTTTAGAAATCGTATACTACTGTGTAAGTATAGACTGGAGGCACTGCACCTTCAGCTGTGGGATTCCCTATAACACACAACTTAAAGTACATAAATTACCTCATAACTCTGGTCACACTTTTGAACTCCTATGAAATCCTTCTCTCAGCCCATATATGCACCTCTGTTACACTACAGTATGCAACTAAATTAGCTATGTATGCATTGTCAGTAAAGTGCTCTTCAGCTGTCCACTTGATATGCTTGGCAAAATAAACCGGACACTCTCACCTCTGACAGAAACACCCTCTTTCAAAGTATCAAAACTTGGTCAAATCTTGTTTTCAGTGTGGGTTAATACCACACTAAATTGTAGTTTTTAAACCCTCAGCTGTAAAAATACTTAAAAAAAAGAAAAGATACGTCTTGCCTTTTTATTTTATTTTTTTTTTAAAAAGGGGGCAGGGGCTAAAAATGTGTATATGATCCTCCTCCTTTTGGGGAGAGTTCCAAACTGAAAAAGATAACTGAACTGAAACTGAAGATAGAAACGGATTATACCACCTTAATTAACAAGTGTGGTCACTACTCTTCCAGAACTGTTCTGGTTTTGACAACCAGTATCCCCGTATAAGCCTTGGTCCCATCTTGCAAACAGCTATGTGGGTGTTTTAAGCAAGTGAGTAGTTTCAGTGAAATCAATGGGACTACTCATGCTTAAAGTTTTTTTTGTTTTGTTTTGTTTTTTAAAGCTGCAACACATAAGTAGTTATCCGATTTAGGGGACCTACTGTTTACATTATTGGTGAATTGCATACAGGATTGGACTCCTTTTGAGTCCCCTTCCTCTGTTTATTTCAGAGGAATTTTAACCATCTGAAGGGACACAAGTGTCTGCATTCTAACAGCAAATAGATACTATATTGCATCTGAAATGCAAACCTAATTTGTGGCAGAATCGTTACCACCATGTATCTATCTAGCATGAGTTGGACTCTTAATAATCATGAGACCTTCGGGTTCCAATGGACTCGACAAAGCTATTGCATACACTCATTTTAAGAAATGTGGAAGAATCGCATGTTGCTAGTTTGAGGTCTGGAATTGGGGATGTTAGTGTATGCAAGTTAATCATTAGTGTACTTAATGTAAGGACAGTGATTCCTGGAGTGGGTCATGCTGAACACATCTTTGAAATAAAGATTCAGAGAAGCTGTGGAATAACTAAACTGGACTTTGCCTCAAACTTTCCTAGAATCTAGACTAAACTATAGCCATCTGAGTAGATTGCAATTTAAAGAACTTTCTTGGACAGCAGAGACTATTTTTTTTTTGAGTAACATTCAAGATGGGTGGAGACTCTGCAGAACCCTTTTGGGATTGGTGTAAACAGAAATCATTGTATATGCAGAAGGCACCTCTGGGTTACTGCATGTGCAAAAAGTGAGACAATCTGAAACCTTTTAGGCTGTCAAGACTAAAATCAGGCCCTAAAGCATGTAACCTATTGTTTTAATGCAATTAAAACTGGATGCAATGGCACACTAATGGTAGGAAGACCTTTAAGAGGTAAAACTACAGACTAGAAAACTTTGATCCCTTTTATTAATTTATATTACATAAAAATATAAGCAGGAACCTAAGCAAAATTCTGAGTTGGGGCTTGGGGGAAAGAATAGATGCTACCAAGCAGGGCCAGATTTAGGGGCAGGTGACCACTGAGGGTGTTGGGCTTGGTGTTTTTGTTGTTAGTGACAAAAGGGAAAATAGAATGTTTGTTTTGTTTCAGGTATTCTATATGTGGATTAGGGTGACCAGATGTCCTGATTTTTATAGAGACAGACCTGATTTTTGGGTCTTTGTCTTATATAGGCTCCTATTACCTCCCTACCCCCGTCCTGATTTTTCACACTTGCTGTCTGGTCGCCCTAATGTGGATTCATTTTTCACTAACCTCCGAATGTTCTGGACCTTTGGAAGGTTCCATGAGATTCTACAGACTTTCTGAGAATTACACTTTCCTTGAACCTCCTGGAATGTTGTCAGCCATATTCTTTTGGGCATATAGGGGGTGGGGTGTTGCCAATTGGTCAATGAGATATAAAAACAAAGTGAGAGCCCAGCTGCAATATTGTGAATCTTGTTTTATTGTGTAATTGTGAAAGTGTACACTTGTTCTTAAACTCTGAGTTTTAGTAGCAACTAATGAAGGACATGTTTAATGAGACACCAGAGATCTATCAAACTCCTGTCTATGCAACAATATAAAAGAAATACTATTACGTGTTAAGCATGGCAAAAGAAGTAATGTTTGACAGTCGCAAGTGGTGAACGCAACTTTTTAAAGCTCAGGGTCATTAAAACATATCTTTGGACGATGGCTGAGAGAGTGACAGCCTGCTATTTTATTCCTTGAAAATGCAGTTGGCCAGTCTTTGGATCTGTCTGACTCTGTGCTTCTGTTCATGAGGGTAAAGGTGAGAAAAGCAGCCTTTTTGAACTAAATGACTAGGATTAACGTTCTAAGGCTGTCACCTATTGTAGCACTATTTAATACTGGTCCACCTGATCTTGGTGCCCAGTTAAATTTCTCGATGTTAGTATACTTCAGTTATTCTTAAAATAAAAAATGTTTCTATAATCTTAGAGGAAAACATTTTTACTTGCTTCTATATGGCACGAATAATACAGATTTACAGATCCTAGTGTGCAAATTTATCATCTTAGATGACAGGGATAAATCATGCGTGCAAATTGTGCATCTAAGTTGTGAAATGTGCCACATGTAATAAAAAATAAGGTATTCTAAAGCTTAACAAATGGGGGGGGAGAGACTCTGAAGATGCTCCTAACCTGTGGTGCCATTTGGTCTAGGGCCGGTATTTGAGCTCACATTCTAGAGCAAGAGAGAAACTATATGTAATACATCAGATTACAATATCCTTACTAGAACAATGTTCAGTCAGAGGGCTGCCAGAATATATGCTGAGAATCTCTTAACCACTAGAATACAACTTTCATGGAGTATTTGTCTATCCCTGTTGTATGTAGTTTCTGAGATTGTTACATTTATACTCTAAATGAATAGTAGCCGTGTAAGTAATGTGCATTTAGGTAATAAGTCTTAAAACTTTTGAGTAGCACAGCTACATATCTTGTGAGGAACAGTTGAAATGATCCCTCTTACCTCCACGCTTTATTAATATTATTATTAAAGGGGATGGGGAAGGTCTTTTGGAAATGTGAAGGCTGCTGTGTTACACTTTGAACAAGTAACGAATTGTCTTTTTCCTAGCTATGCTCTGATCAGCTGTCCTTTTTCCAAAGCAATCTCTCACTAAAGAGAAGATCCACTTCCCTGCCCCACATTGTTGCTGTTTCCTTGTTACCTCCAGTCAGAAATTGGGCTAAATCTTTCCTGGTACTTCGGTAAATGAAAAGTTATCAGTTGACAAGCTGCAAAGTGCAGGAGTCTGCAGAATTCTAGAGAGACCCCTCAAACCATAACAAACTGCATTTTTAGCTGAAAGTGCATGAGGTGCATTTATTCAGAGATTGTAACCAATGTCCCCAATATCCACATAACTCTCAGCATTTTTGTATGTATTTTTGTAAAAAATGAGGTCTAGAAGATGCATGTCTAAATAGGCTCTGCTGACTTCTTGTAGTATGCCTACAGGAACCAGAACAATTGGCATTTTAAAAAATACTTTGTTTTTATCTTCTAGGCATGCTGCACAAGTTATGCTTTAAAAGCATGTAAACTTTGGAGTCTTAGCCCCTCTCAAAAGAGCTTGTTAAGTGCTAAAGAACTATGGTAAAACACTGGTATACAGCTGCTAATGTAAAGGTAGGGTAGCCCTAGATAGCCTTCCTTGCTGCCTCCTTCCAAAAATAACCATGTAAATTGACCCAGATTCCTTTTCCTAACAAGGGGCCTCCTATTTGAAAACTGAACTTGTCCAGGTCACTTCAACTCTGTAACTTGCTGTACTTAAGGAATGTTGCACATACTAAATTTTGTACAAATAAGTGTGGTATATGAGAACTTGAGACTTTTTTATGCCTCTAATTTAAGCATAAAGTTGTATGAATATTGTATGTTTCCCATAAGAGTTCTGGGGTGCTGTTGAACAGCTGGGTTTGTTTTAGTTAAATTTATATGAGCACTTTAGTTTGATGTAAACAAGACTGTAAGATAATATAGTAGATAAACAGCTATTCTCAGTTGAAACTAAGCTCAAGTAAATATTTAGACCTACAAATAGGACTGTAGCTTCCCCTCAGAGTAAGTACAGCACTTAAATGTGCTACACAGTTATGATCAGACTAATTGGATACTGTGGTGTAAACAGTATTCAAGATTGAAAGCTTTTAACTTTAAAGCTTTCTTCTTCCTCACTGCTGCCTCCAAACTATAGCTACTTCATTCTAGATCGCAAAACCTGGGAAGTGTTGTTGCTTTCACTCTTTTTTTTTCTTTCTGAAAGGGAACATGTTGTTAACAAAAGAAGGTTTTCCCTGCCCCCACCCCCACCCCCATATATGCTCTGTTTAATTTTGCTGACGAGCCCAGCCTTTTCCAGGTGCATTCTTCACATTTCCCCTTTTTATGAAAAGATCAGTCAAAATTTTCAGTAGGTCTTAATAATGAAACACTCTAAACTGATCCTTGGTTTAGATTTAGATTATTGGATTTTTTGGACATCTTCATGGTGGTTTTCCTCTTCTTAATTTATTTTCTTAGCCTAAACACTTACTAGCTATTTCTTGTAGCTAGTAGTTCCATACATCTGAAGTGGAGTGTTTTTTTTGTTTGATTTATTTGAAATAGGACAGTAACGTGTACAGTTGCGGTGTTCTGCCTAATTGGAACTAAAATTTATGTTGGCTATAGAGGGTCTTCATATGTGTTGTGTTGTTTAAGCAACATAAACCAGCTCTGTTTCACAAACTAATGCTGCTAATGCAATATTTTAAGTAGTACCTTTTTGAAGCTTTGAACCTTGGATCTCTCTTGGCAGTAACCCATGCTGTTTCCAAATCACTGTTTTGTGGCTGGCTTTGTAAATATGGGTGGGTGGGTTGGTTGGTTGGTTTTGTTTAACTGGTATCTAACTGGTGTCTGTTTCTTTTCAGAGATCATTCACGTTAATAATAGAAGCTTGGGACTGGGATAACGAAACAAAAAATGGTGAGTATTTATGAAGAACTTCCATATTTTGCTCATCCAAAAGTGTATTACACAGTGTACAGTCAAATTGTGTATGTTTGAAACTGGAATCTTGGATTTGGGAAGCATTTTCTTAATGCATGTGTCCTGGGATATTGCATTGAAAATTGGAAGTTAAACAGGAAAAAATGTAGGTTGATAGTCACTAAAGTTTCTAATGTGGCTCATTTAGAGGTAAATGAAACCTCTGAAAGCATAATAATCAGGGGCAGACTTCCATAAGCAAACACTATGAATAGCAGTTCTCTGTGATAAGTGGAAAACTTGTTAGAAGCCCGATGGAAGGAAAATGTGACTCATATTTTTGTCAAACTATTTGAGGGACTGGATGATGGCAAGTGAATATATTCTAGTCATTGGTTCCTGATGCCCTGTAGTTTTCAATTTTGTTTCAAAGACAAGCAAGTCTTGAATGCTCTTGTTATGAGGGGAATTGTGCCCACACTATTGAACCCCGCCCCACACACACACTCTCTTCTTTGGTCTCTGCAACTCATACTTAACAAGTGTGGTCAGTTCCCAGTTTTCATGGGCATTAACTAATTCCTATTTCTCTCGTCCTCATCCATCAGAAGAAATTGTACTTAAATATGATTGACCTCTCTAGCTAATGTTTACCATACTTTTGTGGTGTTTGTTTATTTTATAGATATAGATACAGATAAATAAATTTCCTTTTCTAAGTTGTTTTGCCCTATAATTTCATTGTTGCTTTTTTTTTTTTAAAGTACTAATGTATTTACTTACTGGCTGGTGCAGACAACGTGGGCAGGGATGTCCCCTTACAGTTTCCTGAAAAATAGAACGTAATGTAACATTTAAAATGGACTGAGTAAACTGGTCACCATTTCTTCTCCCAATAGCATAAAATCTAATTTGAACACACTGCTTGGGAGAACATATAAATGTGATACCCCATAACTTTTTTTTTTTGTCTTGATTAGTGGTGCTGGGTTCTGAATGTTAAGAGTAGTTAAAGCTTCATGTCATCTATGATGGCTACTGTTAAAGCTGATTTAAATTTAGAGGAAGGTAAAAGAGGTTGGAAAACTTAAACTTTGGCAAAATAGTTCCCTTTTCAGACTAGCTCAGGGCTCCCCCAACACTTCTGTATCAGCCCATTTAAGAGGACAACCATGATTATTCAAGTAGTAGATGGATGCCTTCCTAAATGAGACCTAAAGCATAGGTTCTAGTGAAGGTTGGGTAATATGAAGTTAAGATTTTAGAGTAAATGCTCTAAGGCTTGATACAAACCTTTTTTGCTCTAGTAACAGATATTTAAATCTGTTTTATATTGTATAACAAAACAAAAAAGCACTTCAGCTGCACTAAAGAATGTAGTTACAAATCAAAACAGTGGTTTGATAGCTTTATATCTGGGACACCTATAATAGGGTAGCTGGCTTGCCAAGGTGAACCTGACCAAAGAGAGAAAATTGTCTATTTCAGATATCAAACACTGAATTTTGTCTTGCATTGGTATCGTTCCAGAATGTCCTCAAAATTGGATATATTTTGAGTGATTGGATGCTAAATTTTGTGCTAAACTGAAGTAATCTACTCTGTTCTCTTAGATTGCCTCGTGTGAACTTGAAACCACCAAGAATCCAGCTGGTAGTGGCACTAATAGCATTCCATACCAGTGCATTTAGGAGCATAATTAGATGTTCATTTTTTTTTAACTTCCTTAGCATCTGTAATAAGTTCATATTTGTAAGGTGCTTTGAGAACATATCTATAAGAAATATCTTTGTTAAATTCTGGCAAAACTATGTTGCTTATAGAATTGAAAAATTTTATATTTTGTGCTGCTAGCACTTAACTAAGCCAGGTTCTGCTACTAGTCTGTGCTAACACTATGGTCTGTCAAAGCTCCCTGTTCTCTCCAGGTTCCAGGGACGACAACTGGAGTAGGGGGTGCAGCATGAATGGGTTCAGCTCGCCTCTATCTCTGGACCATAGCTCTGTGCGAAGTGGGAGAATTCAAGTGCTATATAAATCCAGTCTCTATTCCTGAAAACTTCAAAAGATGCATTTAAATCTCTAGAAGGAACTGAAGTAGCAGCCATGAAGTAAAGCTTCACACTAGCATACTCAAATTACGTAGTGCTATCTGGCAAATCCCCTCAGAGGTGGAGAAGGAAAGAACTATCCATTGAGTATGCATGGAGGTCTCTCTGCTTTCAGAGGGGGAGATGTGGTGTCACATCTAGTATACATTTGACATGTCTTTCTTTAAAGACATTTATAAACATGAACTGATGAAACCTCAGTGCTTCTGTGACAGTTTTTGGTAACTTCTTACGTCGTGTACATTCAGAACTTAAAATGACTTTGAATTTTAAAGGAAGCTTAGTGGAAAGGTAATCGGTGTTGTTTGGGCCTGAGGGAATGGCTAATGTTTTACAATCTTGTAAAACGCATATACAGGAAGACTTTATTATAATCTTCATTGAGTCTAGAAAAACACTTGTGGACTGAGCGATAGTCCGTAAGCATTTTTTGGTCTCTGTCAGTGATGGATTTGCATAACCTGTAGAAGACCACAGAATTGTCAGAATACAGTTTGCAGCGCTAAAGAAAGTGCTAATGTGTAGGCATACAAGTGCAGTTGAGTAAGTTTCCTTCATTCTTGGGTGCATGCTAATGTAGTTATTCGGACTGGCATCCGAAACCCCAAAACAAAACCTTAAATCTGAATTTGGGAAGCCTTTATCAATCCCATAACCTGACAAAACACCAATTAAACAAAATACCTGATTTGTGAAGTGAAGCTATTTATCATTCCCTTAATGTAGTAACTTTTTTTTTTCTTTCTGCCATGTTGCAATTTAAGCTTGCTATTTTAGGGTTCTAGGAAAGACTTTTTTTAACATTGGAGATTTTAAAGAACATTCTTTATCTGATGAGGCTTAGAGACCCTATTTTATAAGAAGGCCAAAACTACCAGATCTTCTACTTGTTCTTCCTGTCTTTCTCATCCATCCCTTTCCCTTTTTGTGCTTTGTTTCTCTTCTGCTTCCCCTCAAATTTTCCTAGCCCAGGATCTTGTTTAAAAAATTAGTGCTTCAAAGAGCTACTGTAAGCAGCATTACTTTACTTGTGATTGGAAGAAAGTGGATGTGCTGAGGTTCTTGGGTTTTTTTGTTTTGGGGTTTTTTGGGGTGAGGGGGTGGAAGGAAGGGACAAACTGCATGGATGTAAAACTGGCTTCTACAGGTCTATAGGTCTAGCTTCTCTTCTCTCAAACATAACAGGCCCTCCCTGTCCACTTACCAGGTGTCATTTGATTTAGTCTTGTCTACAGAGGGATTAAACTGCATTAATTGTGTGCACCCTCTCATTCAGAATTCAAGTGGCCTTAATTCAGTAAACCAATTATCATAAAAGTCCCACACAGGGATTTAATGCAGTTTAACTAATCTACTTCTAATTCACACCATTAGTTAATTTGGATTACATTCCAGAGTGACCTCAAGTAGACAAGCCTTTAGATAGTAGAAAAGGAAATTATTCTAGGAGAGGGAAGGAAGGTTGTCTTGGCCCAGCATAACCCAGCGTAGACCCTTAGGAAAGCAGGCTAGTGTCTGCTTGGTAAAGTAGCTTGCAATTTAACTACCTCCAAGCCTGCTACTTGTGGGTCCTGGCATATTTCCTCCTTTACTGCAAATCTCTGTGAAGAGGGGATAGACTCGCATTCACTTTCCTCTGTTATGTGCTTTATCCCACTTAGAATAAGATCAGTCATAAAATATAAGAAGGCCATAGAGGCAAAACACTGGCTGTTGTCTTCCAGATCCTCCTTTTGAAGGGCTGCAAGGTCTCAGCCAGAGCCTGTGGAAGTGGGTGGTTCAGCAGAGGCTAATTTCTCCAAACCTACTTTCTGATATGGCAGAACAGTATTGAAATTAACAGCAGGTTTCTGGGTATCTATTTCCTTGCAGATGACTGGTAGGTGGTCTCTATGCACCAACCAGTAACTACTTCTTTGTTAATGTAAAACCCATGTCTGTGGCAGATCTGGTGGCAAACGGGGAAATCATTCTTTTTTTGGTTTGGTTTCTTGAGTAGATAGAATCTGTGGCACAGCTACCAATTGCAGTTACAGCTATGGCATTTCTGTCTAAGCCATCTTTTGTGGGGATTCCTTTCCCAAAGATCAGGTGGGCTGTGAGGTCTAATATTAACTCAGCAGCTGATGCTCTTAGAATTTCTTCTGTCATGCAAGCCTCTCTCCCACCTTATTTCCAAAGAAATAGGCTTGTGGGAAAACTAATTTCTGATCATAGAAAAAAGTCAAATCGCTATTGAGTGTGATGCCTCTTATTTGTGTCTGTAGCATACACTTCCTTTAATCGGTAAGACTTGCGGCAAGATAAGTTTCTTAAATACCCTGCCAAGTAACCCTAGTTGAGAATTAGGCAAAGTCTCTTTTGCCAAATTTACAGAAGTGAAGTTTCGTAGGCTGCCTGGAGACTCGTTAGACAAGGACATAAAATAAACTTTAAAAGGCAACTCCTTCATCTCATCAAGAGATAAAGAGGTAATAAGAGTTTCTAAAATCCAAGGCCCTCTAGTCAGATTCTCAGCCTCTACTGCAGTGGGTTTCAAACTTTTTTACTGGTGACCCCTTTCACATCGCAAGCCTCTGAGTGCGACCCCCTTCCCCCCCCAAATAAATTAAACATCCTTTTAAAAATTATATTTAACACCATTTTAAATGCTGGAGGCAAGCTGGGTTTGGGGTGGAGGTTGACAGCTCGGGACCCCTCAGGTAATAACCTTGCAACCCCCTGAGTGAGGGGTCCTGGCCCCCAGTTTGAGCACCCCTGCTCTACTAGAAGGAGATTTTGGCCTAGCAGTGGAAGAGGCGTGTTAGTATTCTTCCACCACTCTTCCTTTGGATAGGCCAGCTCCTGACTACATATTGCAGTTCCTGTTTTAAAACACACATGGGATTTAGGGGCCGCTTTCATCTCTACTCTTGAAGTAGACTATGGCCCTGATAACACTGGATGCTGGAACTCTGAGAGCTGATTAACAACTTTTTTTCCTCCCTTCCCCCACCTTACCTCCTCTACTTGACCCAGAGCCAATTCCTTGTATTTCCTAAATAAATACTTATCTAGGCTTCTAAATCTGTCAGGCAGGAGCTCCAGGAAGAATTCCCAAAAATGAAAATATTTTCCAGGATGGTTATTTCTTATTCTGAAAGAAGGCAAAGTGGGGAGTTTGGGGCATTTGAACCTCACTTCAGATCCATAAGAACAAGGTTGTGTGTGGAAGTGCTTGCACCAACTCTTCCAGAAATGATCAATATTTTAATGCCTTAACTGAATTTAATGAATGTGCACTAGCCCACTTATGTTTAATGAGGTTTCATTACCAAAGCTACTCCTTTCAGTTCAGGTCTTAAGTCAGGTGGATAGCAATACCTCGGTCGGTTTTTCCAAGAGTGTATGGTGGTAGTCATTGCAGCTCTTAATTTGTAGACACTATGTAGATTTCTCACACTTGGAAAACAGTTATCCATGCATGTTTACTTGAGCCACCGTCTTTGGGGTCATGTAGGTTCCTAACTGAGGAAGAGTGCCATTGTACTAAGCTGAAGGATAAACAACTACAGCAGTTAGAGTGGATTCTACATCCTTCTACCACTTGGTTCTGTTCCTGCAGTTTAAAAAAAAATTGGATATATATATCTGGATCTCACTGTCACTAACTTTTTCACATGTAATACACCACACTAGTTTTTAATGTGTCCTTATTTGGCTTTGAAATTTCTTCTTTGCAGGGCTTTAGGGTGGCCCATCCAAGGTGTATATTTTGCCTATTCTGAACTGTCCATGTGCTGCAGCAGAAGAAAAGAACCCACATAAAAGGACTTATGGGCATGTCCTTAAAGAACAGCAGTAGACAGATATTTGAACCTATCTATCTTATAAATTCAGTTTTTAATACAAGCCAGTCTTAACAGACCTAAAAATAGCTTTCTTGTGTGGATTTTTACTGTTTGATATCTCCCTACTTCTTATATTTACTTTTAACTTTTAAAATATTTACTGGGCTGAAGGAAGTGAGCATAACTAGCCCCAAATCCTACTGAAACTTGAGCGCCTTGTCATGCTTGAACTAAACTTACATAATTCTTATATCTGAGTTCTTGAATTTTTGAAGGGAAGATATAGATAGCATACACTAATGACAGAACTTAAGAGGAAATGCTATTACAGATTCATAGATTCATAGACTCTAGGACTGGAAGGGACCTCGAGAGGTCATCGAGTCCAGTCCCCTGCCCTCATGGCAGGACCAAATACTGTCTAGACCATCCCTGATAGACATTTATCTAATCTACTCTTAAATATCTCCAGAGATGGAGATTCCACAACCTCCCTAGGCAGTTTATTCCAATGTTTTACCACCCTGACAGTTAAGAACTTTTTCCTAATGTCCAACCTAAACCTCCCTTGCTGCAGTTTAAGCCCATTGCTTCTTCTATCCTTAGAGGCTAAGGTGAACAAGTTTTCTCCCACCTCCTCATGACATACCTTTAGATACCTGAAAACTGCTATCATGTCCCCTCTCAGTCTTCTCTTTTCCCAACAAAACAAACCCAATTCTTTCAGCCTCCCTTCGTGGGTCATGTTCTCTAGACCTTTAATCAGTCTTGCTGCTCTTCTCTGGACCCTCTCATTGTTTGTTTGTTTTTTGGGAGGGGGCAGGACTTCTATAGTCTTTTTTTTCCTTCTAGTCTCTAGAAGTAGAAGTATAATGTTCGAATGACTTTTATTTGAAAAATGTTCACTTGACCTCTAGTCCCACTAAAGTCCTCTAGTCTTTACTGAAGAGAGATAACTATGGCAACAGACATACAAGAGGCCCCATACTATCACAGTGTGCCTAGCCATGATAAGGGCAAGCAGGGTCACAGGTCTCATGTTCATCTTCTAAGACTGCCAGCAAGACTGTTATGCTAATTATATGATTGTCTATTAGCAATTGGATAGACAACACAAACTTACCTTGCATAGGGTGCTGAAACCATGCAGTAGTAACATAGTGTCACTCACTGCCAGTTAGGGTGACCAGACAGCAAGTGTGAAAAATCAGGACGGGGGCGTGAGGGGTAATAAGATCCTATATACCAGGGGTCGGCAACCTTTCAGAAGTGGTGTGCCGAGTCTTTGTTTGTTCACTTTAATTTAAGGTTTTGCATGCCGGTAATACATTTTAATGTTTTTTAGAAAGTCAGTCTCTCTCTCTCTCTCTCTCTCTCTCTCTCTCTCTAAATCTATATATTATATAACTAAACTATTGTTGTATTGTAAAATAAACAAAGTTTTCAAAATGTTTAAGAAGCTTCATTTAAAATTAAAGTTAAAATGTTGATCTTACGCCACCGGCCCGCTCAGCCTGTTGCTGGTCTGGGGGTTCTGTTCACTAGACTGGCAGCGGGCTGAGCGGGGCCTGCAGACGGAACCCCGGCTGGCAAGAGTCCAGCAGCCAGAACCCCAGACCGGCAGTGGGCTGAGCGGGGCCTGCAGCCGGGACCCCAGACCAGCAGTGGGCTGAGCGGGGCCTGCGGCCGGGACCCCAGACCAGCAGTGGGCTGAGCTGCTCAGCCCACTGCCGCTCAGGGGTTCCATCTGCCGGCTCCTGCCAGCTGGGATCCCAGCTGCCGGACCCGCTGCCGGTCTGGGGTCCCCGGCCCTGCCCACATACAGTGGGTACCTACCTTCTCCCTGGTTCTGGCCCATTCTTTCTCTCTCTGCACTGAGCTGAGGGTGAAGGGTCTGGCCAGGAGCTAGAATGAGGGAGGGGGGCTCAGGGTTGGGGCAGGAGGTTTGGGTGTGGGGCACTTACCTGGGCAGCTCCCATTTGGTGTGAGGGGTGCAGGTGGGAATGTGGGGTGGTGGTGCAGGAGCTCCTGTTTGGTGCTTGGGGTGGAGGTGTGGGGGGGCTGGGTATGTGGGAGGTACAAGAGGTCAGGGCAGGGTGCAGGTGTCAGGGCAGGGGGGCTGGGTATATGTGGGGATGCCAGAGTCAGGGCCAGGGTCGTAGGGTGGGGGTGTGTGTGAGGGGGGTACAGGCCTCAGGGCACAGGTCTCGGGGGTGTGCGGGGCAGAGGACTGGGTGTGTGTATGGGGGGGGTCAGGGCAGAGGGCTGGGAGTGTATGAGGGGGGGATTAGGGCAGGGGGCTGGAGGGGATATGCCCCTATTCCACCCCCACCCCCCGCCAAGGCTCTGCCTTCGCTGGGAGCAGCGAGCACGCTGACTCTGCTCCTTCCTGACCCCCTCCCTCGCAAGGGCCATCAGCTGATTGGGAGGGAGGGAGGAAGGGATGGAGAGGCGGAGGAGGGCAGGAACCCAGCACACTACAGGAAGAGGCAGGGGAGCTGGCAGGACCAAGATTCTGCCCCTGCGGCGGGGAGGGAGGAGCAGAGGGTGGCGAAGAGCGGGCTGAGGTGGGGGAGGAGGGAGCGGAGGGATTCTGGCAGGCAGTAGCGTGCCATTAAAAATTGGCTCGCGTGCCGTCTTTGGCACGCATGCCATAGGTTGCCAGCCCCTGCTATATAAGAAAAAGACCCAACAATCGGGACTGTCCCTATAAAATCAGGACATCTGGTCGCCCTACTACCAGCGTGGGCCGGGCTAGATGTGAACCATAGACCTGGAGATATAGAACTTGATCTTTCCAGGTGGAAACTGTCTACTCATCTTAGCTTTCCTTTTGTGCTTTATTTTTATTTATTTGAAACATTTGGTGTTCAGAGAAAACAAATGCTAAAGTATCTTTATTTAGTACATTTTGTTATGCATGAAGTCAGTACATTCATGACCACTTAAGGGGTTGTTAGAACCTCTTCACAGGAGTAAAAGAAGCACATTCAATTTTAGATGACTTTTCTAGATTAACTTCAGTAAGTAATAATACCGTGTGAGTAACCTTTCATTTTAGGATTTTATATACATAACATCTGGAGTAGGGGAAGTAATGCTTATTATAGTTTCTAAACACTGAATGGTAGCTAAAGCTCTCTTCTGGCAAACAAATCCATTAATTTTTTTGTATTGCTCATGAAAACTCTTCAATGCTTGCAATCATTAAGTCTTCTAACTATGAAATATGTGTAATGGTAGCAGTTCCTTAAATCTGTGTCCTATAACCCTCTTGTCAGGCAAGGCTTCCTGTCCACTCAGTCCTTTAATTCACTGTGATTGCCCCCTGCCATGCTTTATTTTATTTTGTAGACTGTCATTTCCTAGAGAATTATATGAAAGTTACACAATGGTGAAATGCTATTCATTTAATTGTACTGGAAAAAAATGAACTAGTGATAAGGTAATATATGGAATATTCATGATTACTTTGAGTTTAGTCTCTAATTCTAGATGTCTTACTTACAAATAACACCTGCAGTCTCACTTGGGCATTTTTTAAGTCATGGATTTCAAATTTTGGAGGGAAGTTCCATGAGGTGGATGCGCTTTTTACATACACAAAACAAGATTTATTTAGGGATACAATTGTATGTGTCTATTTAGAGCAACCTAGCTGAACATACTGTGGGCTTTATTTTTTATTTTGTTTTTTTTATTACTCACATCAGAGAACCCCTAGTCTAACAATTTATTTACTGGATTTATGCAGATTTTGCAATTTAAGAATAAAAAAGAACAGAGTCTCATATAAAGATAAACTTGTTGATTGACATTGCGTGGGTGTGATGTATTTGGCTGTATTGACAAAAAGCCATTTCCCATTGATTATGTTCCATTTCTTAAAGTCCTATAACTTTGCAAGGCAGAGAAAAATAAATTTGGGGTTAGTAGCCCTTTAGCAACTTAAGTGTTTGTTGTTTGTTTTTTTTTTGTACTGAAAGTCTTTTTAACCAATTAATACAGGGGGAAAAGTAATTTTGCATAGTGTGCATCCGGCTTGCAATATATTAGGGTTTTTGTTTTCTCTTTATAAAAGATGAAGAGCTGTTAATAGAGAGAGTGTCGTATGCTGGTATGATCAACCCTGAGGATCGGTGGAAGACCCTACCATTTAAGGGGCATGTAGCTCATTTTGAAGTGCAAATAAGAGTGAAATGTGATGAGAATTACTACAGCACACGGTGCAATAAATTTTGTGGACCTCGTAATGACTTTGTTGGTCACTACACGTGTGACCAATATGGAAACAAAGCCTGCATGGAAGGTTGGATGGGAGAAGAATGTAAACAAGGTAATACTCTATTTACTATTTTACATAATTGTTGTTGAAAATAGAAGTTATATTGAGGTTAAATCTTTTTAGCATGCTGCACCAACTACACTGCCATGTGCACGAGCACAATACAAATAGATTTGCTTTGTTAGAGCTGGGCAAATAATGGATTTTTCAGTTTGCTGGCAATTCCAAAAAAATAATTTAGAATTGAACCATAAGCTAACTTGATCATTCTCTCTTTTCCTGGCCCAATGCCTATTCACTATCCCTATGAATGACTATGAATTGCCACTATGAATGCAAGCACTATTTTGTTGCTGGATGCTTCTTCTTTTGTTTTTTGTTTTTTAAAAGCAAAACCACAAAAACCTGACTTGCTCTAGTAAGAGTGAAGTGAGGCTCTTGGCAGAATCTAATAAAGAGACTTGTTTGCCTATCAAATCAGGTCTTTAAACCAGTGAATTAAATGCCCTTTTAACTTAAACTGAAGGTACTGGTTAACTTTGATCAAGGAGCTAACTTTTTAAGAAAAAATGATACATTATAGCTTAATAACAGATTTCTAAAATGAAGATAGCTTTAATAACATTTTACAGTACCAGATTAGTAATACTGTGTATGTTTTCCAGTCCTGGAAAAATGTCCTTGTAACTCTTGCAAATGAGGATAAAGCTGTTTAAAGTTTAATGTATACAAAGCTGAAAGCTTTTTGATGTCCGTTAATGTTCAAGTGCAGTCCTTAAATATACCTGCAATGTTCAATTTAGTCCCACAGCATTTTTCCTCCTATCTTTCAGTGAGTAACTAGCACTAAAATTGTTTTGGTTTTTCACTTATGACAGAAGTAAAGTGATGAACACCAATTTATAGCTATTTTAGCCAATATTGTATAATTTTTGAAGGTGTATTTTAGTTCTATATTTATCTTATTTTAAAAGGTTGATTAACTTAAAATATCTGAACCCATGTAACAAATCAAATTAAGTGGTATAACATTAAAAATGTAATCCATGTTTGTAGATCCAGGCTAAACAAGAGGCTCGGTTGGTTTTATTTAAAACTTGGAGTTGATTTAATGAAATAGCTAGCTCGAAGAGTTGGTGGTTTTGTTTTTTTTTTAATAGTTGTGCTGTTTGTTGATGTCTGTGTAAGAATTAATTGAAAGGAAAACTGTTTTAGGAATGAGCAATGAATAAGCTACTCCATTATGAAATTGCTTTAATTGCTGGACTAGGAGCTAGGGTTTCTGTATTAACTGAAGTCTTACTGCCCATACTAACTGAAGTCTAAACCTTTTTTCTATTCACAGCTGTATGTAAACAAGGATGTAATTTACTCCATGGGGGTTGCAGTGTACCTGGGGAATGCAAGTAAGTATATATGTACTTGGCTATTTTAGTGTGAAGGAAGAACACTGGCTTTCTAGTACTTTTGCTTTTAACAGTGATTTTAGCAATTAGGCAGTGTACAGTAAAATAAAAATTGGCTGGATGGGTGTAGATATGGATTATATTCCAACTGTGCAATATTAAGTTACATTTATTTCAGACTTTGAGTTTCACAGAACTTTTTACTTTCGGAGGTTGTCTGCTTCTGTGTTGTGACTGAAGGGATTTGCAAAAAAACAGTTGGGATTAGATGAGGCACTTCAAACAAGAACCAGCACTCTATTCTATTTAAAGATCACCTGCAATAGCAGAAAATTTATTAGCCTGCTCTAACTTTGAATATTTCTAGGTCTCCCATAAGTCTCATCCAGGTCTTCTGAAAAAACAGAGACAATCTTTCATTTCAATTGTTTTTTATCTATTTATTTTTAAAGAATGGGTTGTATGGGTAGATGGTATTTTCCCAACTCCAGCACAAAAGGTACATTCTGGATTGGTGCCAAACTCGACCCTTTTCTTGAGATGATATTTTTCAATTGAGATAACACTAAATAAAACACCGCCTATACATTCTACCCCCAGCCAGGCCTGTTCTTAGGGTTTCTTGCATGTATGTCCCAGATTCTCTTTCCCTCTGGGTTGAACAACTTAACTCCACTCTGAAAATAAAGGGAAGGTGAACAGGTAGTGCCTGCCACAGTAAACATGAATTAGTTATTACTTCCATGCAGAAGTTCTAACATCTGCTAACAGGGTTGGTCAAGAGAGAACCAGTGCACCTTATTGCAACTGGCTTTTTAAATATACTTGTTCCAACTCTTCAAAACTCGCTGCTTGTACAAGTACTCAAACATGTTTGTAGCCAAAGCATAAGCATCAGTCTATTCTCCTGTAATTATGTACTACTTGCCAACTTATCAAAACACTGAGTTCTCTGTTAATTAGACACATTCTTTAGAAAGGAAATATCTTGCAGCTCTCAACATGAAAGTCTTGGCTAACTGAGGTTAGTTTTGTGGAATACAAAAAAAAAAGCTTGGGGGGAGGGTAGTTATGTGACCTACTAAACTTGCCCCTACTTTCCCCAAATTTTTTCTTTTCCTTTTCTCCCCTATGACTGGAGAGGTGTTAACAGGCTGCTTACTTTGAAGGTTTCCTTGAAATATATTTTAACTACCTATGCTAAAGAATCTGTTCCACTTTGTATTTAGCTGTGATGCTCTGAGTTCTTTTCCTAGATCTGAAGAAGAGCTCTGTATAAATTCGAAAGTGTCTGTCTTCATCAGAAGTTGGTTCAATATATATTACCTCACCTACCTTGTATCCCTAATATACTGGGATCAGCACAGCTGCAACAACACAGCATACAATGTTATAAAATGCATTTATGACTTCACTGCCACCAGTTCAGACTGTGACTTTGACTTGAGAAAATGACCAACAGCTTAGACTGGGAATGTTCCCCAATGTGAAAACTCTTGAGGGGGGAAAAAGCTGAGCAAGTACTTCCCTGAATTTTGGTTCAGGTAAATGGGGCATCTTCAGAGCTTTATTGATGTCCAGGTAGTGCCACAGGATCTCTTTGGCCCAGCACGGTGGGAATGTGAAAAGGCATCTAAGGGAATACCAGTTGAGATGAAAAGACAACAGAAACTTCGGGTAGGTCTCCCATGTAGCTGCTCTATGCCAATGGAAGAGAGCTCTCCCGTTGGCATAACTACCTCCCCCTCAACAAGTGGCGGTAGCTGTGTCGGCAGAGCATTGTCCACACGGGCACTTTTGTCGGTCAGTGGTGTATCTTTTTTCACACCCCTCATTGACAAAAGCTTTACCGAAAAGAAAAAAAAAAGGTGCTAGTGTAATCATACCTTGCTTTGCCTAAGGCTAATACCTTTTTTACAAGGAGTGGGGAAAAGCTAGACATGTAACCATGTAGGAGAGGTAGTGTAAGCACCCTCATCTTGCTGGAACACATAAAGGCTAACAGGAATGTGTTCTCGCAGAAGGGAGTCCAAGAAAATACCTTTGAAAGGTTCAAAGGGGGAGAACACACAGGATCACAAAGATTAGGTTGAGGCTCCCAAGAGACCTGATGCTTTTGAAGGGGGCTTTTTAAAGGGGTAGCTTTAAACCTAAAGGAGGGAATCCTGTTACGTTTCCCCTTTGTTTCTAAAGAACAAGAGCTGTTTCCTTAATATTTGATATCCATATGGCTCTTCTAAGGTACTCCAGTTGAGTTAAATTTCAGAAAAGTAGAGTCCCAGTCTCTCTTAAGGGTTCTGACTAGAGGCTCTTCCCATTATTCTGTTCTATCTAGTTGGATTCACTCCTATATATTCAGGAAGTTTAAACAGCAGCCTCTCTTGCAGGAAGAGAAAATAGCAGAGGAAAGTTTAGGTATAAAAATACTACAGTTGGATTGTATTCCACCTGCCAGATTCTTGAAGATATGAAAATACACCTAAGGTCTCAACAGAAAGTGGCAAACACTACCAATTTGGTTGTCTTAATGTACCCTCTGCCCACATGCACCTCATTTTAAAGCTGCTTATGTGTACTATAAGATGTGGTATGATGTGGAGCTATAAAGTGGTGCCATTTCCACAGAAATTGAGGTAAACAATGACCCCATCAACACATGCAAGTATTTCAGTGGTCACTTTAATTTGTTTGTTAGTTTAATGACTCTGTATTTCAAGACACAAAATTGGATTTCTTTGACCTCAAAGCATCACAACAGCAAACTAAAGGGCAAAACAAAATCTAATAATAAACTTGAACAGATATCCTGGAAATGTAATAACACGGGTGACATTTCTAGTCAACATTATTATTGTCATTTTGTTCATCCTTATGATCTCCGCCGAGCATGCTTGGGTTACCAAGTCTTCATTGCCTTGGCACGCACATATTTCTCTGCGGGGAATATTGTTCTGGCTACAGAGACAGTTGATTGTGCAGTGATCCCTACTGGTACAGGCACAAATAAGGTCTTTTAGAAACTCCTGTTAATACTTGTATAGCAGGAAGCATGTTACAGAAGTCAAGAGTGAGTGCTTCACAAGTTGCATGCACAGATGTGAAGTGATGCATGTCCATTGTGCTGGTAATGGCTCCTGTTTCAATCCATGTTATGTATGTGTTCCATTTTTGGAAACAGCAAGGACCAAAACGTGTATCACATGACCTAATTACCATGGTTCCTTTGGTATCAGGAGACCCAGAAGCCATACTTGCACATAAAGTATGCAGAAGCATCCTTATGACCAATTCCTGTTGAGTACCTTCTTGGGCTTCTTCAGCACCTCTACTGATGATGGAATTTGCTGCTTTACCATTGGGAAAAGCCTCCAGCTAGAAGGAGCGTTTGTGCTGGGTGTGCTCCTACATTATCATGTACATTTAAACCATATAGTCATGGGGGAATTTTACAAGTGACTGCTTGTTGAATGCCATGTTTAGGAACTCTTTTTCCATGGAGGCACATGGCGTCCACCCATCACCTGGTATCTCTTGTAGCCATCTTTAGATCCTGTCTAGCATAGTCTTTCCGCAGTTTTCACACTTACTTTGTCATATCTGTCAAAGACTTCAGTTACAGAATTAGCTTGGTCAGATTCTTTCATGACCTGCCTCAAGTACTCAGCAGCCAGTTAATCAAGTGTGTGGAATTTCTCTGGCCATCATTTGTATAATAACCATGTCATATCTCTGATGTACACCACGGTTTCTTTGTTGCATACTCCTAGCTCATGGATTCTTCCAGCTGATGCCCTAATTGAGTGTCTGGTGTTATCCTTGTTTTGTCAGCAAGGAAGAGGGACATAGGCACAGGTCCTATTGGGTGACTTAGAACAGTTGCTATTGAAACATAATCTTGGCATCTTGCTAAGGACAGGGCTCTGTGGAAGACCATTTTTGGACTGATAGCTGCTGTGATTGTCCCTCTCTTGCCAGACTTGTGTTTGGTGGTTTTGGCCATGTCAGCAAATGTAGTGATGCCAGGTTTCTTAACTGTCTGAAGAAGCTACATGTCCCATCAGAATCAGCTGTTCCTCTCTCAAATCTCTCCATTTGTTCTTCACCAACATCTGCTATTTTAGTAGAGACTCTTGTATGTCTGATGTCACATGCAGTCCATTAGATATGTTGATAAGCACTTTTTGGCTGTGACTCAGCATCAAATGGGTTTGTCATATTGTGGATGACATAGTTGGGAAGAGGTAGAACATTCTTTTCATCCCTCTTCAGTGCAGAGTCAAGGACTCTTTTTGTAGATGTGTGTTTGCTGCTACTTTGGCCATTTCTTCCATAGGTTTTGCATATTCATACTATAAAGTTATGTATGTTCATCTCTAACACTATAGCTGACCCGTACATAAGCATAACTGAATTAAAAAGCTAGTTTCTAGAATATGTCAAAGGCTACTACTGCATGCAGAGCCAGCTACAAACTAAAACCTTCTTCTAGGCAGACTACATGTTACAATGTATGTACAAAAGCGTACAAATGGAGAAGCATTACATTAGGAATTCACATACATTTATCTTCCCACTATGCAGTACAAACTATTGGCATGCAATCTAGTGCTACTGGTGCACAATCTTCAGTGTGAGCTTGATCTGGTCAGCAAATTTCAGTTGGAAATACAGACGACCCCCGACTTACGCAATCGTTCTGTTCCGGAAAGCCTTGCGTAAGTCAGAAATATATACCCGTACGTTACGCAAAAATTTCCGCAACTTGAAAATCCTATTTCTGGCTTATGGAACTTTTTCTGTAAGTATGAATTTGTGTAAGTCGGATCTTGCGTAACCCAGGGAGCGTCTGTATAGAAAATGTTTTCCTTGTAAAATACTTTGACAATTAAGAATATGCCATATGAAAACATTTCATGTTAGTATATTGCAAAATGTAGATATTTGCCATTTTTTCTGCATGTTAAACAGCTTCATCGCTTCTGGGGGGAAAAAACTTGCCTGTGCAAAACCAAAAGAATCTTGTAATACATTGTAGTTTTGGCCAATAAACACCACTTTAAGGTGTTTGACATTAACTTAAATAGCAAAACCTGTAGTCATAGTCATGTTGCAGTATTTCTAGAATTGCAAAAAATGGCTTTTTCTCATTTTGGATACCATTGTTTCACCTCGCCTACAGTCTTACAGCACCGCTTGACAGCTCTTCTGAACATACCATTGGAAAGATTATTTTATGTATATGATGGGGGAGGGATGTAGGGTGGGTTCATTAAATTCTAAATATATGGCCCTCTTTGGAGACTTGCCTCATACCTACGAGTGATGTCACCAATCCATGAAACTGGTTAGCAAGTAGAGAGAATGTTAAAATCAACTAAGGTATCAAAGATTTACTAGTAGGTCGATGCTACAGTTTTTATACCCTGTTTTTTTTTTTAAATTAAAAAGTTGCCCTTGATCTGCATGTCCGCCAAAGAGCTATTGGACTGATCTATAGAAGTTAATACAGTGACACTAAAGCTCCCATTAATGCAACAAATTATAAAATATGTTTCTATAAATGATTTGTTACTGATTGGACAAGCCAACCTCACAGTTGGTACTTAGTGTACCCTGCACTTGCATGCCATGATAGAGATCGGTGAATGTTAGAAAAGAACACTTTGACTAGATGGTAGACATTTTTTTTATAAAAAAAAGTAGAGTGAATTTTAAACAAGGCTTGCAGGCATGACCTTTTGTTGTTTACAGCCTTGCAAGGAAGACTGTTTAGATGTACTTGGGATAATTGTGTTTGGAGCTATTGAATTATAATCTAAATTCCTTCTTTGGATTTTTGGACTATTGCCACCCTCATTTAACAGGTAAAAACAATGACTGCTTTCTAATTCTAAAGGAAAATGAAAAATGGGAGGAAGGCGAATGGGTGTGAGAGGCGTGGAAGTCTGCTGGTGCCAGTAGTCTGGCTCATAAACTGATTTGCCTTATTCTCAAACTTCACAATTGTTTTTTATATACAGAAAAAATGCAAAATCTGTTTTTCATCTCTGATTTAGTGTGAGGATCCTAATTACAGCTTTTTACTGAAGTAGTTTTTTTGCTTTTTTACTCTTGATATCAAGTAATTCAAAGTGATTCCTTGGACTAAGTGCTTCTGTAGAGGCAGACCTTAGAACCGTAGCAGTCTGATGTAGCCATTCAGATGGTAAATAACTAAATTCTCAGTTATGCCTTTGGCAGCAGCAGAACTATCATCCTTATCTGCTGGAAAGCTTTCTTGCCTCTGGTTTTTCTTTTTTAAAGTCCTTTTGTTGGTGTTGCTTGAGCTATTTATCAATGTATCTTTTTGTTTGGTTAGCAAGGTAGAGAGGAAAACAAAAATACAAGTCTTCATTTTAACTTGTTTTGGGAACCCCTATATAGCAAGCCCCTGTAAAAAGTTATCTTGAGAACTAATGGTCTGATGTCTCGTGGTTGGGGAGTGAGGAAGAGGATTTTTCAGATTGCTTTATTTTCTTCTTCTCTTGAGAAAGTGGTTATTATGCTGGCACCTCATTCTAGAATAAGTGTCAACATGGAGTTGAGCAATTTTAAAATATTTTACAGGGTATAACATATATGCAGGAATTCTACTTGCTAAGGAATATGCTGTGCTTCAGAAATGGCTTTCCTCATATGGTGGTGGTTTTACTGCAGAGTCAGTTCAGAAGAAACAACAATGAAAAGTTTCAGAAGCTTGCTCAGATGACAGGCAAAATGACATTGATATCAAACCAATTTCTTCTTGTATAGACAAGAAACAGCTGCTAAAACTGTGTGATAAAATAGCTAGATTTGGGACCACTAATCTGTCTTAAAAACTGGGTTTTTCTTAAGTTGCAGACTAAGTGGTCTTGTTGATCAGTGACTTCACAGTACCTTGAACTGATTCACATCACAGACCATTGTTTAAAAGTTCAGGTGGTGGGGGCAATTTGTTTTTTGGGGGGTGTGGGGAGGATGCTGTGGGGTTTTTTAAACACAGTTTGGACAACAGCAGATCTTAAATACTAGATTGTATTGTTTGTGCTACACAGCAGTGAGGTTAACTTTGGTGTAACAGTTATTTGTTGAGGTATTTATTCAGCGTAACTGGGCTCTGCACACCACATCCTGGATGGCCATAGATATGGGAGAACGTAAAGGCTAGTTCTTTGAGATAGGTTATCTGAGTCTTTTGGTACCATTTTCAACAAGTTGTCAGTACACTTAATAATTTAATCTCTCATTTCCTCATGATCCACTTTGGCATGTGTTTGGAGAAGTTCCAGGTATGTCTAGTATCCGAGCTTCATTGTTCCCACATTGCCAGGATGGTAGTGCTGTGTATAAAGTTTGTGTACTTCCCTTTTGTTTGTTTTTAAGCTTTTACAGAGAATCTCTCTTCAAAAACAATTCAAAGGGGCCAAATCTCAATATTCAATATGTTGTTAAAGTAAAACTTAATCAGCATAGAACTAGGGTAGGTGTATATCATCTGTTTTTAAAAAAAAATCATTTCTAAAAGATAAAGGAAAAACGTGTCCTATAGTGGATGTTTAGACTAAGTTAAATGGACTGGAAATGAGAATTTTTGGCCAGCATTCTTTATTGGGATGGTGTCAGTGCCCCAGCTACACTTTTTCCCCCTATCCGAGGGATAAAGAGCAGATGGGCCCAATCATTCCTCATTTCCTTCTTACTGCCTGTGATTACAAGAGGGAACCCTTGGCAGTGTCCACTGCTTTTTGCACACTATATAATTTAGGTCCTTTCTCTTTGTGTGTATACGTGTCTGTATAAGTACTAGTCTAAATACTACAGTTGTAGTTTGTGTAGTTTTAGGATTAGTTATTTAAAGGCTGTTGGCTAATACAAATACAAGAACAGTAGTAGTAATAATAATAATTTTAAAAAAGTGTTAGGGCCTTTCTTGACATGGCGGTTTAGAACCTATGACTGAAGCAAAGTCCCCAGGCTTCAAAACTCTCCTCTTTTAATGTGGTTACCCTGCTGCATGCCTGGTGCTCATGGTGCCTTTTCTGTGTTGGTGTAGAGGATATATTCCTGAGAGGGGTTCAGTTTGGCATTCTTTCTTGAAAAGAACTCAGAAGGTGAGGGAGGCCCAATTTAAGCTTTTCTCCTGGAACAGTTAATGAGTGCCCCCCAGATCTGGAGGGAAAAAGCCTCTAACAGACCTGAGCAGACATCGCTGAGCACTCCTCATTGAGCTAGTACAATAACAGATCTTAAAACCTGGATCCCCAATTCAGTGTCCGCGTCTAGTAACTACATCACATTGTCTCCTAATATATAACAATTTAACTCTTAAATTAAGCAGCCTCTTTATACCTATTTTAAGTAAATAATTATACATGACTATTGTTTTGGCTTGTGCAACACCATCCTGTGTATGTCATCAGAAAATTTAGTGGATTTTTTCCCACCCACTGAATGATGCATTTTGCTTCTGTCACTAGCATCACTGGATCTGCTTTGTTTTCCTGTCATGAATGTTTTGGCTAAAATTTCTAATTGAAGTCTAAATGCGGGAGGAGTTTTATTATTTGTCAGGAAGGTTCTGTAGGGGAAAAAATACACATGTGAGTAACAGGACACAGTTGTGATGTTTGCTTCTGCCTTGCAGGATGTAGGATTTTTATTTTAGGCTGAAGTGTTTCAGCTCAGCCTTTGGAAGCATAATAGGTTCCTTCCGCTTCCTTGAACTGCTTTAACCGAAAGAGTGATAGGAGCCTAATGTTCCACAGCCAGCCAGCATACATGGTAGTGGGATACTGAAGTATAACTGTAGTGGAGAAGTACCTGTTAGTGCAGATATAATGAAAGAATCCTGCATATTTTGAGGCATTTTATCAGTCTATAGACATGTGGTCTGCAAATTGGCATAAATCTGTGCCCCCCCAAATTTGATTTGGTTTGGTTTGTTTGGGAGTGTGTGTGTGTGTGTGTGTTTAAGCCATTCAGTTCCATGTCACTCTTTCATAAAGATAGACTAATAAAGCAAAGTGGTGGGATTCAAGATCACTAGATTCAGCCCACTTGGGGTTAATTTATTTTAGAGACAATTAGCCTTTAAGGTGGGCCTTAGCTCTGAGTGTAAATACCTTTTTCCTCATATTTGTTTTGAAGATTGATCATCAAGATTTGTTACGACCAGGGCTTGACATATTTAGCCAGAACATGAAGCCTACTATCCAAAAGTAGATGCAAAAGATTATTTGGACTCCCCAAGGGAGGTCCATATGCAATTCCAAGCCCAGCTGCTTTCAGTTGTTGAGATTCTTGTCAGGGTGCTATCCCTGGACCCTATGCATGGAGTCTGACTCATGTGACAGTCTGACATATGAAACGCTCCCCTGGCTTCTAGTTCTGCAAGGGAGGAGCTCTCAGAATTAAGATGTCCCTCTTTGTATGTCAGTTTCACTGCTTTGGCCACCCAGACCTGAAGAAGAGCTCTGTGTAACTTGAAAGCTTGTGTCTCTTGCCAACAGAAGTTGGTCCAATAAATATATATATATTACCTCTCGCACTTTTTCTCTCTGGTCACGAATGTTTGTTTTGTTCAACAGGAACGTATGTTACTGGTTTTTGTCAAGTGAAACTTAAGCTCAGCTACTTCTCTCATTGGGAAAGAACTGTGCAACTAAATCAGGACTTCCTGGCAAGGAGAGAAACTCAGACGGGTAGCCGTGTTAGTCTGGATCTGTAAAAGCAGCAAAGAATCGTGTGGCACCTTATAGACTAACAGACATTTTGGAGCATGAGCTTTCGTGGGTGAATACCCACTTCGTTGGACGCATGACGCATGCATCCGACGAAGTGGGTATTCACCCACAAAAGCTCATGCTCCAAAACGTCTGTTAGTCTATAAGGTGCCACACGATTCTTTGCTGATAATTTAACTAATTCCAGTGTCCAATGTGCTGTTCTATAGCCTCAAAGTGATTGGCCTATTTTAAACACCAGTAGGATAACCTGATTGACTTGGTAGGTGGATAAGAGGAGAATAAGATCCAAGTGACTTCACTGAGTCTACTTTGCAAACACTTGTGGTATAATTTGAGTGTTGAACTAGATCCACTTTTCCTCTCAAAAGCTAAACTGGAACAAGTTGGAAAAACTGAAAATAAAGTAAATTACATGTAATAAATGGCAAAGACTTGCATGAAATAGCCAAGTGAACAGGCAGCTTTATAATTCCATGTGCTTAACCTAGAATCTGGTTTTGAAAACTAAGGGCCAAATCATTGCTGGTGCTTGCATCTTCTGAGAGGTGCCAAGAACCCTTAACCCCTACTAAGGTCAATAGATGCTGAGCACATCTTGGCACTTTGCCAGATCAGACCCTTCAACTGCATGATGGTTACTAAATGTCTTGTTTTGGTAAATACTCCTCTTCCACAAAGGATGGTTTGAAAAATTGGGTCTTAACTTTGTATAGTCTTCACACTTCTAAAAGTAATCTCTTTGTAGTAGACTATCAAAACTCCAATTAAAGAAACATCTCAGCCACATTGTCACCTTTTGCTGCTGTTTCTGAATACAATTTGGGGCTGCAGTGTGTACCAGATGCAATTTTTTTTTTTTTTTTTACTCTTGTGGGATACCTTGACCTTGTGTCAGCTGTTTCACACAGCCTTAATGCACTCGACTTAGCATTTCTGCAGATGTATTGGCTGTAACATCCTCATTTACCTACTTCATGCCACACTTACTAGTAATGTGGTAGATAACCTCCTGAGGTCCCTTCCAGCCCTGATATTCTATTCTAATCTGAACAAATATTTTATACAAACACAAATATATTGATGATACAATTCATGCTAATATATCTTAAAATAACTGCATATGTGATAATCTATGGCACAATTGTTTCCTTTGGTTACCTTTATTTAGTTTGTGAAATTTGATGTCCCTACATGTTTTGCTAATACTGTTCTTTAAAATAGCCTACTTCAGCCTTAATCGAAACTGTAGGTTTCCATTGTTACCAATCCCTCTGTAGTCTAAAGAAAATGCAGCCCTTTTCATTTGCTTTTGAAAGCAGCTAAGATAGGTTTGTAGAACTGATCATTGTTTTTTAATTAAAATTACTGAAGATCATTCCAATATGTGCCTGTTGCACTCCCTTTGTTGATCTTAACGCTGACGTAGCGGGCCTGTCTGATCTGAGACTTGATGCGTACGCTTCAACCTTCCCTCAGGAAATCACTAAACTATGACAATCTATTTATGGTAACTTCCTTTGTACTGTTAGTAACCCAGAAGTTTAGATTAAGCAATCTCTGATTTGCTTTTGCATAGCCATGGTCATAAAGTTAGTGCTAGTAACACTGGCAGAAAAGGGAAGGGAGAAAGGGACAAGAAATTAACCCCGATCAAGAATCTTGCATTTTCTGAGCCTAGGTTGTTGTACAGGGTGAATTCCACTTTAAATAGGAAAAATGGTTTACAATATTCATAATCGGGTTCAAAATTAATCCTTGGATTATGGAAACTTCAAGTAATGTGTTTCCATTCATAATGGCAGAAATTTAATCTAGTCCACTGTTGGCTGCGTAAACAGCTTCTCTTTAGGCTTTGTTTACTGGGGTGAAATAGATGAATTCTGTTTTTTCTAAATATAACTCCACTCCTCTCTAAACCTTTGTGGTTTTTTTTATCATGGTGAACTGAAGTTCTTTTCCTTAATGCTTTTACATGATTTTCTCACAAGTTTCAATACGCATGCTGTTGAACAAGTTTTTCTTTTTATCACATTTTGCTCTAGGAGTGAGCAGAGATCCATGTAAAAGTTATCTTTCAAGAAGGAAGTGGAATTAAAGCTGTTCTAGCACCTGCTAATGTAGGATGCGACCAGACTTCCTGTTTGAGAGGAAATCCTAATTTATTCTTCCTTGTAAACTGAAGACTGATCAGTTTACCACATAGTAACCTTTTGACTCGTAAACATAGTGTTCCTTTGGTTGGACTGCTGGTAGCTTGTAGAAATGATTTCCCTAGGGCTATTATGGTAACTCAACTTATACCGGAAACAAAGTTTACACTTAATGTCATGAAGAAGTAGTAACCCTTTCCTACCAAATAAGCATTTTTATGTGTTCTTGCAGGGCATTCCATTTTTCAGAAGATAATTTTACATTGCCCTCTCCATGCTCCTAGAGCACTATCACAGTTTCTTGTAGCCCATTCAAATAGGAGTTACTGAAACACTTTCCTCTCATAGTCACATCGACATGCCACGTTTGTCAGTAGGTATTTATTCTTTGGATTAAAACAGATTTTGTGTTGGCAATAAAGTACCAAGTTACAGAAGCTGAAGTGTGTTGAGAGTGCACTTAAATATCAGAGTTGTATTGCCAAAATTTAAAACATTAAAGAAATCATGCATGCTTTGCTATAAGTAGGTATCCTAGCATTGGAAACAGCTGTACTCTGTGGGTATGTAATTAGTACTGCCTAGAGGAAAGAGGATGAATTTTTAGTATGAACTAGCTTTCTAATTATATTTATCTCATTTCAATATACAACATATTAACACAGGAGGAGAGAACTGCTACAGAGCTTGTATATTCTACAGTCTCCTGGCAAACCCCTGAATCTTTTAATTATCTGAATAAACTTTGTCTCCTGAAATAAGTAGATAACTGAGTTTACAATTACATTGTAATCCCCACAATTTGTATGTAAGTAGGAAGAATCAGAGCAATTTCTACCACCCTCACTTCCACAGTATAGTTCCAGAAGTTTACCAGTGAGACACTAAACATATGAGTACAAGAAAAAAGCTACCTTTGTAACTAAATACAGAAGAGCAGAAATTCAGAGCTTTAAGCACGGAGTAGTTTGTGTTGGTATTAACACAGAGGACAGCATGATCATGCTGCCAACATATGGTCTCAGAAACCACAACTCCTTATTAAACAGTCTAATATATTAGTCCCTAGTGAATGGGGATTCCCTGTTTGATTTTCCTCTTCCACTCAGAAAATGGCTACAAATGTTAGTGCCATTCTTTTCCTGCATTCCAAAGGGGCACTGATATTGAGACACTGACATTGATATGAAAAATGTAGCTTTGTTGGCTGACTCTCCTCCCTCGCAGAGCATATGGGGATTATATCCATACAATGTAGCCTAACAGATTTTTCTAATGAGACTTTCTGGATATAGTGAAGCATATTTAACAACCAGTTTAACTAGTTGTCTGTTGAAATGAACTGTCAAATAGGATTGTATTGGAAGATGTAGATGGTCCTTTTTAAGAGAGAGTCTGAGGTAAGGAAGGAATTCTTGCTGTTTTTGTTGGTGGTAATTTAAGATAAGTACACCTATCTCTTGGGGAAGTCTCTTTAATGCTATAGTTAGTCAGAGTTTCCTTCTGACTTAAAGCCATAACTTCTGGTTGGAGACAAGTTTTTTTTTTTAAGCATAAGACAAAACTTCCCTATAGAGCACACCAGGTATTTTTGCTAACGGAATTCTGGCCTTGTAGTATGTCTGCATTGTTATAAACAATCCAATCAGAAGGGAAAGGTTTTTGAAGAAACCTAGTTTAAAGTTTTGTTACTAAGTGTTAATTGCTTTAATTTTTGTATTTCTCAAGTGTTCATTACTTTTTATTTTGTCTGCTCCAAGTAAGGAGGACACTAGAATAAGCTGCTAAAGAACAGTGGGAACATAAGACTAAATCTGCAGAAAGAGTTCTTAAAATAACTCAGAGAAAATTGACAAGACAGCTGCATCTTTGATCACCCCCAGTCCTGAAATAAGTGTAGTACTCTAGAACAAATTAGCTAATCTCTCACCAGCCATCTTCACAGAACAAAAATACAATGTATGCCTCCTTGTCCACTAAAAGAATTTGCAGTCTTCATTTCTAACAATTAATAGGTTATGCAACCCATCTTTTTACACTACAGTAAGGCATGATAATTTCTAACTGTGTAGGGGCTGGATCTCTTGTGAAAGAACAGGTATGTATGTGTGTGTACTGTTTAGAATAAGTTACTGTGATATTTTGGGGGTCTGCTTTCTTTGTTCCTAGTGAGTTAGAGTAAAGATGCATACCACTCTTCAACTAGGCAGATTGCAGAACAAGCTCTAAAAGAGAAAATAACACTTCAATATTCTGTTACATTTATCATTCATTATTTTAAACAAGTGGATTGTTCAACATGTAACACTCTGAATACCTGTGCCGCAGATAATTAAGCGCGTTTAACATGTGCATTTACTTCTTAGGTGTCATTATGGTTGGCAAGGACAGATCTGTGATGAGTGTGTCCGCTACCCAGGTTGTGCTCATGGGAGCTGTAAAGAACCATGGCAGTGTAATTGTGAAACCAACTGGGGTGGTCTGCTGTGTAACAAAGGTACTTAATATTAATTTACAGGAAAAAATAATAAAATTGCTTCATTAACTGGTAACTTACTAGTTTTTGCAATGTGCAGTTATCTGAGCACATCTGTCACAAATCTTTTTTGTGGCAGATGACTGCTCAACTGTCATAAGAATAAAACATTTTAAAGCCAGGGGTTCGGAATGATACATTTTACCCTGTTACTGATACAGTTGTCTCTTGTCCATCCTTTCCAATTCCACAGAGAGCAATGGGATGACAGGCTTGCTAGTGATTGATGACTTGAAGTCAAAATGGATTAAGGGGGAGGAGGACATAATGTTATTCAAGCCAGGAAGGCGTTGTATGTCTGCCTGAAGTCTCTTGACTGTGAACTAAAACAGTAACTTTGGGATTTATGTTACACCTGTCAACTGGCATTTTCTTTTCTTCTGTGTCCAGATTTAAACTACTGTGGAAATCACCATCCATGCTTGAATGGCGGAACCTGTATGAACACCGAACCAGATGAATATCACTGTGCTTGCCCAGATGGTTATTCTGGAAAGAATTGTGAAATTGGTACAGATGATCATTGCATGCATCTACTTGAATGTGAAGCTATGTTAAGCAGTTGTAGAGGGGAATGAAAGCTGTGTGCTCTTGGTGGAGCTCTCAGCAGCCTGCTGGTTTCCCTGCAGTGATGCATCTCCCCCATCTAAGCCACATATGGAGAGAGGACAGAATTATTTCTTTCAAGGGGAGTCCTCAAAAGAGGTCACTTCCAAAATCCTGAGTGTTTTCCTTTCTGGGAAGCAGGAAGAGGATTTCTCCACTCACCTGCAAATTCAGGTCCTTGGAGGGAGGGGTACAGATGAAGCTGGCTAGCAACAACCTGCTATCTTCCTCCTTAAAGACCTAATCCAAAAACTACTGAGGACAATGGAAAGTTGTCCGCTGGCTGCAGTGGAGATTGAATCAGGCCCAGTGTGTCTCCTTCCTTACCTTTTTGGGGTTTTTTTGTTTTCTTTGTTTTATTCTTATGCTGCCTCCCCTTCCTCCCCCCCAATATTAAACTGTACCATATTATTTTGGGAAGGGGGTGCAGGTGCACCTTTTTCAGCTGTACTCTCTCCTGTCTTCCTCCTGTGCACACATGCACATATACACCTGGATCATCTTAAGGATGCTACAGGCGTTTGTGAAAGTCACTTCTAGCCCCTGACCCCTGTAGTAAAGTAGAAGTCTACCTGGGCAGGTATTCTGTGATCAAAGAAAAGGGAGGAGGGCACTTAGTAATATCTTAAAAAAATATTGTTTTAGACAGTCAAAAATTAGCCACTTATTCTCCTGACCCTCACTTTGAAGAAAAGTAACTGCATTTCCCACAAAGGTATATCACAATTTGGATCCCATTCAGCAGGGTTAAACTATGTTTGAAAACTCTGCTCACGGCCTGCTATGGAGTATTCCCAAGAACGGTTGATTCTAAAATGTTAGTTACAAAACTATGTTCATGGGAGCATAGAAGAGCTTTTCAAGCATAATTCTATTGCAATCTCCTCCCCTGTAGCCTCCCTGATGTCAGTCTCGCAGCTCTGAGTCTATCCGATTCTACTCTGAAAATTATTTCCTCTCCCACAGTTTCATAGCTATGCTATATTTTCCTTTATTCTCTCTTCCCTGGTGTTTTGACTGTTGATGTTCAAGACTGTACTGTACTATGGTTGTGGGGGGAGGGATAGCTCAGTGGTTTGAGCATTGGCCTGCTAAACCCAGGGCTGTGAGTTCAATCTTTGAGGGGGCCACTTAAGGATCTGGGGCACAATCAGTACTTGGTCCTGCTAGTGAAGGCAGTGGGCTGGACTCAATGACCTTTCAAGGTCCCTTCCAGTTCTAGGAGATTGGTATGTCTCCAATTATTATTATTTATAGATTATCCTTGAATCTTCTGTACACATCTCATTTCTTGTTCTCACCATTGCCCCCTGCACTCTTGTCCCTGCCCATTTTAATTGATGGGCTATCACTCTGCTCACTGAACTCTTCAGACCACTCTGTAGACCTCTTCTTTTTTCTTGCCAAACATCCTAAACCCCTTCAAAAATCTCACTTCAGCTGTTGTTCCACTGCTAACCTCCAGTGTTCACCACTGGAGCTCCCCTTTGCTACTCCAGCATCTAATCTCAATTGGATGGTAACTTCTTAATGTGACTCTTCCAAATGACCAAAATCTGCTGTTCTTCATGAATCATCACTGTTGGCAGGGGGAATAGTGTCCCTACTCTTTCCCCAGAGCACTTTTCCTCCTTTCTTCTCTCTCCCACTTACCTATTGATCTTGATATATAGACTGTAAATTTATCAAAACATACCCCTGGTTTAATTTATTCTCCTACAGAGCTATGTGGTCTAGTGGTGCTATGGAAATAGTCAATCTTGACCTATGGTTGTAGCTAGCTGAGCTTCTTGCACCAATGTGAGTAACATGGACAACAATATAGTACTTTCTTCACTTTGGTAAAGTGTGATGGAGGAACTTTCTAGTTCGCTTGGCAAAAAGAGAGATGGGGGCTCAAAATGCACGTGTGGCTCCTAATTCCGTGGCTTTTTAGCTATAATTACTATAGATTAAGGGCTAGAAAGGCTTATTGCACTATTGTAGTGTTAAATCACTTCTATTTCCCCATGACTGCTGCCCAGGGCAAACTTTACATTAAATATGTGAACAGGGTTACCTCCTTGTGGGTTAAGGTCAAAAAGGGAAACATTCCCTGGTAAATCTAAATCGGGGTAGGCAACTTACGGCACATGTGCCGAAGGTGACACGCAAGCTGATATTCAGTGGCACTCACACTGCCTGGATCCTGGCCACCGGTCCGGGGGGCTCTGCATTTTAATTTAATTTTAAAAGAAGCATCTTAAACATTTTTAAAACCTTATTTACTTTACATACAACAATAGTTTGTTTATATATTATAGACTTAGAGACCTTCTAAAAACATTAAAATGTATGACTGGCACACAAAACCTTAAGTTAGAGTGAATAAATGAAGACTCAGCACATCACTTCTGAAAGGTTGCCGACCCCTGACCTAAATGATCCAGAGTCTAACTTGATTTTAAAACAACTGTTTCTCTGGTTGTGAAAAACCTTCCAAAAATAATCCAGTGCATTGCTGTCCTGAGTTTGCAGACCACTCTACTTTATAGGTTCCAAGGCCAGAAGAGAGCACTGTGATCGTTTAGTCTGACCTGTAGATTACCAGCCATCGGACTCCCCAAAATAATTCCCAAGGAACAGCAGCAGAGTGAAATTACTCTGTCAATGAGACCTTTCTCACTTGAACTGTTGCTGTTTATCCAGTCAAGAAAGGCACTGGAGCAGTTCAGAAGTGAAAGGTCAAAAAGCAGAGGCTGTGGAGGGAGTGGCAGGGAGAAATAAGTTGGTGGAGATATCTCCAAGTGTCAGGTGGTTCTGAGGCATTAGTTGGTCTCCCATTTGCTTCCTAGCAGTTATAGGAGGTGAGAGGCTGATATGAAAGATGGTGCCCCTGAGCAGGGTCCAGGTTCAGTCCCCTGATAGGAATCTAGTACCCTTCCCATCACAGCAGGTAATGATGGGAGAGCCTGAGCTTCCCATCTGTGCAGGCATCCTCCCTTTTTATGTTGCCTCTGGCTGGTGAGTTAGTTCTGACTAGAAGGTGTCCAATAAAAATAATCTTAGACCCTGGTTGAGATGGTACTGTGTAATCATTCTGCTTAGGAAGACTTTCTTTTCTCTTTAGCTGAGCATGCTTGTGTATCAAACCCTTGTGCTAATGGTGGAAGCTGCCATGAAATTTCATCAGGCTTCAAATGCCTTTGTCCATCAGGGTGGAGCGGACCAACATGTGCTGTTGGTAGGTACAATTCAGCTGAATTTAGCATATTGGGCTTGAAGGGTTGTTATACGCTTGGCTAAATAAGCCTGCTCCGTGGTAAAGTGGGTAACATGCTGTTCCAATTGATTTTTGTTCAGTAATTGTGATTTCCAAACTGTTTTATCATGTATTTCTATGGTATTGTTCTTGAGTTACTTAGAAAAACAGGAAGGCATTGAAAGAAGCCGCTATCTTTGCAGTATAAGACTAAAAGTTAACCAGAGCCTAACTAAGGACATGTTTGCATTACAAACATACATCAGACTTGCATACAAACTTCATGGGTGTGAAAGATCTGCACGGCTGATCAACATAGTTATACCGTTCTAACCCCCCAGGGTAGACAGCGCTATTCAACAGGAGAGCTTCTCCTGTCAACATAGCAAGGACCTCTTGCAGAGGTGGCTTAACTATGCTGACAGGCGAAGCTCCTAGCAGCATAGTAACAACTTCACAAAAGTGATACAGCGACACTGCTGCAGCGCTGTGTGTAGACAAGCCCTAAGTCTAACTACCTGCTTTACGTAACACAGCGTATATATGTTATGCTCCAAGTTTCTTTGCACCTAAATAAATCAATCTTCCCTCATTGCAATAAATGTTACGGAAGTGTTTCTCTTCAAGCTGCTTAACTTACAATTTATATGTAAATATTTTGTACTCCATTCTATATGGGTTGCTGATTAGTGATGTTTTAACTCCATAACAACACAGGAGAACCACTTAAACTAACTTAAGAGCAGAGTGTTTTGTTGCTGACTTCATATTAGCGATCTGAAAGCCTTTTTAGTTGGAATATGTGGAATTTAATAACCAGTTCATAGTGGGTAGAGTGTACTAGTTCATCTGCCTTAGGCAATGTTCGGTTTGGTTTGCTTTAACTGAAGGCAACCTATGAAGGAGTTCTTAAACCTTTTAATCTGTGCTAGTCGATTCAGTGAATCTTTGTACTTTACGAAGGCAGATCTTCCTAAAATTTTTGGGACTCATAAATTTATAAACAGTGGTGTACACAGCACTGTACAGTGGGAGAACTGTGTTTAAATGGCAGGCTTCAGTCCCCAAAGAGATTTTAGTTTTATTGGGATATAGTGGGAAAATACAGAACAGTATACTAGCAAAACCAAAAAAAATTGCTGAATGTCACAATACTGAGGTGTCATAGATCACAAATAGAAAGTCCTCAAACTTTTTTCATGTTGAGGTTAAATAAGAACAAAGGTTGGGATTTTTCTAGGCAGTGCAGAGGATTTATCCACACTGTTTATTAAGATGTGTGACTAAATCCCCTACTCCCTTTTGAAAAAAACTCAATTCATACTTTCCAAAACTGTTTTATATCAGCTACCTTTGCATTTTACAGATATTGACGAATGTGAATCTAACCCTTGTGCTCGTGGAGGGACCTGTGTTGATCGTGTTAATGGCTTTGAGTGTATATGTCCACAACAGTGGATTGGAGCAACCTGCCAGCTTGGTAAGTAATTGCTTTTTATGGCTCTTGAAGACCATTCCACACTTTGCATTTACTCCTTTTTTTTTTAAGGGTTTTTTTGTATTCAGCTCTTATGTCAGGATAGATATTTCAGTGAACTTTGTAAGATGTGGGTCATTTACTCTTGATGTCTTGGTTCCTGCTTAATAGTTTTGGTAGCAAAACTGGACATGAAAAGCAAACACTAGTACCTATAAGCATCTAAAGCCCAGACCTACATACAACTGTAACAGATATTAGAAGATGTTTACTTTTCTGTTTCAAAATGCAATAGTGGTGATGGTAGCTCCTTCTTAATGGTGGCAATGGCTGATTTATAATTAGCTTGACAGTAATTTACTCAGGGAAAAGCCTTCTCTTACTTCCATAATTAACAGTATTTGTGAGATTTGTCTAAGGGGAAGATGTTTCTTTTACTTGCATGTAAAAGAATGTAAATGAATTTTCATTGAAAAGCTACAATATAGAGAATTTTCGTGGCATACATAAGTAAAATTCTACTGTTCCTTGTAATTGGTGCTTGGATTGCATGGAGGCTTTGCTTGGTGCAAAGGGGATCTGCTTCTGGGTTTGTTCTTTATTCTCTTCTTTCTTTTATCTTGTTTCACAGATGCTAATGAGTGTGAGGGGAAACCCTGTCTTAATGCTTACTCTTGCAAAAATCTCATTGGTGGATATTACTGTGACTGCATTCCAGGATGGAAAGGAGTAAATTGTCATATCAGTTAGTATTTCTTCTTTTAGTGTGTGCATATATATATATCGACCCCAGGATAACTTGCTCTTTAAAAAAGAACTATCCCACCTAATGGTAGCATAGTTCTAAGTGACTGGAGGGAAAAGAACTCTTATGCTGTTTCAAAATATCTCTGTAGCTTTCCTAACTTTTGGCAAAGTAAACGGAGTGCATATTGAAGTCTATAGAAATGTTTTATTTAGTGGATATAAAGCATTTATTGAATATAAAGCGTTTGATTTCTGCTGTGGAATTGGACTAAAACTGTAAACATACAAACACACCATATATTGAATAATACAGTTTAAAATACAGTCTTTCCGTTCTACCTTAGAAGAATATTCTATCAAATAATGAGCGTAATTGATATGATACGTTAGCTTGTATTCTGATTTAAACATGAATGAGTTTTAAGGCAGTCAAAAATCAAACCTGTTTACCCCTAAGCATCCTGTCAAAATCCTTCCCTCAAAATAATTAGTACTGACTTTTTTAAATTATATTCTGGACCCTTAGACTTCAAAGGGTCCAACTTCTGCTTTAAATTCTTAATGGCTTTGTATATTTTTTCAATAGATATTAATGACTGTCATGGACAATGTGAACATGGAGGGACTTGTAAGGTAATCCTTTTGTAAAATATATTAATCACATTCACTTTTGTAAGGGAAAAGGTGCTCATCTTTAAAATCTTAAATCAGAATTCATATTAATTAGCACTTGTATGCAATATGTGTATCTACAGATTAGTTCAATAAGAAGTGGGAGGAGAGACAAACTACTTGTGTACTGCTTAATTCATGAGTTTGATTTTATATCTTTTAATGGAGCCAAAATCTGACTGATGCTGTTTGTAAATACAGTATTCAAGATCAGTCTTGAAAATCTGAGGTACCACCGTACTTTACAGTAAACATTTCCTTCCAATCTTGCCCTTTCCTCCCCTTCTATGTAGGATGAAGTGAATGGTTACCATTGCTTATGCCCTCATGGTTATCTAGGAAAAAACTGTGAGATAGAAATAAATGAATGTACAAGCAATCCATGTCAAAATGGAGGACGCTGTGAGGACCTGGTCAATGGATTCCGTTGTCTATGTCAGCAGGGCTTTGCGGGATCTTTCTGTGAGGTGAGAGCGATGTTGAAATTGCTGTAATAGCTTTGGACTGAGTTCTGGAAAGAAAGGTATCTCAGGTTTAAATTAGAGCAGCCCAAGGCCAGAGCATTACAGATTAATGCAGCTGTTACTTGATACTCTGTGTGAATAAGCAAATTTTGTTGTACAGTGAGTGGTATAGTGGTTGTAACATTTAAAGCTACAGCCTAATGCATGTAACTGTAAAGCATTGTAAGCACATGTATTGGTGAATCTTTCTAAGTGTTTTAAGATTCATTATTTCTTTAACAAGTCTAACAATTTTGCTCTGAATTTCTTTTTGAAGACCTCTGCTCTTTTGATATACTAAAACATGTATTTAGGCCTAGTCTTGCAGACACTTAAGCCTGTTCTTAAACGTACTTGTGAGTAGTCCTTTTGACTTCACTGGGACTGTGTGCTTCAAGATAAGCATGTGGGTAGGTGTTTGTTTCATAGAATAATAGAAATGTAGAGCTGGAAGTCATCAAGTCCAGCCCCCTGCGCTGAGGCAGGACCCAAGTAAACCTTGATCATCCCTGATAGGTGTTTGTCCAGCATGTTTTTAAAAAGCACCAATCATGGGGGTTCCACAACATTCCTTGGAGGCCTATTCCAGAGCTTCCCTATCCTTATAGCTAGAAAGTTTTTCTACTACCTAACCTACATCTCCCCTGCTGTAGATTTAAGTCCCTTACGTACTTCTTGTCTTACCTTCAGTGGACGTGGCGAATAATTGATCACCATCCTCTTTATAACAGCCCTTAACATATGTGAAGACTGTTTTCCGGTCCCCACCTCAGTCTTCTTTTCTCAAGACTAAACATGCCCACTTTTTAAATAAAAACTTTCCTCATCGGTCAGGTTTTCTAAGCCGTTTATCATTTTCGTTGCTCTCCTCTGGACTCTCTGATTTGTCCACATCTTTCCTAAGGTGTGGCCCCCAGAATTGAACACAGTACTCCAGCTGAGGCCTGACCAGTCCTGAGAAGAGTGCAGAATCTGGATATTAAATCTGATATCTCACCAGAAGTGTGTGGAGATGTTGCTTGCAGCAGGGTTTAAAACTTGCATACAAAAGCATGAGTAAGAATTAAAACCACTCATGATGCTGAAGATTTGTTTTTGTGGGGAGGGCACTCAACCCTTTCTAAACAAAACCTATAATTCTTCCCCTTAACATCCAGTATCTAGTTTTTTTTATTTTCAGAGTTGTGTGAATTTCTGAGCAGTGTCACAAGCATTGATACAACTGTAGAACAGCAACATCCACCAGTGAGGGTAGATTAGAATTTAGGGATTTCTTCAGTTTAATAAAAGATTTCAAAAGTAATTCCTCTGCTTGAAATACAGCTACTTTACAGTACCAATACCCTATCTTTTTTTTTCTTTAAAATTTAAAAAATGAGTTGCCAGTAACAGCCGTGGACCAGTTCTTAAGCTGATCCATTAACTCACAGCTCAGATGCTATTTCTACATGGTCTGATCATTTGAATGCTCTTCCTTTTGCATGGTTTCTAGTACAATGTATAAGTTTATCAAACCCAATGAATAATAGAGGGAGTTGGCTGACTGCCATGAGTGTTGCAGGAAATCGCTGCTGCTGATTCCAGATGCTAAAGTAGCAGCTACTGAACTTGAATTGAGAAAGGGAAATTTACTGTAATGGAAGGAAACAAATGGAAACTTCTGATAGAACAAGATCTGAGAATATCTTTCTCAGAATCTAAATGCTTTTTGTAGTCTGCATGAAATGCTCTCTCAAAGAATAGAGCAAAATAGCTTGCTGAAAACTCTCTAATTTCAGTTGCACATGCTGCATTGAACTGAAACACGTCTATGATATTTGAGCCTTTAAGTTTTACTTTTATTATTATTTTCTTTTGGCTACGGACAGTTTTTTCAGACTGTCTATAAAGTTGTCAGAATTACATGCAAATAATGAAAACTCTGCAGTGAAGCTAATAAAATCTCCTCCTTCCCCCCCCCCCCCCCAGGAGAACACTAAAACAGGACAGTACTTAAAGCTTTTCCTAAAGTAAAACAGGCCCTTGAGAATAGCAGTTGGTAGGAAAGGTACCATGGTATAGGGTACTTTTTCTTTCAATGACATGTAAGGGCTGTTTTAAGCAAATGTAGCAGACATATGAAGACTATATATTAAGATGAGTCACTTCCTTAAAAGGATGTGTCTGTGTAAAGGTTTACATGCTGTGAGTTTTTGGTCTAAGTTTGGCATTTTCATCCTAATGATAGTAACAGACAGGATTTAAGAGATCTTTTAAACCACCTTTCTTAAATATGCACATTCATGGTTATAGTATTGAGTATTAGAGAGCATACACAGAGAATTAGTAAAGGGTAGTGATCACATGTGACATTTCTTGAGTTTAAATTTTGTATTTTAGTTGTGCATAATTTCTTACCCTTTTTTTACACATTCAGCTTGCTGACAAAACTAAACTATTACAAACAAGTCCTTGCTGAATCTTCAAAATGATCCTTTATAGTAGTAACAGAACTGCTTTGCAGTGAACTTGACTAAAGTAACTTGCAACCTGTATCAAACTATAGAATGGCATGCCATACAGACAATTTATAAACATTGTGTTTAATATTAATTTCCTGATTAAAATAATTTCATCTGTGTCAATGGCAACACTGATAATGCTGCTTACTGTGCTGGGAAATAGTTCCTGATAGCTGATTCTCTTTATTACAGATGGATATTGATTTCTGTGAACCTAACCCTTGCCAGAATGGGGCTAAATGCTATGATCTAGGAGGAGATTATTACTGTGCCTGCTCTGATGACTATGATGGAAAGAATTGTTCTCACCTCAAGGACCACTGCAAGAACAGTTCTTGCAAAGGTATGTGCTGTCCCCCAGGAATTCATTACTAGGGCAGTCATGTAGAACACAATGGGAGAAAAATGGAGAGGATTATAGGGTGGCAGGGAGTAGTGTCTCTTACCGAAGTGCTGTAGTTAGCCTGTGTATGCAGTGTAGCTGTAGCGGTGTCAGTCCCAGGTTATTAGAGAACAAGGTTGGTGAGATAATATCTTATTGGGCCAGCTGCTGTTGGTGAGAGAGACAAGCTTTCAAGCCACATAGAGCTGTAGAAGAGCTGTGTGTGACTCAAAAGCTTGTCTGTCACTAGCAGAAGTCAGACCATGTCAAGTACATGATGGCTGGGGGAATGGGAAATATGCTTGTAATCTTGTGTATTACTTAATATTATAATCTTAGAATGTGCATAAAATGTCTTCCAATAAGATATGAACAATGTGTTCACTACTCTAAGGTTAAAAAAGCCACAGTTCTTGGTTGGCACAATCTTTTCTATATATAGCTAATGGTGTTAAGAATAACTGATTTACCTTTTTATTCTTAGTAATAGACAGCTGTACAATAGAAGTATTCACAAATGCTACGCAGGAAGGTATCCGTTTCATTTCATCTAATGTTTGCGGGCCTCATGGACGGTGCATTAGTCAGCCAGGAGGGAATTTTACTTGTGCCTGTGAGAGGGGTTTTACTGGAACGTACTGCCATGAAAGTAAGTGGAAGTCTGTCCTGTCTGTCTATCTTTTTAAAGAGTTTGAAGGCTTAGAGATTTTTTTTTTCAATCATTAAAGGAACATTGCTTTGAAATTTTCTTTAAAAAATGGACAGCTAATGTTATACAGAGTGCTTCACTTCTAGGTCACTTGTTCAAATCCACATCATATTGGTGATGACTGATACTATTATGATACTATTTTAGTTTTCTCTGTAAAACCAGTTGTGGTTTTAATCCAGATTTTAGGGAATGGGTGTCTTCATTACAAATGGCACCCTCATGGGCAATCCCTCCACAGGAAGCTATGGATTCATTAGACGTAGAGTTTGAGCTTTCTTGGAGCAGGTTTTGAGGCATATTGGTGAGGCAGTGTAAGAGAGCCTGCCGTGCACTGTTAGCATTTTTGGTACAGTGACTTAAAGTATTTGCCAGATGGAAGGAAATTCCCAGTATTAACAGTGAGAATATGATTAGAACCACTTAATAATTTGTGTGTGTGTGTGTGTGCGCCCATTGTATGTAGACGAATGGAGCACATAAGTTCCAGAGCTGTCAATCTGGCACACACTCTGTTGGACGTAGCTCTTTAAAATGTTTAACATAAACCTGAAATTGTCTTCTGCATTTAATGCACTGATTAACATAGTCCCAATTATAACCCTGTGTTAACTTTCTCTTTAGATATCAATGACTGTCTTGGAAAACCTTGCAAGAATGGCGGGACTTGCATTGATGAAGTAGATTCATTTAGGTGTTTCTGCCTAAGTGGCTGGGAAGGAGAATTGTGTGACACAAGTGGGTACAACTAAAAATTTCCAGCTTTGATAACGTATTTTTTGAGGCATTTAGTTTGCAGTTAATAATGTTGGAATTGGTCAGAGAAACTCATTCTATAGAACCATGGCATTTCCTATTCCACTTGCCAAATGACTGTTTAGGAGGCTTTAAGAATGCAGCTTCTAAGGGGATCAGTTATTTAAATGTGAATGTAACCTGATTTTGCAATAGTGTGCTTTTGATAAAAGCTTTCAGTAATTATCACTCTTCATCCTGTTAACTAATGCTTTCTAAATAGTTAGAGGAAACCATATGCTGGTCCTTAGAACATTCTTGCAACACAGTTGTCACCATACCAAAAGCAATCTGATAGTCCAGGTGTAGTAAAAACCAAACAAACCTGTGATATGAATCAGTCTTTTATGATGGAAATCTAGATTAATGCCCAGACTTGGGCCACAACTAAATCTTAAGTGCTAGAGGTTGGAAGAATGGAATAGCTCAAACAGTCTTCATTGCAGAGATGTTTGTGTTTTTTCTTCAATTAAACTCTAAGATAGGATCATAAATCCTCCTACTGATACCTCCAGAAGTACTATTAGAGTACAAACCAAAATATGCCAGCCAGAGGCTGTCTAGGCTAGTTATTTGTAATTGATGTACTAGAGTATCCTGGGTAACTGCCCCAGAGCACAGGTTTTTTTTGTTTTTTTTCCAAGGACTTCTGCTTCAGAGGTATGCCATCCACCCCACTAATGAGAACCCACTGAGTCATCTAATACTGTAGATTAAATATATAGCAAAAATTGAACTAGCATATTTTTAAAAAGCATCACCATAACAATTTGATGTAATTTGAGTTAATTCTTTCCTTCCAAACTTAATATAACCTAGATTTTAGAATGTACTATCAATTGTTACCAAGTTATATCCTATCTGGATCTTTTTCCATGAGGGAAAAACTTCCCCTCTTGAATGAGTAGGGCCTATGTTCCTACCACCTTGGACTGATGAACGCAAAGAGGGTAATATTTGATCAGTACTTGGATGGATTACTGCAAAGGAGAAAGGAATTGATATTTTAGTAGATCTCTCTTCCCTCTGAATTAGAAAAGCATTTCTAAACCTTGGATTTAGGGGCTTACTAGGGTATAGCAGGTGCCATCTTTCAGATGAGATGTGAAACAAGGGCCTTTAACTCTTTGGTCCTTTTGCAAGAGATGTTAATGTGGTGTCTTGGCTAAATTCCATCTTAGATCATTGTTCTGCCTACAAAAATTTGCCCCCGTTCAACAGAAAAAAGCATTATTCTCTTCCTCTTCTAAAACTCCCAGGTATTACTAATGGTGTCAGTTGATGATTTTATCTCATCCACAAAGTTTATCGGAGGGGCCAAGTATTTTAATTAGCAAATACTGAACACCACTTAGAGGTGGTCCCTCTAGGTCTGGGTCGAGGCCCATTGGTAGGGCAGTATGGGCCTGATCCAGAGCCCCATGAAGTCTGTTGGAATCTTCCCACTGATTCCAGTGGGCTTCGGCTCAAGGCCTGGTGTAAGGAAGCTTGCCCTATCGCAGTACCTGTTCTATGGGTAGCAAAAGCTCGGTATCCAGATTGGTCAGTATAGTACCTTTCCCAATAATTGTTTTGAATCTGAAATATTCTTAAAGGAAAATTTAAACATCTAAGGCTTCTTGAATTCATGGTTTTCAGTCTTAAACTCATGATTCTCATGTCATCTTTTTGCTGCTGTTTGTGCCAAGGTCAGAAGCTTTCTTTGCAATTCTGACCAGTTCTTGTCTCTGTCTGGAGACATTTTATCTCTTTACAAAAGACAATATACGGTACCTAACTTTTAGAAAAAGAAACTCGTCTGTCCCAGTCTACCGCATTTTGTTGAGCATTTTGAATTTTTTTAATAGATTTTAACGACTGTTCCCCTAATCCGTGTCACAATGGAGGCCGATGTATTGACTTGGTGAATGACTTCTATTGTGAATGTAAAAATGGTTGGAAAGGCAAAACTTGCCATTCACGTAAGTGTTTACTTTGTTCATATTCATCTTTTGTGCACATACAGTACTTCTATTCTTTCTCCCATAGAGGGTGGAGGGGAAACTACCAGTTTTCTGAAATGGATTTGAGACAGCACCTGTGGAGGAATCAAAGTCCATATTCATAATCTCCTTCCCAGTCCAAAAGTGAATTCTCCCCCCCCCCCTTTTTTTTTTTTAAATAAAACTCTTGTGCAGCATTTTAGGTCTGTTGAATTAACAGTGGAAGAAAAAGACAACTGACATTTGCTTGATTTCTTTACAATACCAGAGCAAATGGAACTGTGCACTTTCTTAATGGTATTACTTTGAAATATAAAGTTTGTTCTAAAAACTATAAATCAAACTACATCCAAACGTACTCTGCAATGTCTGTCACAGAAAATGTTTAATATCTTGGCTAACTTCAATTTACTCTTGATGTGCTGCTTAGTTCTTATTTTGTTGTGGCTCCTAGGTGAATATCAGTGTGATGCCAATACTTGTAGCAATGGAGGAACATGTTATGATGATGGAGACACTTTTAGATGTTCATGTCCTCCAGAATGGAAAGGGAGCACTTGCAACATTGGTAAGCTTTTAACTTTACTCACTCTGTGGTACAGTCCAAAATGGGCTGAGACAGAGATGATTCTTGATAGCTCTCAAATGTTTGGTAATTGGGAGGGGCTAGTTCAAATCCAACCCAGTGGCCAGTGACCATCTGTTTTTTTTAATGCCTTTCATTTAGACTCTGAACAGGAATTTTGTCATTTCTACCTAGTATTCAGTAGAACGTCCATATAATAAAATATATGCATTACAATTAGCACCAAGACTCCTACCTACTAAGACTTCCAGGAAAAGATGGAATAGGCATGGAGAAGCATGGGGGGGATAGCTCAGTGGTTTGAGCATTGGCCTGCTAAACCCAGGGTTGTGAGTTCAATCCTTGAGGGGGCCATTTGGGGATTGGTCCTGCTTTGAGCAGGGGGGTTGGACTAGATGAGGTCTTGAGGTCCCTTCCAATCTCTATATTCTAAGTTCACTGGGAGCAATGTGGGAAAGCTTGCATTGCTGTGTTGGGTGGGGCTGGTTTTATTTTGTTTGGTTTTGTTTTTTGTTTGGGGGGGGGTACCTATGATGTGAACAAATGGAAGACATCAGTCTCCATTTCTAAAGAACTGTTTTCATGAGTACTAAACTTCCACTAGGAATGTGAGATGAAAAATTTAGATGAAGACAGCACAGTTTTAGTCATTCCACTGGGCTCTGGTTCCATTTCATATATATCGTACTCATGTTTAACTAGGTTATAGAATTTTAAATCATAGCTTGGCATTCATCGTTACCACATTGTGTCCTTAGATGTTGACACAGGAAGAGTATGAGGCCAAGAAACTAGCAAGACTTTTGGATTGGACACTTGTATGGATAACAAGAATATCCAGAGTTAGTCATAACAAAAATTTGAAAGATATATTAAACCTCATGCTTACGGCAATTTCTGACTAATAGGGATCAGACCTAAGACAGGGGATATAATATTCTATATCTATATTCCTAAACCTTCCCTTGTATCATCTGGTACTGGCCACTGACCAGATGGACCTTGACTCTGACCCAGTATGGCAGTTCCCCATTTCATAGGTTCAGAGTTTGAAATCCTAGATTTTGATACTGTTTTACATAATTGTTTTGTTTGTTTTAAATCAAAGCTAAAAACAGCAGCTGTATTCCTAACCCTTGCATGAATGGGGGAACATGTGTTGGCAGTGGCGATTCTTTTTCTTGCATCTGTAAAGAAGGATGGGAAGGACGTACATGCACACAGAGTAAGACTTCCCTTTTTTTCCACTAAGATACTAGGGGTGTCTGGTACAAAGCTGTTATCTAAACCAAAGCAGGTTTTTAATGTTCAGGTGCCAACATATATGAATCATTCAGGCTAGAGGGGACAAAGCTTGTCTAATGAACAGTGAGAGCTTGTTTGTTTTTGCACCTAATTTTTGCCAGCGTAAACGTTTAATTTCCTATGGAGAAATGATCTTTGAAAGTTTATTTCCAAAACTTTACGAAGATTTGTTTTCTCTCTGGATATTTGTCTCTAAAACTAGTAGCAGGAGGAAAAGCAGACTGAACTATATAACCTGTTTAGAATGCTAAAATGGCTGGCTTTTATTTTCCTTTAGTATAATATTTCACTATTTTAGTGACATACCAACAGGATGGTTTGTTTAGGTGGGGCAAAGCATGCATTTCTGCTGCTTCAAGACATAACATGAAGAAAACACTGCATCTGAACTACATTTTCACCTTATTTCAACTCTGAAATTATGCCTTCATTAGATTGTTCAAAGTTGAATATACTGGTGATATTAACCCTAAAAACTCTGAATTTGCTTATAATTGCAAGGTTTTGTAAAATAAATACTTTTTTAAACAAAGTCTTTACTGTAACTGGCTAAATTGCAAACATGCATATGAAAGGTCAAAGGAGTAGAGCTCCTTTAAGAAACTAGAGGCTGGTTTAATTAGCAATAGCCAATACCATTGTAATTGTCAATATAGTCTTGCTGTCTGTTCCTGAGTTTAGCTGCTATCCCACAGCACTTTAATCTCTGAAGTTGTGATCTGTCCAACTGAGACGAGTTCAAAGGTCACTGAATTAAATGGCCAGATACAATCTTTTGCATTTGTCACTTACATTGTATATAAAAGCTAATATTAAACCATTTTACTGTCATCTTATGGAGTTTCACCTGAAAACAACCCTTTTTGTAGTTCATGCCATATTACATTTCCTTTATTGTAGATGAAAATAAATTTTCTTTTGGCTTACTATGCTTTTTCCTTTTAGGTTTTTAGTTTTATTATAGATTTAGTTTTACAGATTATAATTGGCATGCTATATATTTTAAAATTCATACAATTCATTTACTCTTCTATTATAGATACCAATGATTGCAACCCCCATCCATGGTAAGCACTAAAAAACTTCTGTTTGTTCTTTTATTTTCATAGCACTTGAACATACTGTTGTGTTACTCTTAAAAATATTCATACTTCAGTGAATCAGAATTGCACTCTAAACATAATTAGACTGGGCTTATAAAGAAAACATTCTAAACATTCTTGCTGAAACTTTTAACAAAATATGCTTTTTTGTGCTCCTTTTTGTTTTTACTTTCTGCCAACAATAGAGCAATGTAGAGTTCACTGGTGAAAATATTTATAAGAATTTATTTCCAAACCTTGTGTTAGTATTCATGCCAGAAGTACTTTTGAAAGCTCATCCAGTCAAAGAATAGAAGTATTAAATAGCATTTTATGTAGTGAATCTCAACTAAGATCAACATTTAAAATATTTACTATCAAGTTTGAATGAAAAATACTCCCTGAAAGAAGAATGTAGCCATCGCAAATTTTAGTCCACCCATATTATTCATTGAAAATTACTTGCTTAGCTCTTACTATAATATATACAAGAAATTATATCCCATTTAATATCAAATATTGGTTCTGAATCTTCTAAAATGTCTTAGTGAAATTTGATAAGTAGCAGGATATTCATACACATTTTCTTGATACTGAAAATACAGATTCCTTTGTCCATTGTCTAGTACATTTTGCTACTAACAATGCTACTCCCATAATTTTTTGTTTAATGTAAAATTTCAGTTTTTTAAAATGCAGATATCTGGGTTAAGCAAACATCCAATAAATCTTGCAAGTTTTCATTTTCTGATCCAAACTCTGCATTTTGTACACTTCCAAACAATCTGGGAGAAAAACCTTCAATTTCTATTTTACAGCTTGTGCACAGCCATTGTATTTTTTCCTGAGTTGTGTTCACATCTTTATAAATGTTCCTAATTATACTTTTTTCCCCAGTTTCTATAATATTGTTTTATCAGATGCGTTATTAAGCAATATAATTTATCTAACAGTATCCCAGATATCCTTTCTCTTAGTGGGAACAGACCATACCTTTAAACAGCAGCAGAAGGTTTAATTAACAAAGGTTTAATTAGAGAGACCAACAAAACAATGCATATGGTTTATTAAATAGACTCATATTATGAATTAGCAAGGATTTTTAATTCCATATTGTTGAACAGTGAGAAAATACCATGAATAGGGACAATAGAAATTTGCATTTGAACAGACTATTATGTGAAAGAACTGGGGGTTTTGCTTATCTTTAGGCTTGTGAACCTACCCTGAGAGGATTCATTGTAATGATAGGTTTATTATTTTTACAGTTACAATGGAGGCATCTGTGTAGATGGTGTGAATTGGTTTCGATGTGAATGTGCTCCCGGGTTTGCTGGTCCTGACTGCAGAATTAGTAAGTACCTGTATGGCTGAAGGACTGAGAGGTCATGCCATCAAGACCCAAAATCTTTGTTATCTTGACCCTTTGACATTTCATGCATTAAGCTTCGGTCAGCTGTACCTCAAATAATGAAGCAGAAGCTAACTGAATTATTCATAGACACTGATCCTCACCTTGTGAATAATGGGCTCTTTTTTTGTCTGGGACAGAATCCCTTTATTCATTTGATAAATGCAACTAAAATGACTTGGCTTAAATTGTACTCAAAAGATCTGTTGCTGGATTTTATGTAGGTGTTTTTGTTTTGTTTGGGTTTTTTTTCCTGCCGTTCGCTTTGTAGTGAGAGAGAACAGTTTTGCATATTTTTATGCTTAACCCATAACAAATGCCTTCTTTGCGGTAATAACTTAGTGTTTCTTTACTCTGGATTCTTACTGCCGATGTAACGGGTTGGAAATTTCATAGCTAACTGAAACAAAAAGATGAGGGCAGGGTATAGTCACATAAGGAGTAATGCATGGAACATGTGGCACCACATTTGCAAGCTTATCTTAAGGACTGTTTAGTGCTATCCTTCAATACGGACCATGAGAACTGTAAAAACTGATGCATTTGATGTGGCTTGTAAGGTGGGGAAATGGAAGGCCAAAAGAACATGACCCTTACATTGAAACATTAACTTTGTAGTTAATTTAAATAAAAACCCGAAATGGTTAATACTGTGTAACCCACACTGATAGTGTGGCTCTTTGCTCCCCTTCGTGGCAAGACCACACATAGACTGTCTCTATGCCTGTGCACCTGGTCCTTCAACTCAAGCAAGAGTTTCACGCCTTTAGGCCCCGAGTTCCTGGGTTTACTCTCTAGATGACCCAACAGGGGATATCAAGTGGGGAGCCAGGTGTTACCTTGGCAACTGTCACCCCACTTACAACGATGCCCTTGGTTGGATTATCTGCAGATATTGAACCTGGGACATCTGTACCTAAACGCATGAGCAAGTCCATTAGCTTCAGAGGCTGAAGCAGACTCTTGTGGCCTAGTTATGGGGTGAGGGATAAAGCTATCCTCTATTAGCATGGTTACAGCTGTATCTGTTACAGGGTTCCTGATTTGCACTCTTCCTTATTTACTCTGTAGTAAGCTAGAGAATTGACCCATGAATCTTTCTTCAGGGTGACAGTGGTACTGAGTGAATGCTGATCAACATATATATGGTGATTTGATAGACTTAACTAGGATCCCTTTGAAAGGAACAAGGAGTGGTAACATACTCTACTTGCTTGGTTTAGGTACTATTGTATTCTCCTAAAACCCCAGCCAATTGTAGGATTTCGTTAAGAATCTAGCACAGAATGGTAAACTGCTCCCTTGGCCCTCCAGGAGGACATCAGAGACAGTGAGAACTACATGTACTTCCGCTGTCATTTTCCGTTAGCTATGCTGATAACTGGCATGTTGCTGTTCCATGCCATTTTCACTTCCAGTTACAAACTACAACTTAAAAACCACACTCGCTTATATAATGATGGTGAATCTTGGGAAGAAATCTGTTTTAAAAGTTTCAAATATCATTTAAAATGTTTGTTTGGGAAAAGGAGAAATGCTGAGACACCCTACGCGTTTTCCTTTCCAACAGTAGCCAAGTCTACCCTATAGCAGCACAGCTGCACCTGACTGCACCTTACTCCATCTCGGCGGGAAAGATCAGCTATGTCCTGCCAACATAGCGCCAGAGTGGACAGCACACAACTTCCATCACTTAGGGAGGGAGGGGAGGTTCTGAGCGATGTAAGTTAGATTGACTTAACGGATAGTGTAGACCTGCCCTCAGTGTTCATGGTTTTGCAACTTTATCTGTATATATTCTGATATTAAAGGATGTGTTGTATAAATGACAGCTGTTCATTTCCTTAGCATTACAAAAAATACATTTCCCTGTGCATCTACATATGCATTTGATTCTTAGCCCTTTTTTTTTTTAAAGGGGTGGGTTTTTATGGCCAAGCATATGAGTTTCTTTTCAAAAATTCTTGCTCTGATTGCAGGAGATTCTAAAGATCTTTTTAAAGTAAGATAATAGCTCAATTTTTTGTTAAACTATTAATTCGATCTGTTTTCCTCTCCTGTTGACATTAACAGAAGTTACATGGGTGTATGGAGAAGAGACTAGACTCATAAATGTTACTTTTCATCATTTGATGGGCCAGATTATATTAACAAAGTCCATTTGTTTTAAACACGGCCAAGCCAATTTACTACTTAGTGCTTGAATTCAGATGCCTACATTAATGGACATGCATTTTAATAAGGCTCAACCTGCTGCGACTAAGCAGCTGTTGCATGTAGCACAAAAGTCTCAAATTATTTCTTGCACAGACCCATAGCAAAACATTCCTTACAAGTGAGGATGGCAGATCATGTCCTGTTTGATTGCTTGTAATTAGGCATATAATGAAACATGCTGAATCTTTGCCACTCACTGATTTACTTGTTGATTTTATTTAGACATTGATGAATGCCAGTCCTCCCCTTGTGCATATGGTGCCACCTGTATAGATGAAATAAATGGATACAGGTGCACCTGTCCTCCTGGAAGAGCTGGCCCTAGATGCCAAGAAGGTAACTTTTTTTCCTTTTTTTTTTAACAATTAGAAGACTAACTCAGGAAGCAACTGAGTATTTCATTACTAACGTCGTTTTTATTTATGCTGTTCGCTCTTGTAGATAAATCAAATTAATGTAGGCCTGTATTTAGTTCAGTGCTTTAAAAGACTAACTGTACTGCAATTTTTTTAAAGTGATTGGTTTTGGAAAATCTTGCTGGCTTAAAGGAATGTCATTTCCTCATGGCAGCAGATGGGATCAAGAATGTAACAACTGCCACTGTTTGGATGGACATATTGACTGCACCAAGGTAATGATTAGACCTATAAATATTCTTCTGAAATACTCTTTTCAGCTGTACTTCTGTACCTGGATTTCTTCATGTGCAATTAGTAGTCTTCAGTCCCCTTCCTTCTGTATTCTTTCCCCATGTACATCACCCCTACTATATACTATAATATGTGTATCATATTGGGTAAGGTAATATATGTATCATAGTGGTAAAGATGCATGATAAATTCAGTTTGAGTGCATCATCTGCCCACTAATTCGTCTCCACTTTGCTATATCGAACATTCCAAACTTCTGCGCTGCTTTCAGACTATCACTAGAATACAGTGCTTGTGTTCAGGACTGTACAGTTGGACTTGCGGTACTAACACAGACTGGCTTTTCAGCTGGAGAGCTATGAAAAATAGTACCAATGTTGCTCATTGCTTGTGAGTTATACAGCTAATTTCAGGTGAGCGCCAATAATCTCTGTAATACTACATCACAGTATAGTCTCCTACAAAATTTGTAGGAAAAAATGCCAAGTTTAAAAAAAAAAAAAAAAAATTTAGCCACTTTGCAGATTGGTCCAGCAGTAAAGCTCGCTGCCGTTATATTCTTTGTCCAGCTACACATGCCTCAAGTGCAAAGAAATAACTAAGATTTTCTAGATCATTTTCAGATCTGATATATTTTAAAAACATGATGATTACGAGCTTCTTGGAGGCTCATTATGATGGTCCTAGTGAAGACTAGTGGGTGCCGTGCAAGTGAGGTGATCAAAGGTGCGCTATAAGTGGACTTTATCACAGTAAATAAACAGCTTGTTTTTGTGGCTCTTTCATACATAATGGAATAAAATATATGCTTCCTTAATATCCAGAGACACAAGGTGGGTGAGGCAATATCTTTTACCTGAAGAAGAGCTCTGTGTAAGCTTGAAATCACGTCTCTCTCCTCAGTAGAAGTTGTCCAGTGAAAGACATTCCGTCTAACGTCCTGGGACTGACATGGCTATGACAAGACTGCCTACATCCTTACTATCCAGTCTGGACTTCCAAGGGCACCATATGTGCTCCTAGGAGAAGAATCTGTATAACATTAGGATACACCATTTACTGGTGTATACAGTTAGAGTATAGCTGTGCTTGAGGTGTTCTGTACCTCCCAGTAACTGTGTGTGCCTATAGTATACCTCCCTAGGAAGGAGGAATGAAGTGTGTTAGTGAGGTAGCCTGGTACTTATTCACCTGAGTGTCTCTTCCCACCCCAAAGTTATCAGGAAGAGGTAACATGACCCACTGCAGTGGTTCTCAACGAGGAGTCTGGGGCTCCCTGGGGGGCCACAGGCAGGTTTCAGCGGGTCTTCCAAAATAAATCAGAGAGCAGGGGCCAACATATGAGACTCTCTGAGGCCCCAGGGTAGAAAGCTGAATCCTGAGTCAAAGCTAAGCCTGAACCCTTCTTCCCAGGCTGAAGCTGGAGCCTGAGCAACTTCGCTTCGCAGGGCCCTGGGCAATTGCTCTGCTTGCTAACCCCTAATGCCAGCCCTGGCTTTTAACCTACTGGAAAGCAGTTGTGGCATGGTGGGCCATGGAATTTTTATAGCATCTTGTGGCGGGGGGAGGGGGCTCAGAAGGACAAAGGTTGAGAACCCCTGGCCTAGTGGATAGAACACTCCTCAAGCTTAAGAGGAGGCCCACAAACTATCTGCAGAACTAACTATTGTCATCCTTCAAATTCCTCCTTAGGGCTCTTTGTAGCCATCACAGAAAAGATGTGACACCACATAAGCTGCTGCTGTGCTGAGCCTACTGCCCATCACACGGACCAAAAGTGTCTCACTGTTTCTGTCCACTTCCCTTTGTATGTTCTGTAGCCATCGGTTAGTTTGTAAGCAGGGACTCCTCTCTTGTTCTGTGTTTTGTACAGTGCCTAGCACAATCGGGTCCTTGTCCTAGGAGCTATAGTAATACAAATAATAATCGCAGCTCTGCCACTAGTGTGCTGGGTGACCTTGGGCCTCATTTTCCCAAAAATGTGGATAATGATACTTAGCGTCTTTAAGTGCTTTGTATGAAAAGTCTTGTAAGGCTGTGGTGGTGATCATCATTGTCACACTAGGAAAACATGGCCAAGCTTTTATCCTGAGTATAAATCTGAAGCACACTATTTATTAAAGAGAGATACAGTAGTTAAAACTACAGCACATGACGTGTAGGAAATGACTGTTTTCAGTAAGAATAAAAGTCGAGTTTGATCATTACCATTTTCTGTGGCTTACTGGTCATTCCTGTAAATTCTAGTTATAATGCACTATTGTAGCTAATCAACAATAACTCACGGCATTTTTCATCTCCTTTAATTTCTAGGTGTGGTGTGGGGGTAAACCATGTTTATTACAGAAATATCAGGATCATGCAAATAATTGGTGCCCCATTGGTCAAGAATGCCAAGAAATAATGTATATCAAATGTTTTCAACCACCCTGTACCAACTGGGGAGAATGCAGCACATCAGAGCCTCTACCTGTCAATATCAAGTGTCCGCCTAGTTCTGGATATTTAGACAATAATTGTGCCAGAATTACTTTAATTTTTAACAGAGACAAGGTACCCCAGGTGAGAACAAAACTGTTATACTTGCCCAATAGTATAGAAACACTAGATTCTGGTGTATACCCTGTGTAGGTGCATATAAAACATGCTTATTATCAATGTCTGCTACTGCCCTCTGTTTACAAAGCTGCTTTTTATCATACGTGTAGCTGTACTGTGAGAACTTTGCTCCATGATGTTGTCATTCAGCCACAATGCGCGCAAAAAAAACCCCCACTGTAATTTAGAGGGCTAAATAAGGCTTATTTTAATATTTCTCCTTAAACATGTATATAAAACTGGCTAAGTACTTACCAGTATATGCTGTTCAGACCGCTCTGGTTCTCTCCAGATATTGCTAGAGTAGACCAGAGAATCTGTCCCACACTTGTTTTTGCTAGAATTCATATAACTGTGTAAAATAAATTGATGAAAAAGCTGCATACACCAGTAGCCTTTTAAATACAATTTTTAACTTGAACTAAAAGATAAATCATATCTTTCTTCTAATAGGGCACTACCATTGAAAACATTTGCTCTGAAATTCGATATTTACCAGCCACTCGGAGTGTTTCTAGGGACAGGACTTTGATAGTATTGTGTGATCTGTCGTACTCCACCGAGAATGCAGTGGAAGTTGCTATTGTAAGTACTAGACTGTTCTCCTGAACTAAACATGAAAATTGTTTGTCTAGTTAGATTGATTTGAATGTGTTTTATTTACTCTTCCCATGTTCAAACACAGAAACTAGTATCCCTATTAAGGTTTGACTATAATTTTGACTATAATTGTTTGTTACCTCATAGATCTGTATTAAAACACTCAGTTCTCACATTGGCAGAAAATTGCTGTCATCTTATTTTTTATGCTAAATTGTCTCTTTGAAATAAATTGAGTACAATTATTAGTGCACAGTGACCCAAATCACAAAAACAATCACCTGGCATGATTATTGACAATCTCAGCAGAGACACTAAGCTGTCCTTGAGGGCAAAAAATTATTGGTGGGGCACATAAGCAGAGTAAAGAAACTTTCATGACTGCCGTACATTTACTGTGGGTAAAGAGAACTTCAGCCTCCAGGATGCTCAAAGAAAGCACTGAAAACATTAGTGGAGGGAGCCGTGGGGAAGATCTGTCAGAGATATGAGTCAGCTAAGTGGTGGTTGACTCAAATTTGCTGAACTACTTGGTTCCTTGTAAGGGAATTTGGGCAGGATCTTTTTTGTAAGTTGCTTTTAGGTTGTGGGACAGTAAATCCAGCCAGAAGGTGTGTTATCAGACAATCTTTGCTTACTAGTGCCAGTAAAGAGCATACTGAGCTATGATGCAAATAGGGGGACCTGCAAAGTTTAAATATAATGGATTATGTCATTAGTGCAAGCTAATATCGAGATACCTTGAAACTCTTTACACTATGACTAAGTTTGGCTCGGCAGTGTAAGCAATATAGAGGTCTGCTGCCTTTACTTGCTGTATAGCAGGAGACAATGTCTTCCTGCCATGTGACAGATTTAGAGTATAGTATTGTCCTAATATTTCCATACTACTTCAAACTGAACCAGCCACCCTGTGGAAATAGTAAATTAGGATGTTCTAAACTGCTTCCAATGTAACTATCAATCTGTACGACTAATTTAAATTAAGATTAATCATTGATATAGAGAAGTACAGATCGGGAATTATAAAAATGATTTTGCCATTTTTCCCCCTTAGTCTTTTATCCCACACCAAGATGAGCAAGATAACAGTCTAATACAGAACGCTGCTAATACAATAGTAAATGCAATCACCAAACGGCAAAACAGCACTGTTATGCTGGCAGTTACTGAAGTCAAAGTAGAGACCATAGTTGTTGGGCATTCATCATCGGGTAAGTCAAAGATACATTGGTGTTTTTAAGTATACTCAGTGCTCCGATGCTACCCGTTTTATAACTTTCTTCCTATGTCCTGCCAGGGGGGCAGTAGCAGTCAATCATAAAGAAGCTGTTTTGTCACCCTCTCTCTACTTCATTTTTGTAGCAGGATCCCAGTTTCCTGCCTCATAAGAAATGTGTCGTTTAATGGCACACTGAATTGCCCCTCTCTCTCTCTCCCTCCCTCCCCCCCTCCCCCAGCTTGTTCTAGATAACAAAACAGGGAAAAGGGCACCAGTGGAACATATAGTATGACTTTCAAAGTCTCCATCCCAGGAGCAGAAAAGGTCATGATATGAGCAACCTTGCAAGGTGCTGAGCATACTCAATGCCTAGTCACTTCAATAAGAGTTAAAGATACTCACCGTTTCCTAACATCTGGCCTGATACAGTCAGTCATTGCTCTCCATATTCATTCGGATCGTATTATGGTTCTCTGCATGGATTCTTCACTTGGCGATACAGCCCAAAGACTGTGAGGGCAGGTGCAGAACATCTAGATGCTAGGTGTTCCAGACCAGCAGTCCCTCCCAGCACAAGAGACGTATAGGAAGCAGTTGTGGAAAATCCCTAGTGGACTCTCTTTTTCCCCTCCCCCCCCCCCCCGAAGGAATCCCAGAATGGGAGCCTTATGGTGACAGGAGATATACCCAGTCTCTTCCTTAACTTCTCCAGGGTCTCATCCAAGGAATCCTCCTACCAACAGTCTTGGTTAGTCACATGTATGGCCTCCTTGCTTTCACTGCTGGGGTGGGGAAGGGGATACGTTCCATCCTTCAAGAAATTTGACACATTTTTCCCTCATGTATTCCCCAAGTCCTCTGAGGCAAAAAAAAAATCTGCATACTTCATCTCTTTCTTGGACAGGAATTCTTTAGAGGAGGTAGGTTTGGATCCAGACTCTGATCCCAGGCTGTCATATCTTCTGCCCCCAGGAGAGTCATTCTTGAGGAATGGGATCACTTAGTCTCCCACTTCTCCAATAGATTAGAAAGCTCCAGAGGATGAAGCCAGTCTAACTATAGGAAGCTCATCAAATACTCCCTCCCATCCTTAAAATAGTAGGTGCAGTGTGCTTGGCTCCTGATTGCACCATCTCTTCCTAAGAACACACATGGAATCTACAAATTAAATATTGTTGTTCATGGTCTTTGGCTGGCCTACTTTAAAATTAACTTGGCAACAGTATCTCGTTCTTAACTCTCAACTGCCTCTGAAGGCCAATATCTCCATCCATGACTATCTGAATCATAAAGTATATGGGATGATCAGGCACATCTTTTTGAGATAGGAGATTGAGATAAACACTTCATCTACCTCTCATACACTTCGAGATCTAAGCAGACAGACCATCCTGGGGTTGGTGATGGGACAGAGTCACCTACCTGAATGGGGACTCCTTCCAAGACCTCCTTGTATTCAGGTGACCATGGGCACAAACCTACTTCAGTGGTGATGCGACATTGGTTGTGCAGAGGGCGGAAGTCAGTTGCCATGAGAATGCAAGCTTAATATCCTCATCTTGGCAGTGAAGTTGGTGGGAATGGCCCTCCTCTCCTTGAAATATTCTACCTTCAGCCACCATCTAATTGAATTTGACAGCACAGCAGTGACTTAGTTCCTCTGTGACGGAGGGAAAAGAAGCATAACTCTGTAGAAGTCTGTCATCCTCCAAATGGATGAAATATAATATGGGCCCTCTGCATTCCAAGTTGACTCAACCCTCCAGTCTTAATGGCTAAGCTGCATTTGATGATCTGATATGCTGGGCAGATTTGCAAACCCTCATTGGCTGCCTCATTCACAATAAACTGAAACTGAGGCTTCTACATAAGAAAATAGCTTGTCCAAAAAAACTTCTGAACAATTTTTTTCTTTCTTGGACAAGGCAAGACAGACATGCAAATCCATCTCTTTGGCATTTGTTTAAGAAGGAAGTGTGTTCCAGATCTTGGTGTAGCTAGGTACCATGGCCATATAACACTTATCCTGGAGAATGCTCACCCATAGTCTGACTTAATTCTTCCTGATCTTAGATAAACTTAAGGCAATTAATGGCATGGTATTCCTGCTACACAGTCTGACTGCATAGTGTTGGCTGGCATAGGATATGACTAGAATCTTGCATGATCATTCCCTAGCAATACCCCAGGTCTCAAAGAAAAGCACCAACTATCCCATCTTTTGAATTCTCTTGAAACGTCCTCTTCCGTATTTGCCTCTAATACTGCTTCCCTTCCTGTCTTTGGAGAAGTAAACAGAAAATTATCCTCCACTGGATGTAAAAGTAGCTAGCAAAAATATATTTCCAAAGCAAATGATCTCCCAGAGGTTGATTTTGAAAACATAATTTGCAAGGCAAATAGCCTGTTCTCTGCCATATTTCTGTATTCATGTAGCTGTGGAAGCACTCACTGGGGCTTGCTGGAAAGGAGAAAGGAAAAACTGCTACTTTGATTGACTGTTACCTTGTAGTGTGATATGCAAAAAGGTATGTTTGCACTGACGGAATGCAGTCACAGCAAATATCAGTAACTTTGCACAAATTAAAAACTTGTACTTTTTTTCTGCTTGTTAGTTTTACTTCTAAAAGTGCTAGATGTAATGGTTTTTTAATTCACATTATCACTGTTCAGGGTATTAAACCAAGCAAGTTTTTAAACAAAAAACAACAAACAACCATATGACACATTTGAAAAGAATATAGTTTCCATTAACTCAAGTGAGGGTATACAGAGAGTGCTTTATCTATATAGAGAAGTATTTGGATTCGTTACATTTTCTAGAAAATAGCTATATCAGTAGTACATACATTCACATAAAGACATGCAATAAGAGAGAAACAATGAATACATAGTTCATGTATCAGAGAGGTAGCCGTGTTAGTCTGGTTCTGTAAAAGCAGCAAAGAATCCTGTGGCACCTTATAGACTAACAGTCTATAGTCTATAAGGTGCCACAGGATTCTTTGCTGCTTTTACATAGTTCATATGTAACTTTCTTCCAGTTACCTTTCAGGAAGTAGTCAATCCAGATATCAACTAATCAATGTAATTCTAATAGTGTTTCATACCACTGGTATACGCTCATGTAGCAATGTCCAGTAGAACAGAAATCTCCTCTGATTTTTCTGCCATCATATTTCTCAGGAACCATTTTTGCCACTCAAAAGGAGTAGAGAAAATTAACTTGATATATTGTGGCAATTCCATCCTTTCCAAAAGGATTCTGAGAGGATGTACCTACAGCATATGTATGGATATTTCTTATTGCAGATGCTCAGTATTGTTTAACAAGTTTCAATAACCAGGCTTTCTGTTTTGGTTTGTCCCCTAGATTATCTGGTTCCAATACTCTGTGTAGTTTTTAGTATTGTATGGCTGACTTGTATAATCATCTGTGTGTGGTGGACTCGAAAGAGAAGAAAAGAGCGAGAGAGAAGTCGCCCACCTAGAGAGGAGAGTACCAACAACCAATGGGCACCTTTAAATCCCATAAGAAATCCTATAGACAAACCTTACAGTAACAAAGACATTCGTTATGAATGTAAAAATTTTATATCTCCTCAAAAAAGAACTTGTGATGCAGTGGAGGAGTATGTAGAGTATGAGGAAGAGGAGGAGGAGGAGGAGGAGGAAAGAGAGGTCATGGAAATGGACAAATTCCTCACACACAAACTCGCAATGCCTTTGTCAGCAAAGGCATCTGACACGTCAGAGAGCAGTCCAGTAAAGAGATCCCATCATATAAGCAAAATGGACAACAGATCTGTAAAAAATGTGAATGCATCAAACTTTGAAGGCGGTAGAGGCTAAGCTGTATTCAGAACATAGGCGTGCTGTGCCTACACTTAATGGGGAGGGGGAAATTGACATCTCCACTTTGCATCAAGGACTAAAATATCTGGAGTCAAATGTTCATAGTTTCTTTATTTTGCGTAAAAAAAAAAATTAAATAAATAAAAATAAAAATAATAATAAAATAAAAAAGTTTATTTTGTTTCTTTAGCCTTGTATAAATTATTCAATGACTGTCAGATTTAAAAAAAAGAGTAATCTTTGATAGTTGCTATTTTTGTAAAGTTTACTTGTAATACACTCGCTGTATGGCAGAGGAGAGAGGTTGTATTTTCAATATGTGTAAAGTTTATTACAAGAGACTGTACACTGTTTACAGAATGTATTTCTTTTTATTACTTGCTCTAATTTAATGGTGGCTTTAAAACCTCCTGGTTGAGGAAATTGTGTGAACTTAAACTGTTTCTTGACTTCAAATCTCTATTAATGGCAGCTCACTGCACTTGTTACGTTAGTAGCTTCTGTAAGATTTTTTTCAAATTTGCCTTACACATTTTGTAACAGGAACAAAAATTATAGAGATCTTTCAACTGTGGTTTAAAAGTGGCCTTTTTTATTTTTTGTTTTAATTACTTTAGAATTGCAGTATTGAAGCATGTGACAAGTGCCTTGAGATTAAACTTTTTCTATAGCAACTGTCAAAGACTGCCATACCGATATAGTTAAATTTTGAGAACTCTCAGTTTCCCTAACTGACATGGTTTATTTTGTAATTGTGAAAATGCTTCTTTTGTAAATATGTATATATTAAATGAATCACTCTGTATATTTGATTTAATAACTTAAAATATTTTGGTCTTTTTTTACGTCATTCCTTTTAATTTATGTTGCCGAAAGGGAGGTTTTATGGCAGTTTATAAAACTTTTTTTGTATTATGTCCAGATTAGAAGAAGATGTTAGTTGATACAATCAATGTTAGGAATCTGTTGGTCATTTGTATTTACATTGGAACACAATCATTTTACGTGTAAATAGGTCCAGAAACGTTTATTTTACCCAAGTTCTTCCCATCTCAAGAACACTAGAGGGTGCATATACTGTACAGTACAACATAGCAAGGCATTGTTTTTCTTTTGTGAATGTTAATTACATGTGGTATTACATATTTTTTTGCATTTAAATACAGGCCTAATGAAGGGAACAATATTTTCCTCATTCTTGTTTCTGTTGTGCTTATTCATCTATCGCTCTAAGAAAAAGGTTGGCAAAGTCAGAAGATGGAGTACCTCAAGAGAAATGGTTGTTCGTAATGGAAGGCTTGTGCATTTTGTTTTTGACTTTTTAAAAGCTTTATTATTGCTATAACTGGGCAAACTATACTTTATTTTTAATTACTGGAAAAACATAACACTACATACGCTTAGTTACCTTACCAGTGAGAAAAGCGGATGTTTATCTGAAAGTATAAACCCTGGCCAATGAACAATGTAAACATGAATGTTTTGAAACCAATTATTTTATACATGAACGCAGGAATTGTTTTGCAGGATCTTCTGTTTAGTACATTTTGTTTGACATGTTCTTAAATAACTTTCAGAAGAAAACTATTTATTAAAGCATTTTATAACAATGTTTGTTGTAACTTTTTTTACTTTGTGCTAAATATTCAAAACTTATTTTGATAACCTGGTTTAGAAGGTAGCTTTAGAAAGGGTACTATCCTTCACATGTTCCCCAGTATAATCCTAAGTATTTAAACCAAAAATACTTTTTCTGCTACCCTTGTAACTTTTTGTACTGTAAATGCTGCTGTCTTCCATAATCTAATAAAATGATTCCCTCATTGTGTGTAATACATTTTAAACTGTGTTTGCTTTCAAAATGCATTCAATACACTCCTTGTTCTACTGAACTACCACATCAGACTTGGAAGGGCAGAGTAGTGGGTTCAGTTGCTATTTCAAGAAGTCTGTTTTACTTTGCTTCAGCAGCAGCACTTTCAAATTTGAGTCAGTCAGGAGGTGAGATTAACAAGGAACCAGAGTGCTGCTTTAGCTGTGGGTTGTTCCTATAGCCATGAGTAACTGGCTTCCTGTGAACATCTGCACACTTAAGGAAAAATGGTAGCAGTATCTTGTGCTATCTGGCTGCCTTGATGCTCCATCAAAATGGAATACTTTACTGTTCAACATAACTGCTAGCTCTAGAAACTGAACCTGGGGGCACTACTGTATCCACCTTCAGCTTCTAGATCAAATTCCAGACTTCGTCCTTCGCCATCTCTATTTCAGTAGCACTAGCTGATATGCTGCCCACCAGGACTGCGCGCCGTATGGAGGTGCTCCAACCTCAACTATTGGCTAATGTAAACAGCAGCCTTTCTACTGCTATATTCCCCTGCTTCCTCAGTTGAAGATGGGAGACTCTAAAACATTCACTGCAAGTACTTGAATCACACTGTGGACCTGCAGCTGTCCAGTCCTTGTACGAGATGACACCATATTAGCATATGGTCTGCTTTAGGTACAACTGTATTCTTGCCAATTGTAGTAACTTACATGGTTTAAACATAGGTGACTTATTTGATTAATGCAAACCTATGATGCCTCTAACATACTACAGTAGAACCTCAGAGGTGTGAACCAGGGCTTTGGAGCTGTGCTCCATCTCCGCTCCAGCTCCAGGCAAAAACCTGCAGCTCCACTGCTTTGGAGCTGCTCCGGGCTGCGCTCCAAAGCCTTGGTATGAACTGACCAGTCAACTGCACACCTCATTTGGAACTGGAAGTACACAATCAGGCACCAGCAAAGACCTTTTTTTAAAAAGCGAGTACAGTACTGTTAAATGCAAACTACTAAAAAATAAATGGAAAGCAGCATTTTTCTTCTGCATAGTAAAGTTTCAAAACTTTATTAAATCAATGTTCAGTTCTAAACTTTTGAAAGAACAGCCCTGTTTTGTTCAGAGTTACGAACAACCTCCATTCCCTAAGTGTTCCTAACTCTGAGGTTCTACCATAAATAGTTCCTTTATTGACTGACTCATATTTCTGTAGTGAAATATGGGACTCGGTGTTGTGATGTTGCCCTAGCACCTGATCTGGAGGTAGAGAGAACAGGGGCACTGGAGTCTATTGATCCTGAAAGCTCATCTTTCAATCTTCATACAGTTAGTACATACATTTTCACTGAAGAACTGATATTGCTTGACTTAAACTAGAGCTGTTTCTGAGATAATTCCTGAAGTATCTGCTTTTACTTTAGGCTAATAAGCCTGATTCCTGCAGTGGGGTGCATGAGCCATACAACAAATTTGGTTCCACAAAAAACATCCAAAGCTATAGCGAAGAGACTTCACTCCCCTTGTGACTTCCCAAAGCCAGTCTTGGTTTTTCCAGGATTCCCATCTGCTAGAAGATATCCCTGTGCCACATCAGTAGGGGATCAGCACTAGCTGCTTATGACGGTCAGCGAAGAAAATATCTTTTCAAGATGCAGAAACTCAGCCTATTGCCTTTGGGAACTCCTGCCAATGTCTGTGGCTACCTGCTGCAGAGGGTGGGGAAAGACTTCGGTATTAGAAGTTAGTGCCGATATAGTAATTGAGGGGGTGTTTTTACTGGATGACTGATGTCCAAACACCATCGCGAAGACTTTTACAACTGCAGCAGAACGAGAAGTTACAGGCCTTATTTTATATGGCTCTTGCTATCCACCATAGATCTTGGAGTTGGGTCTTAACAAATGGTATTTGTAAAGCTAATTTTGCTTATTTAAATAATGTAACATGCCAAGTAAGTAGATAATGTTTGAGATCACTAAGCAATATAAAACATTGCACTTGAAATACAAATTTTCAAATAGCTATTGGGCCTACCAGAGGTAGAAGTTGCTAGTGTTTTTGAACAGCTTCATAAGGGTAGGGTTACCTTTACACGTTCCAAAGTGAAAACATACCAGTGCCAAAAAAAACTAGTGCCTTTTATGTGCATAAACAAATGATTATTAATGAAACAATGAGGCGGCAGAATTACAAAACCACTTCCCATATTCGCCAAAACAAGTATTAACCTAGTGTCTTGTATGTTACCTGTTTATAAACGAGACTGTAAAGGGTGATAGCAATTTAATATGAATTGAAATGATTTTATGACCTTTCCTATACTTGGAAAAGCTTCACTCTAGTATTTTCTTCACAGGACCAATGTGACCCAATACACACCCACCCCAATATATTTAGGGTGTCATAGCAAAATGTTTGATGTAGACTATTGGTGTTGCTATCCATCTTTGTTCAAGGAGCGCTCCCACTTGGGTATACTTCTGAAATCATGCAGCAAAACAACATTGTGTGATCTGGGTGTTCCATGCTATACCTGATGGATTCCCTACTACATAAATGGCATTGTTCCATGACACTTGTATGCGGTGACAAGACAGATTACTTGGAATGAGGCACCTGGACAGAAAGGAAGGAAGAGGAGGTATATTTTTGAGAATTGTCTTTTAAAGAGGAGAGAGAGAGAGAGCTTTTAATCTTTATTAACACCAAAACAAATTTTAAATATAAATGATAGAAATCTGTATGAAACATAAAGGCTCAGTCACTTTTAAGGGTTTTTTAAGTTCCATCTCTTCTCCCGCCCCCTTCTAAACTCCTGTCTGTCATCTGTATTGTTTCCTTGTATTTTAATCTTTTCAGAAATTCATGTGACTGTGCCACTAATGTGTTTGCTGCTATAGATATTTTTTTAACATTATGCCAACATCACATTATTTTGAGTAAAACAGCTAAGAGTGATCATGTTTTAGTCAAGTCGGTGACCTATCTGTGTAATGAGCAATTTTGTACTCTGACTTTTAATATGTAGCCTTTCAAGTATATTCACAGAGAAACCTTTGGAGTTTTCTGAAAGTAATTTCACTTTTATGCTCCAATGCGCTACTGACCTGGAACTTACCGAGTTTTGTTGCTTGTGGTTCTTTTGGCCGTTTGCCGTCTGCTGTTTGTTTTTTGTTCTTCAGCAGGCCAGTTAATTAATCCCCTTGAGTTCAAATTGTGCTTGAGTGAAAAGTTGATTGTAGAAAAATAACTTGATGTTGCCCTTTATTACATTAATGAACTACATGGAATTCATGAAAGGGCATTTCCCAGTGAATGGGTAGAGTAACCAGACGGAGCATAGCTCATGGCACTGGGCTGTGAGGCAGACTTATTATTTATGTACGTCCTGGAGGGGCAGCATAGAATCTCTCCCAGCAATGGGTAGCTTTCTCATTTACACCCTTGACTGCTAATTGCCCAAGGTGTAAGGGTCCATAGAATGATCCTAATAAATAATGGGTGAGCACGGAGAGAGTCTTTTTCTCTTTCCTGTGGCTGCTGTAGAGTAACAAAGCTGCTTCAAACTACCCAGCCAGTTAAAACTCATAGTAAAATAGATGCTGGTTGTGATCTAATGTACCTTATTTTGTTGGGCGTTCGTTCTGAGGCTTTTTTTGGGAGGAAGGAGGTCTTGTACTCCACTTTCCCTCCCTTCTCAAAGGCGAACTGGCAGATGTGAGGTGTAATTTGATCGATTTTTGGATATCACTTAGTAGCATTAAAAATAAATACAAGAGACCTTTCTAAACATCCATATGTTCTTGTTAAACTTTTTTATTTTTTATTGTTGTAGAGCTCAGAATAAAGAAGCAGATAGTAAAATAGTTTAAAGAATAAGGACATAGTATGAAGGGCTATAACAATTTTGACATAACCTTTTACCAATACCTCACTTATCCACCCACACATACACGGCCTAACTTTTTTAAAAAAATGTTTGTTTCAACATAAGTCCTTATTTAATAACTTTTCTAAAAATCTGCAAAATCTGCTTTTCTGCTTTTCTTGCCCTGGGGTACTCTAACAGACATTTAGTACAAGGGGGCATGTGAGTATATGAAAATGTGGTGGGTATGTATTGCCTTCCTAAATGGTAACAAATGTCAAAGCCTTACAGCTCCGCTTCCTGTTGGAAAAGACATCTGTGTTGCAGACTCAGGATAGTTTCTTAGTGTAGTTTTGTATATAAAACAATATATAGACCAGTCCTGGAACAGAGCTACTCACAAATGACATGCAGGCAATCATCAATCAACTCTGCCCTAAAAATTGGCAGATTAAAACAGAGAAAACTGCTCCCCCCAAAACAATCTGTTACAAAACTAACAATGCAGCATTTTTTCACACTTATACAATTTTGCAAGTTATATAACAGCACCATTGGATGTCTCCTGCCATAACAGTATAATACGTTCCATAGTTAAGGTTGAGTTTTACACCTAAAGCAGGGATTCAAGTACACTATATTCTTTATACATAAAATATCCTCCCCAAAATTGGAGTACTTACTGAGTAAAGAACACTTATTTTTTTTTTTTGCAGAATTTTCAGGTAAATTAATTAGCTTGAGTAAAAGTTGATTGGGTCATTTTAAGAAATTTACCACTGGGTATTGGACAGTTTTTCTCCCAAATGATCTTAGCAACAGACTAACACAGCCACTTAAAACTTCCCTTACCGTCAAAACTCACTGAAAGTTTCTGCATAGGCTGTTTGGAAAGGCTTCTGTGTCTTGGATTACTGGCAATTATTTTCCCATGATTCTTCATAACTGAAAGCCCTAGAGAGACAGGAGAAAAGAAAAATCACACTTGATTTTTCTAAAAATCCATGTATTCTAATATGGGATCGTAAGTGCAATACTACACTGCCCCAGTCATGATCTTGTAGTTGTGGTTTGGTGTCACTATAGGAAATAATTAAGATTGGTTGAGTGTTCGAACTATAGATTTCCATACCTGAAAGAAATACAACATGCCTGGATTTCAACCTTAACTCTGAATTTCGTGGGTTTATAATGCTTGATTTTTGGGATAATTACAACATCCCTGTTGTGTGCATTATCCTAAATTATTGATATGTGCACTCAATCTTAACTCCATTTGAAAGTAGTTTTTTGTCTGAAGATAGATATAATTGAGGGTATGGATGCACAGCTTTAGATATGCAGGACTTTTTTGTCAGCATGAATTTTGGATGGTTGCGTTACTCAGATATTCTAAAGCCGAAAGGAAGTTATGCAGATCCCCTCCTACAAGTGCCAGTAAAATTTACTTTCATATCACACTACACCATCAGGTGTTCTTTATATACCATATATGTAGGAGTTGATAATCTCCACTTCACAGCCTCTGCAGGCCTGTGAGTTAGCACAGGTGCAATACATAAAGCAGTTCCTGAGTTAGGACTCAATTTTGCCTCTTCCAGACAGCTGTAATATGGAGCAAATTTATTTGTGTGTGTGTGGCTTTAAAATAAGCAGCTGTTTGAAGCTGCTTGGTGGTTGGAATGTTGGAATGAATCCTGGGGTAAATCAGTAGGGGACAGAACAGGTGAGGCATTCAAAGATGCATGTTAAGTTAGTTTATCGCATGAACATAGCCTCCCCAGATGTAATCTCCAATGCGTGGGGTGTATATATGTGTTTATATATGAGAGAGTTGGGCCCAACCCCAACTGTTTGGGTCTGTAGCTCAACTTCTTTGTTAATCCAGAATTTTTGAATCTAGTTCAAGTGACTGTCGTGATTACTGAATGACTCCAAACAGAGCACACATCAGGTCTATGCTAAAATGCCCTGTTATTTCTGTTACCCTCTCCTACTTCCCTCCAATCCCCTGCCTGCTCGTTTACATTGTCCACCTGCGATGTCTTACCACCATTATCCTATGCTGGTTGGGATAGGACCATTGCTCACTCCAGGTTTGTCGAGTGCTTAGCACAATGGAATCCCAACTTGGTCAAGCTCTCTAGGTACTGCTGTTGCTTGTCATGTCCTCCTGCTTCCTGCCGCACTTGTGATTGCCTGATCATTGCACGCCGCCAGGTCACTAGTACATTTGTGCTCAAGCACTTCCTATTTTGAGGATCTTTGTTACAGACAAAGGTAGTGGGGCCAGTGATGTCATCCCACTTGATCATCACAGCTGTAGAGTGGCCAACTCCAGTGTGGAGTCGATTTTTAAGGCAATACCATGTAGCGCAGAGCTGATCTGTATTGGGTGGTATGAGCTGGGCTGGCGGGAGCTGGAGCACATGGGCTATAGGATCATTCCCTGCTCTTGTTGGCTGTAACTGAACCCTTGTCTGTGTGGGTGACAATGTGAGGGGACTAGCAGTGGCCAGAGAACTTTGTTGTGGCTTCAGTTGACTCACATAGAGGAAGAAGTCTTGGATCTGCATGTTGCCTTATGCACTCAACTCTAGTAGCAACTTCCCGGTGCATAACAGGAGGAGTGATACCTGCAAGGATATAGAGGCTGTTGACATGGCTAGGCTTAAGCTATCCTGTAATATAGCAGCAGACAGTGTAAAGTACAGGGTCCAGCTTCTTTGTGCGAAGGGATTATGCCCACACTGCACAAACATATTCAGAAGAGTAGCAACGTTCCAGTGCTGTCAATCAGTGTGAACAGGTCTGCTATCCATTCTGATGTAACCAGCTTGCTGAGGATGCTTCGCCTGCTAACCTTGGCTTTAGTTTTTTCTATGTGAGCTCTAAAAGAGAGTCTCCACCAGACAAACATCAAGGTACACCTCTACCTCGATATAATCCTGTCCTTGGGAGCCAAAAAATCTTACCGCCTTATAGGTGAAACTGTGTTATATTGAATTTGCTTTGATCCACCTGAGTGTGCAGCCCCCGCCCCCCCCTCCCGAGCACTGCTTTACCGTGTTATATCCAAATTCGTGTTATATCGAGGTAGCGGTGTATATGAGATTTATGGAGTGAGTAAATTTCATCCCAAGCCAGCTGATGCTGAGTTAGCATTTGGCCTCTTGGTTTTTGAGATGGAATGCACTGACTTGCAGGTCATCTATGTAGATAAAGGTCCTTGTGCTGGGGTAGCTTGGCTGCTCCTTTGTATAAATATTAAATAATGTAGGTGCTAAGACACTTCCTTATGTGATGCAATTCTTCTGTTATTTCCTTCGGCTCAGTTTGCCACAAAAGTTCATGAAGAATCTTCTGTTCTCCAGTATGGTCTGTATTAGCTTTGTGAAATGGTGGTTCTTCGTTACCATTAATATCTTGGCAAGGAGTCCACAATGATTGACTGTATTGTTAAGCACCTGAGAGAGCAACAATCCCCGCTGCCATAATCAATCCCCTTCATATTGTAACCCCTTTGGGGTTTAGAGAGCATGGCCTCTTTAAATCCAGGGGGTGGGTCTGAGGGGGAGCAGCCCTCAGGCCCTTGCAAAGGAAGCAGAGAACGCTCTGTGGGGCTTTGCAGAGGGCAGCAGAAGAGGGCACCGGAGGGGTTTGCTGGGGAGAATTCACTGGCGCCGAAGATGACCAGGAGCACCCAAGACTCACCACTGGACTGGAACTTTGCTCAGGCCTCCTGAACTCTGTGTGCAGACACATTGCTTGGTGTCTGCCCCTCCAGACTGTGCTCCCACTGGGCCCGTGGGGCCTTGGTTTGGATGCAGCCCTGTTTTACTGCTCCCTTATATTTTCTCTTGTTGTTTTTCTCCTCTCTTCCCTCTGTCAATAAATATCTCCCTTTGTTCTATCCATTGTACTTTTCCTGTGGGTGGGTGGGTGTGTTCACTCTGGGGGGCTGGAACAGGTGCCCCTGGGGTGGAAGGGATTTCTCCTGCTGCGTTCCTGCGCGTGCCTTCTCTTGGCCAGAGCTGCCTGCAGAGCAGACTCCATCTTGGCCAGGAGGACGCTAAAGTTACAATATCTCTGATAAGTTGTGTCAAGTTCAGAAGCTGTCCAGTATGACAGACCTGGGTGAAAGCCAACCTGTTCATCCATACAAAATGGTGTGAGAGCTGCTGTAAGGTGCTATAAGAGTAGTTACTTAAACCATTTTAAAATATCACAGGGGAGTGAAGTCAAAAGATTTTTGGTCCTATGGTTCCTTCCAAGTCTTCCAAAGGGCCTCTACTGTGGCTTATCAGATTTTTGGTATGTGGAGCTGGGTAAGAGAGGTCCTGAATATATTCAGGAGCCACTTCGAGGTGGGGCGGGATTTGAATTTTTTTGATGTAGGTGCTACTACATTATATATAGCAGTTCATAAGTTCAGGACTTTCAGATTCAGATCTGAAGTATGATAATGTTCAGATCTAGGTTAGGGTTCGGGTCTCTGTGTAAAACACACCCACCTTATTGATTATTACTGGGAGCTGTGATAGTCAGCTTCTTTCAGCTGGGTGTGGTTTTGTTTTTGTTTTTGGAGAATTTTTGAAGAAGAGAATACTGGCATAAGGTGATGCTCTCCCAGGTACTGCTGGTCATACTTGAGCCCTACTGGCCCAATATAATTTCCTTTCGTCCCGCAGAGGTACTGAGCACATACCTCTTATTAAAGTGAATGGGAGCCAGGCAGGCCCGGTGCAAGGATGTTTCGCGCCCTAGGCGAAACTTCCACCTTGCGCCACCCCCTCTCTCCGCCCTGAGGCGCCCCCCCGCCCCAGCTCATCCCTGCTCTGCAAACGAGCACCCCGAGCACGTCGTCACTGCTTCACTTCTCTCGCCTCCCAGGCTTGCGGCGCCAATCAGCTTAGGCGGCGCAAGCCTGGGAGGCGGGAATAGTGAAGCAGCCACGGCATGCTCGGGAAGGAGGCAGGGCAGGGGTGAGCTGGGGTGGGAGAGTTCCCCTGCGTGCCGCCCCCCCCCCTTACTTGCTGCAGGCGGCCCTCCCCGTGCTCCCCTGCCCCAGCTCCCTCCGTCTAAATGCCGGTGGTGACCGGGGCAGCCGAAGATCGGGCCGCCGTGGTCACTGCTGAAGAAAATGGTGCCCCCCAAATCCCAGCGCCCTAGGCGACTGCCTAGGTCACCTAAATGGTTGCACTGGCCCTGGAGCCATGGACACTCAAGCCCCTCTGAAATTCAAGTCTCTGCAGTCTCCTTCAAGTGGAGATGGTGCTGTGTGAGAAACTAGCAATCTACTGACCGTTTCTTGAGTCTGCCCTATGGGGGTCTGTGACATTGTGGCTCAAGAATGGTTTTCAGTGAGAGTTTGGCTGTAGCCCTGGCTGGGAATTCCTGAGAGAGTGTGCCCCATGTAGAGCTTTGAAGCCGAACTAGGCTGGCTCTCTCTTTTAGTGAGACGTTGCTGCCCTTCCATCTGGTGCTTCACATTCCCATCCGTGATTGCACAAGACTCTGCAAGGTTGCAGGGATCTCTTCAGGGTTGCATTTATTGATGTATTTATTTGGGTAGATATATCTATTATGACTGGCCATTTATTACAGCAGCATGAGCAGGGAGGGGGGATGACATGGGCCAGGGTTTGCCCCCTTCTTCCTCTACCTCCCAGGAGTGGAATTCAGTACACAGGGACCCAAGATCTATTGGAGGCCTGATCATCTGGCTGGAGGCTCAATTTGTCACTGTTTGCCTTGGGGGAGCTTCTCCTCAAGTCCTAGCTCTTTAGGACCTGGGACAGAGGGGGAGCCAAAAAACTCCATTGCTTAGCATCCCACTACAATCAGATCGAGTCCCATTTGAGAGAGAAAAGTGACCAAGTTGGAACTGCCATTGGAACCCTTCCCATGTATAGAAATGGGTGACACACCAAGGAAACCTTTGGCCAAAAGGTTGTCTAGGCTCAGTGTTTGAATTCTTCTAGTTCACTCCAGCCCAAAGCTAGATAACTTGAGGGAACCATTCACCATCTCACACAAACACGTGCTGTCCGCTTACCTGCATTTGTGGGAGGGCCTTTTCTTTTGAAGTGCCAATTTTGACAATGGTCTCATTACTTGACCAACAGGCTCAGGGATGTAGGTATGAGCCAAGATATGGTGGTGTGGTTTGAGGGTCAGATTAACTCTCTGATCAGATACTCCTTTTATTCAGAATGCTGCTAGACTTCAGCCTATCCACTCCTGATGATGCAAGGATAATGGTCAGGTTTAAACTGCCATCTATTGTTAAATTGACTAGCATGTCAAGTGCCCCATGGGATTGGACTTTGGAGGGAAGGATGCCCAGTATTTAGGGCCATAGTCTGAGACTGGAGAGATCTGGGTTTAATTCCTGGGTCTACCATGGACCTCCTTTGTGACCCTGGGCAAGCGGATTAGTAGCTCTGCAAACTGAGGATAATAGCACTTACTCACTTCACAGATGTTGTGAGAAGTGATGATCAGGTTGTGAGGCAACCATATAAACACCTAAGAGATCTATAGAAATTGCTGAACTTCCAATTTCTACAGCCTACCGATTTTTTTCAACTGTTTTCTTCAATATTACAGATGATTCATGGCTTTCTAATTCAGTTTCATATTACTTTGAGATACTGCATAAGCATTCCTAATCAATCTGACTCTGTTTTTCCTCCCTAGTAAATCAACTTTAAAACAAGACGTCATGCTACAGTGTTTTCTAATTGTAATGAACGCATTTATATGTTAGTAGTGGTATATTTGCCCAATCTGACTTTTACCATAAGCCACCCATTTGACTGTGAGCACTCTTACAAGAGTTTGTGTTGTACTGGAAAGTGAATTTAAAACAATAAGCTCAAGGAATAGCAAAATCCATACATCTGTCTGAAAAATATTTGGGTGCATCTCAAGTGAAGTGCGTTGGACTCCTATTCTGATCTGATTGAAGTCAACGAATAACATTCCTGCTCCTTAGTCATCAGTAATAAATAATTGATGCCCAAACATTTATGGCTCTCAAGCCATGTAATCTGGCTTCTCTTAAGGCTTTTAAAAGCCTAATGCATGAGTGCTGCAGCTCTTTGGTCTTTTAAACGTGAGTTTAGCTGGAAAGCATTTTAGTGCGTGAGATGCCCTGACGTGGATAAATAGAGGTGATTTCAAAGCGAATGACCCCTGGAGTTGGGTGAATGCTGCAGAAAAATATCTGAGCATCCATCTGTCAGGTTTTCTGGAGGCCCCTGTAAATGTGCTATCTATGCGCTCTCCAGTTCAAGACAGCACTGAGGGTTCCCTCATTGAAATACTCTCATAGCCTCCCTTGTTTCTGTGGGGATATTTGTCCGTAGGCCTTTTCACATAAGTTTGCACGAAAATACCCACTAGCACCAGAAACCTAACATTATGGTCACCCAATCAGGTACTGGAAACGGTACATGTCATATAACTGACCAATCATTTAATTTGCCTTAAAAAATAAAAATAGCAAAGGCTGAACCAGTGGCCACTTTCTGAACAAGCTGTAGGCAGAAACATTTCTTCAAACAACTGCAGAAAGGGAATGGTCTGTACAATTCAATCAAGCAATTTGCAGAAGGAAAACTTAAGCTTCACGGCATGAATATATTGCACTCTGAGAACAGTTTGACCAGCTGTAGCTACCTCTGTAGGTAGGGTCTTGCTCTATTACTGTGTGATGGATGCAAGACTTGTGTAGTTGTGAGCACTCAGCCCTGATCAGATGGCAAAGAGATGGTCCAGCAGGCATGTGTTTGTATGGTGTGTGTCACTTGAATGGTGCATGCCTCAAGCTACAGAGCTGTTTGCCCATCAGGCGAGTTTATTACCAAGGCTAGAATTACTCTGGAGGATTCCAGCCACAGATTCTGAAAAGGGGACAGAAATGGAAAACTCCACAGGATCTGCCATCTGCAGGTTAACATTTTTTTTTAATTTGTATTTGTTTATACAGTCTAAATACTGTGGAGATTTTTACAGTGCTGCATTTGAACATTTAAGTAGTTCAGAGCAAATGAAAAGCTGAAAGAAGCTGGGCGGTTTCTCACTTAGAGAACTGGCAAATACTTGCAGACAAATGACAGAATAGGCTTGGTGGCCCTAGATCCTGCCTTGTCCACATACTTTGAAGGGCGATGTGTCTGCCTCTCTAGTTTTGCTTGGTTTGCTGATTGCTTCTGAAGGCAGATATGAAGCCAACCTCTCCCTTGAAAGGGCCCCATTGAACAGCTGTAAAATGACAAACCTCACACATTTAGGCATTCCTTACACACCCAATACATAAGATGACACCAACTCAGCTGATTTGAGGGAGGTGTTCTGACAGCCTGATGACATTACTTTCAGTACAGATAAGTCTGGGAGGTTATCTCAAGTGCAGCGATATCCTTTAAAAAAGTGAGGAGGAGAATCTACTTTGCACCATGTCACCATGGATAAAAACCTTTTGATGAGTGACAGCACTAGTTAGTGTGTTCCAAAATCCAATACCTTCTAAGGGCATCTGAGCATGAAGAGACGCAGCCAGATACAAACACCAGTCAATAAAAGCAGACATAATATAGGGCCAACATTTTCAAGCACGGGTGACTAAATTTAGGCACCTACTTCTATATGTATGCTCCTAAATACATAGCCTGTTTGCCAAAGGAGCTGAGCACCTTGTGCGCCCATTGACTTAAATGAAATACAGGGGTGCCCACTCTTGTAAATGTCAGGCCACTTTTAAGTAGCTGCCTAAATGTGGGTATTTGGTTTTAAAAATATTATGTTGGCTTTTGCGCTACTTTTACTCTTGGGCATATGTTGCTAAACTTGGATACCTGTGCAAACTCTTCCAGAACATGGAGAGTTTTGATTTCCCAGAGGTCTGGTTCAGGCGCATCTTCAGTCATTTTTATATTGCTCATTAGAGCCAAGAATTATTATCTGCTGCAAATAAACAGAATTTAGCTGGCAACATTTGTTTAGCTTAAGTGTGGGGATTTGTAGAGTCTCATGTCAAGCATTTAGCCAAATCTCTCTGAGTGAGGCCATTTAGTGGCCCATTCCTTCCACCCACAAAACTCCATTTGGGCATTCTGAGTGCCTAAGGAATCAAAGATCTGGTCCACCAATGTAGCCATTCCTGGAGTAAATATCCTGTTGTTTATGACCTCACAATATAAGCCAATGTTGATTGGCCAAAACTGACATCGCTCCTAGAATACTGTCTTTAAAAGTGCCACATGCAGGAGAATGCCATAAAAAGACTATTCTCTTCTCTTCCTGCTCCTTTCGGTGTGTGGAGTAGCAGTATGTAATTTATGGAGCTAGGTAAGTGCTGGCAGCCAACTCCATACTTCTGTCCCTTTATCATATCCTGTTGTTGCTTTCCAGTGAAAAATACCAGCAGACATTCAAGGTTATTTCCGTTTCATGGTATACTGTGTTTGCAGCCTGATTACATCGACACCACTTAGAGGTTTCCTACTGTGCTCTAGCTTTACTGCTCTTGCATCGTGGATTTCTCTTTTGAGACCATATAGCATTAAGGCTGGAAAATTTGGTTGAAATAGTCCTGTATTTTCTGACCAGGCTTTGACTTTTTTCCAGCTTCTTGTTTTTGTTTTTGCTATCTTCTGGCTGATACTTAAATTGAATTGCCCAGACTGTCTGCCTCTCAGATGTTTTAGTTCATGTGCTTGACAGACATTTGATACTAAATAGAATCAAACTCTTTACCAAGAACAGGATTCAAAAAAGGCATTTATATGAACAGCCAGAGCTATAATAGCAAGAATTCTAACACACCATGTGCACGCATGAGTTTTGGAAAGGTTACAAAACTCTCATACTTCAGGGTATAAGCCAATCTATCTCTAAAATAGGTTAGGAAGTAAGTTTCCCCTTGGGCTAGCTATTTCATGACTGTTTCTGCAGAATTTCTTGCATTTCTCTAAGAAACATCTGGCTTAGGTGGTGCATGAGTCTGATTTGGACAAAGGGAACTGGATTAGCTGAATCACAGCTCTGATCTGGTTTGGCTGTTAGTTCTTTTTATATTCTGGACTGTAAACAGTATGGATTGAAGCTTTGGCTCTCCTTCTTCTGTGTCTTAAAATGCATGAAAGGGATTAGGATCCAACTTGTTCTCCATTCTGAATACTTGTTTATGACCTCACAATATAAGCCAATGTTGATTGGCCAAAACTGACATCGCTCCTAGAATGTTAAGATCAGCTAATATTAAGAACATAAGAATGACCGTAGTTGGTCAGGCCAATGGTCCATCTAGCCCAGTGTCCTGTTTTCTGACAGCGGCCAGTGCCAGATGCTTCAGAGGGCAATCAGAGAACAGGGCAATTATTGAGTGATCCATCCCCTGTCATCCACTACCAGCTTCTGGCAGTCAGAGGCTTAGGAACACCCAAAGTATAGGGTTGTGTCCCTGACTGTCTGACCATTGATGGACCTATCCTCCATGAATTTATCTAATTCTTTTTTAATCCAGTTATGCTTTTGACCTTCACAACATCCCATCACAATGAGTTCCACAGGTTGACTGTGTTTTGTGAAGAAGTACTTGTTTGTTTTGTGTTAAATCTGCTGCCTATTAATTTCATCAGGTGACCCCAGGTTTTTGTGTTATGTAAGGAGGTAAATAATACTTCCTTATTCATTTTCTCCACATGCCTTATGACTTTATAGAGCTCTGTCATATCCTTCCTTCTTCACCTCTCTTCTAAATTGAGCAGTGCCAATCCTTCTAATCTCGCCTCAAATGGAAGCTGTTCCATACCCCAAGTCATTTTATTGCCCTACCATAGGTGCCAACTCCGTGGGTGCTCCAGGGCTGGAGCACCCACAGAGAAAAATTAGTAGGTGCTTAGCACCCACCGGCAGCCAAACTCCCCACTCTCCCCTCCACTCTCCCCCACCAGCAACCCCACTGATGACTCCTCCCTCTCCCTCCCAGCGCCTCCCTCCTGATGTGAACAGCTGTTTCACGGGGTTCAGGTCAGCTCTGGGAGGGAGGGGAAGAGGTGGGGGCTTGGGAGAAGGGGTGGAGTGGGGGCAGGGTCAGAGCAGGAGTGGGATGGGGTGGGGGCTTCGGGGAACATGTGGAGTGGGGGAGGGACTTGGGCGGGGGGGTTGAGCATCCACAGGGTAAGTTGGCGCCTATGTGCCCTTCTATGAACTTTTTTCCAATTCTAATGTACCTTTTGTAAGATAGGATGACCAGAACTGCATGCATTATTCAAGGTGTGGGCATACCATGGATTTACATAGTGGTATTATGAAATTTTCTGTCTGTCTATCCCTTTCCTGATGGTTCCTAATATTGTTAGCTTTCTTGACTGCTGCTGCACATTGAGTGTACGTTTTCAGAGAACTATCCATGATAGTTTTTCCAGTCTCTGGAAAAATCATGGAGCAGGTCCTCAAGGAATCAATTTTGAAACATTTAGAGGAGAGGAAAGTGATCAGGAACAGTCAGCATGGATTCACCAAGGGCAAGTCATGCCTGACTAACCTAATTGCCTTCTATGATAAGATAACTGGCTCTGTGCATGAGGGGAAAGCAGTGGACCTATTATTCCTTGACTTTAGCAAAGCTTTTGATATGGTCTCCTACGGTATTCTTGCCAGCAAGTTAAAGTAGTATGGGCTAGATGAATTAACTATAAGGTGGATAGAAAGCTGGCTAGATCAACGGGTAGTGATCAATGGCTCCATGTCTAGTTGGCAGCCTGTATCAAGCGGGGTGTCCCAAAGGTAGTCCTGGGGTCGGTTTTGTTCAATATCTTCATTAATGATCTGGAGGATGGCGTGGATTGCACTCTTAGCAAGTTTGCAGATGACACTAAACTGGGAGGAGTAGTAGATAGGCTGAAGGGTAGGGATAGGATACAGAGGGACCTAGACCAAAAGAAATCTGATGAGGTTTACCAAGGACAAGTACAGAGTCCTGCACTTAGGATGGAAGAATCCCATGCACTGCTACAGACTAGGGACCAAGCGGCTAGGCAGCACTTCTGCAGAAAAGGACCTAGGGTTTACAGTGGATGAGAAGCTGGATATGAATCAACAGTGTGCCCTTGTTGCCAAGAAGGCTAATGGCATTTTGGGCTGTGTAAGTAGGGGCATTGCCAGCAGCTCGAGGGATGTGATCATTCCCCTCTATTCCACATTGGTGAGGCCTCATCTGGAGTACTGTGTCCAGTTTTGGGCCCCACACTACAAGAAGGATGTGGAAAAATTGGAGAGAGTCCAGTGGAGGGCAACAAAAATGATTAGGGGGCTGGAGCACATGACTTATGAGAAGAAGCTGAGGGAACTGGGATTATTTAGTCTGCAGAAGAGAAGAATGAGGGGGGATTTGATAGCTGCTTTCAACTACCTGAAAGGGGGTTCCAAAGAGGATGGATTTAGACTGTTCTCAGTGGTAGCAGATGATAGAACAAGGAGTAATAGTCTCAAGTTGCAGTGGGGAAGGTTTAGCTTGGATATTTGGAAAAACTTTTTGACTAGGAGGGTGGTGAAGCACTGCACTGTGTTACCTAGGGAGGTGGTGGAATCTCCTTCCTTAGAGGTTTTTAAGGTCAGGCTTGACAAAGCCCTGGCTGGGATGATTTAGTTGGGGATTGGTCCTGCTTTGTGCAGGGGGTTGGACTAGATGCCCTCCTGAGGTCCCTTCCAACCCTGATAGTCTATGATTCTCTAATACTGTAAACCTTCTGCCCGTCTGAGTGAGTGGACAGCAACAAGGGCTGCGTTCAGTATCTAGGGCAGGTCTGCACAACATACGGCGGCCTGCGGAGCCTCGCTGTGCGGTCCGTGGTGGGATTCTAAATCCCCCACACACGGTGCTCTGCGGGCAGCCCAGAGCCCTTTGAATCCCGGCCTCGGCAGGGAATCAAAGGGCTCTGCGCTGCCTGCAGGAGCAGGGAGCCCAGAGCCCTTTAAATCCCAGCCGCAGCCGGGAGTCAGAGGGCTCTGGGCTACCCGCAGAGATTCCCAGCCGCGGCTGGGATTTAAAGGGCTCAGGGCTCCCCGCGGCTGCCTGCAGCCCAGAGTCCTTTGAATCCCAGCCCGCGGCCGCTGATTGTCCCCTCCCCGGACCCCTGCCCCTAACTGCCCCCCAGGACCCCCTGCCCCTATCTAAGCACCACTGGTCCTTGTCCCCCGATTGCCCCCTTCTGAGACCCCTGCCCCTAACTGCCCCTTGGGACCCCAGCCCCTATCTAAGCCTCCCTTCTCCTTGTCCCCAACTGCCCCCTCCTGAGACCCCACCCAACTTCCCCCCAGGACCCCACCCCCTACCTGTCGCCTGATAAACCCCTGGGACTCCCATGCCTATCCTACTGCTGCCTGTCCCCTGACTGCCCCCCTGAGCCTCTGCCCCATCCAACCCCCCCTCCTCCCTGTCCCTTGACTGCCCCCTGGAACCCCCTACCCCTTCTCCAACCCCCAGCCCGCTTACCATGCCACTCAGACCAGCGTGTCTGGCTCCATGCAGCTCCAGATACGTTGCTGCCATGCTCCCCCGTGGAGCCCACAGCCCCCTCCCACCCCCAGCACCTGCCTTCCAGATTTGAACACCTCAAAATTCAGGAGTGCTCAAGCTCAGTTTGGGCAGCTGTTACTTCATTTCTCCCAAATCAAATATACTGATCCACTGTAACTTGCTGTAGAAAAAGTAGGATAAAATTGAGCAAGAAATGCTTATTAGGACTGGAATTGCTATTTACAACAGCCATTGCCTTTTTGTTTGTTTAAAAGGAAGACAGTGATATTGCATTGGCAAATTCCCCATAGAAAGAAAGAGTGGAACAAAAGAATAATAAAGGCACCTCAACTTTTCCTCATTTATGGAGGACAGTCTTATAATATGCATCCAGATATCCTCCAATCACACAAGCTGAAAATTGTTCCACTTTACTGCAGCTCTGTAACCATATGGGAACCAATCCTGTCTGTGTTTTGTGCACATCTACAATTCCTGCTGAATGACCTGCCCTGGGAGCGAGTTACCAGTGACCCAGGGCTGGGGCAGCAGGAGGTGGGAGGGGGCACTGGTGGGGGGGAGCCCAGGGCTGGGGCAGCAGCGGGGTGGGGGGAGGGCACTGGTGGGGAGGAAAGGGGGAAGCCCAGCACTGGGGTGGCAGGGTGTGTGTGTGGGTGGGGGGAGAGCCCAGGACTGGGGCAGCAGAAGGGTACAGGGGGGACTCCAGGGCTGGGATGGGAGGGCGGCCAAATTTTTTTTTGCTTGGGGCAGCAAAAAACCTAGAGTCGGCCCTGTCGGGTTCCCCCAGCTGCCGGAGCCCCGGGCCCTTTAATTTGACCCTGAGGGCTCCCAGCCACCTCTTTAGCTGGGAGCCCCTGGTTGATTTAAAATAAAGTATCACCTCCCCACCCCCAACCTTCTGTTTTGGCCCACAGCTGTTTTGGTGGGGGCGGTGCTGGGGAAGGAGGGTTTGTTTCCGCAGGGCTGGGCGGCCCTGGGGCGGGTGTTTCCGCGGGGCCGGGAGGTTTCGGCCCTCAGCTGTTTTCTTTGGAGGAATGTGGCCCTCGCCGCTTTACGAGTTGTGCAGGCCTGATCTAGAGGTTCCGTTTCAATAACACAATGCAAAACCGGCTCGCGCTCCCACCCCGTGACCTGGGACAATTACATACCACCCCCTGGGCACCTCTAAGAGGCAATACTTCCCCTCTCACAAGCACGGAGTCTGAGTATAGCAAAATCCTTTTAATAAAGGAGGGAAACAATGCGGCATTATGTTGGGGAAACACCACAAACAGGATTCATAACACAAACCATGAGCAAAAGACCCACCCCAAGTAAGTTTGGCAGTATCTTTTTTCCCTCAGGGTCTTAAGTCCAACACCCCTAAAGATCACCCCAAAGTCCCAAAAGTCCAACACCCCAAAAGTCTCTGTCGCTGGTCAGTGCAGCCCCAGACTTCAAAAGTTTATCTGCAGAGTTTTACCTGCCCCCCAGCCTGGGTGGAAATGGGGGGGAGGGGTGCACGGGCTGTTAAGGGGCACCTTACGTGGTCCGAGGCCAACTGCCCTGCCTCTCCGTGGGGTTCTGCAGCAGCCTTCACCATGAGCCACTCCACACCACCAGCCAGCCTATGAGCCGCTCCAGCATCCCACAAAGTGCTCCACTCAGCTCTGTTCCACTTCACTTCACTCACCATCCTGTGGGCCGCTCCAACCATCCCACAAAATGTTCCTCTCTGCCAGCCACTTAGCAATATATCTTCAGGCTCCCCCACTAGTTAACAAAGCACTCAGTGATCTCAGCTCTTGAGCGATTTCAGCTCATAGTAGGGGAGCCCCAGTGCTGGTCCACCATTGGCCCAAAGTGAATTCAGCACAGCAGCCTGTAACTAGACTCTTAATGGAATCAAAATCAGTACTGCTGTTTAACAATGGAGAGAGGAGACAGTACAATTGGTATTTCAGGCCCTAAAAGGGGGCCCATACTATCAAGTACAAATATCTGTACCCAGCTTCTCTCAATTCACTAGGTTTTGGAACCCATGTCCCGTGTCTAGCGAGTGCTACTTGGTTGAGGGTGAGTCCCTCTGTCATAAAACAGTTCCACTGGCTTTGATTCACATAATCAGGGTAACAACACTTCATTCTTCCTGCCTCAATAACAGAGAAACTGGAGATCCCACAGCAGCCAAAGTGACCATTTGGGCAGCCGTGGGCTCATGCTAGGTGGGGTGGGTGCGCCTGTGCAAACAAGATCAGCCCCTGAAATTCTTTTCCACACTCACCACAATTCACCATCAGATGTCAGGGTAGAGCTCATCCTGACTCTGGTTACAATACCAAGATCTTTCTTGAGAGCTAACAGCTAATTTAGGCCCCATCATTGGGTATGTACAGTTGGGATTGTGTTTTCCAGTGTGTACTACCTTGCATTTATCAACATTGAATTTTATCTGCCATTTTGTTGCCCAGTAACCTAGTTTTGTGAAATCCCTTTGTAACTCTTCGCAGCCTTTTTGAACTTAACTATCTTGAATAATTCTGTATCATCAGCAAACTTTGCTACCTCACTGTTTACCCTTTTTCTTGATGATTTATGAACAGCCCAGGTTCCAGTACAGATAATTGGGGGACCTTGCTATTTACATCACTCCACTTTGTAAACTGACCATTTTTTCCTACCCTTTGTTTCCTAATTTCTAACCAGTTCTGATCAATCAGAGGACCTTCCCTCTTATCCCAGGACTGCTTCCTTTGCTTCAATGCCTTTGGTGAGGGACCTTGCCAAAGGCTTTCTGAAAGTATAAGTACACAATAGCCATTGGATCACCCTTGTCCACATGCTTGCTGACCCGTTCAAAGAAGTCTAATAGATTGGTGAGGCATGATTTCCCTTTACTAAAGTCATGTTGAATCTTCCCCAACAAATCATGTTAATCTCTTTCTGATAATTCTGTTCTTTACTCTAGTTTCAACCAGTTTGACTGGTACTAAAGTTAGATTTACTGGCCTGTAACAGCCAGTGTCATAGGTCAGCTGGCTTTTAAGGGAGTCATGCGTTCAGCCTCACCTGTAACTAGTTTACCTCTCAGACTAGCGGTCAGGTGATGGAAGGAATCATGTGACTAGGATCTAGACTTGTTGGGAGGAAAGCATGTGACTAGGCACATGATCTCATCTAGGGGAGGACTAAGAACCTTGCACCAAGGACTGGGATCCAGCAGGAAATATGCTGTTGTTTAAATGTTCTTCTGTTAACAAACCAGATTCTCACAAGGGGAGAGGTATAGTGAAAACATCTGCAATATGGAGTTTGATTCGCTGGGGGAAAGGACATCCGCGGCAAGGGAAGCCAGATTGGGTAAGCTCTACTGCAGAAAGTAACCCAAAGGCATTATCAACTGCTACTAGCAATTGTAACTAATACAGTATAAACTTATGGCTGTTCTCAGCACATGTATGCAGATGTCTAGAGATGGGGAATTCAACTCTATTTCAGGTTGTACTGTCCACCATAAACCTCTATAGATCTGAGTCTCATTTACACTGCTCTGGACATATAAAGGGGCTTTAAAGAGGGGAAGGAGAGCAAATCAACATAGTGCCTTAGTGTGGAGATAAGAATCAAACCCTACAGTTCTCTCCTTTCACCGCTGTCTCAGTGAAAGCATGCACAGTATGTGCCCTGTGAGTTCTACTTCGGATTCTTCTTTTAACTTCTTCAGAGTCATTGGACAACTTCTCTAAAGAAGGCAATTGCCCTGCTTTTTCCTAGGTAGTTTGAATAAAGCTAGTCTTTCATAGTCATTGTAGCTCTGTTAGAAAGAAACAGTTGACTTAGTTTGATTTGAATTTTCTACAAGTTTGGAATGTTTTTACAAAATTGATTTTCAAATGTGTCCTAAACCCGGTTATATTTTGCTAGATTAATTGTAGGTTTATTATTGATGTTTAAATGTGTATATTTCAGAAGATCAAAATTAGGGGTAAATATAGTTGTAAAGAACAATATTGCCTAGATTTTAGTGGGGCTCATGGTAGAAATCTCCTAATAGATGTTGCTGAAGTTGTAATTCATTTTCTTCTTTACATATATACTTGAGACTCTTGAGATACATTTTCAGATTCCACCGGAGCCTTTCTCCATCAGATTACCAAATTAAAGGTGTGAAACTCCAAGCTACCCTGGGGTGATGAGACAAACTTTGCTCTCTGGGAAAATGAATTAACTTACTGGAATTCCAGATATGAGGGCCCAGATCACCAAGTGATAAATCAGTGTAGCTCTGAGCTCAGTGATGCTGGGCTGGTTTACAGTAGGGTGACCAGGTGTCCCTTTTTTATAGGGACAATCCTGATTTTTGGGTCTTTTTCTTATATAGGCTCCTATTACCCCCCTTCCCCAACCCCTGTCCCGATTTTTCACACTTGCTGTCTGGTCACCCTAGTTTACACTGACTGAAAATCCGGCCCTGTGAATGAGAATCTTGACAGATATCTTACTTTGAATGTTGACAGCAGGTTTTTCCATACGGCACAGTAACCAAAAGCCGCTTACCATAATCAAACTTAAGGGCTTGTCTGTTGGGCTATTTTTCTCTGCTGCTATTCAAATCTTAATGGATATTGAACATTTGCATCTAAACCAAATGTACTCTGATGGTAACAGGAGATTTGGAAACCTTAACTCCAGTGTCAGTTCTACAAGGGGGATACAGCGTGATATTCTGGCAGTGATCTTCCCATGTGGGCTTGTGTTTAGAGAATGGCTGTTATCTCTTCCACTATAAATACCTGTAATTTATTACGCTTGATTGTCAAGGTTCACCTGTTGGGGTCCTTTACTCCCCTAGCAACTCCTTTGAAGGGATTATTTTGGGTTTACAGCAGTGTCAATGAGAAAAATCTGCCCCTTGATCTTGTTTCGCTTTCCTAACACCGCTAATTATTAGAGATGCTGTCAGGAAGCCTAATCTTCTGTAAGAGATTTCAACAATAATGTTGAGTACGTTGTTGTGTCTTCTGTACTATTTCCATCTCCTGTGCATTTCCTTTCTCTAGAGAGAAAAGGGTTTGGAGTAACACTCTGCAGTAGATAACAAGGTGGCGGTGAGTGAAGAAAGGAACAGTGTTTTCTACAGCTCTGTCCTGTGAATAGCCCTTGAAAAATAGCACCAGAAGGATATGCAAATACACGTTGATAAAGAGGGTTGCCAACTGATGTAGGGGCCGATTCTGTTCTCACTGACGTTGATGGTAAAACTCCCATTGACTTCCATTTATTATTTGTTTCTGCACGTGCATCTTGGAGACTTTTATCTACCATGTCACGAGCCCAACTGAGACAGCTTAGGAAGAGTAAGTAAGTTTGTACACAGTGTCTTACAAACTACAGTCACTAAGGACAGAAACATAAAGCCCCTTTCACGTGGGCAGAGGAATTACAGCCAAGGTCTGCTGAGCCCTGCTCCAGTCCAAAGCAGCTGGAAGCAAGACTGGGTGTAGTGCTGTCCTCAGAGGCTATAGCTCCTGTACCACTACCCTTCCTCTCCCATGGAGGTGGGAGTTCCCAGAGGAGTGGTGTCATGGCTGGAACGCTCAGGTAAGCCCTGCTGAAGTCTGCTGAATGACATCTTGGGGCTAGATGGTTTAGAGCAGCCCTGGAGCTGCCCTAAACTATTTTGGGGACAAACTTGCCCCAGGATTCCAGAAACCACCCCTCAACATCAGCTGCACCCATAGGATGGTGGCCATAGTTGACGGTGGAGGCAATTGTCTGCTTGTTTATGTGCATAAATAGCCCCATTTCTGGTGCCATCTTAAAAACAAAACTGCCAGGAACCCACCATATGTGACTGTGTCTATTCAAAACCATCTGTCGTCCATTGGTAAGGCAGAAGGCTAAGTAGCCCCTAAACATGCTTCCATGCAGGGATCTCACCAGATTTGCCCATGTGCCTTTTTCTGGGTGACAGAAGAAGAACCCAAAATTGCATTTAAATATCTCCATGTTTTTATACTGCCCCTTTAATGTTGTATGCCCCGAGCTGACCGAAACAGCCCTTGCAGTGTGGCTGTTTAATGCCCTATCACCTAGACCGTTTGTAAAGCGCTGTGTAAATTAAGCAGAGAAAGAGGAAGCATTTTGTTTTGGCTCCTCCAGGGAGGCCAAGTAAATAGTTAAGTAGAAATACAGTAATAGACTTTGGGGGACAAAGTAACGATTCAGCTGAAGATGCTTGGGGAAATGTTGTTCCAGAACTGAGGACTGGGAGACTGAGTAACAATGGCTTCAGTTTATGTTGAGCTTCACACGCTTTATGATCTGCTGCCAAGATCAACCTGGGTGAGAGGAACTGAAAAATAACACAAATCGTGTGGCAGCAGAGATACCCGGCAGCATATCCTGCTCCCTGTAAATATGCCTGGGAGTTAAGAGAGAAATATTGGCGCTATTGTGATGAAGTTAGATTTAAAAATAGAAAGAGAATCGTAGTTTTGGGGTGATAAAAATTGTGCTCCAGTTGTGCTGCTTTCTAATGCAGGTCTGGAAAGAAAATGCTTCATGGGTTTGTAGGTGCATAGAAAAGCATTTTGCTCATCTGTTAAAATGTGAGTGCTCTGCCTTATCTCCATTTTCATGGTGATAATGCTGCTCTGGTTACTCTGAGAAGTGTCGATGGGTTTTACACACCATCTATTGTTGTACACAAATATCTGCAGCACTGTACTAGCTTTTCTATTGCTATATATTCGGTGGAAGGCTAGCTAGGGCCCTGAGCCTGCAAACATTTGCACACATTGCTTAGCTTTATGTCCTGTGAGCAGTTCCAGTGACATCAGTTGATGTGCTCAGAGTGAGCAAAGTTAAGCACATGCCCCAATTCTTTGTAGGATGGAGACCAGGCAGTTTTCAGAGAGCTTGCCTGGCAGTTAAGTCTAGTGGAAGCAAATTGTCTCGAGATGCTTTGCCCATGGAAGCTGCGCTGTTGTGATCCGATTTCAGCTGCTGCTAAATTTACTTCTAGTTCTGTTCTTGAGGGCCATGTTTTTGATGCGGTGTGGTTCAGTAATTAATCTGTTGGAGTCCACTTGTTTAATTCTGTCCATCAAATTAGCATGATAGGCACATTTCTGTAAATAAATATGGATACATTTAAATAAAATGCTGATCCTGAGATGCAGACATCTTGCTGCACTGAGGGTCCAGGGCTGTCCCTTTCTCTCTGAGTCTGGGTCTCCTGGAAGCGAGCATCATCCCGCTCCGGACAGCAAGAGGATTTGGAAAGGGAGCTATTGGGGATGTGACTTCCAGGAGCAGCTCAGCGCATCGCTCAGTGGCGCTCTCTGCATACACCAGCATGTCAAGGATGACAGGGATATTTTAGGGCCTGAGAGACTACTGAGGCCCCCAGGCCATTCTTAGGGAAGCTCAGGCCATGGCCTGGTGACTGGGATGGGCAGGAATCTCTGCAAATCAGGGTTGTCCCTGGCGGGCGGGGGCGGGCCCAGGGTGGAAATGACGAATCCGTCATTTCCAGGACCGACTGTGCTGGCCAATTGTGCCTGCCCGCAGGGCCTGGAGCGGTCGCCCCAATTTGCCGTACCTTAGGGATGGCTCTACCCGGGGCAGCACAGTCAATGGGCCCCCGAGAAAGGTCTGCCTGATGTTTGGGCGGTGCTGCACCTGCACTGGCTGGCGCCCAGTGAGCTGCTGGGTGTGCCGCTGGGCGTGCTCTTCTGGCACGGCCAGGGCTTCCACGTGCCCGCCCGGCTGCCTTCGCCACCAGTGGTACCACCCTGTGTGTGCTTAAGAACCCTGCAGCCCACCAGGGCAATTAAAAGGACCCGGGGCTCCTGGCTGTCGCTACCGCTACTGTGGCAGCGGCCAGGGACCCCTGGGCCCTTTTTAAATCACCCAGGCTCCTGGGCAATTGCCCCCTTTGTCCTCCCCCCCATCAGTGGGCCTGTCCTCCTCCACTGCTGGATTTTCAAGCACTGTATATTGGGGTACAGGGGGCTGCAGGTGTGTACTCTATGTTGGAATTCCCCATGATTTGGCTTCACACCACCCCAACACAAGGCAATGTGTATTAGACATAATCTGTCTCCTGAGCTTTTGTTCAGAGGTTCCTGTACTTCATTCAAACTGTATGAAATGAAAGATTAGGCTTGATCTTGCTTGCGGGAATGCAGAGCTGGTGCTGGGGACTTTCTGTCGAGGTGGTGAAGTTGTCCTTCAATCAGGCAATGCTAAACTATCACGGGAAAAAAATTCAAAAATGGAAGTTTCCTCCCTCCCTCCCATGATGGCTTTGAATTGGTTGGTTGTTGATCAGGTATTGGGGGTTGATGGGCTTGCCAGGTTCCTATTGCTTGTGGCAGTTTAATGGAAGCTCCTCTGCCTTGTCTTCTCATGGGTTTGGTGAACCAAAACTGCTTACTAGATTAGTAAGTCAACAGCTCTCCGCTGGGTCTGAGACACAGAGTGAACCTGTACCAGCGCCAGTGAAATGCAATTGTTGTCTGTTTGGATTTGCAAAGTGCCCATCTTGGGGGTAGGTGATTGTCTTGAGCCCAACAGACTGCTTGGCAACTTCTAACCTTTCAGGATTTGGAAAGCGGAAGCCTGGTGGAATGCAATTCCTTTCCTTCCACTCTGATCCCTGAGCGAGGAGGTGGCTTGTCTGCTCCTTGGGCCTTCAGGAGGTCTGTGGGCCTCAGAAGTGCCTTGCACAATTACCATGGAAGCCCAAAGCCACTGAGCGGGCCCTGAAGATCCTGGGAGGTGGACAAGGGCAATCACTTAGTCGACCAACAGCAGCAACCTAACAAACAAATGAGCTAACATCACAATTTCACCAGTGTCAGGCCACTGATGGCTTTAAACAGCCCTCCCAACACACGCCTCGATGGAAACTGGTCAGCCCTTGAGGAACCACTTTCTGTATTTGGTAAATCAACACCACTCAGTGATGCGTAGGGAGAGATCCACTCACATAGAAGTAGAAAAGTTCAGGTGATTTAAATAAACATAGCCCGCTTCATTTCTGTCTGCAAGCTAACAAAATCCAGGGCTTTCCCCCAGGACTCCAAATACAACTTGATCCTCATGGATAAACTGCAAGAACCAGAGATTCATAATTTTTTTTTCTTTTAAGGTCAGAAGGGACCATTAGCTCATCTGATCTAACACAGGCCATCAAATTTCACACTGTTGAATCCAATAACAGGCTTTAGTGAAAAATTAATCTGCCAGAAATGCATCCCGTCTTCATCTGAAAATTTCAAAACGTAGTGAATCCACCACTTCCCTTGGTAGTTTGTTCCAATGGCTAATCATCCTCACTGTTTAAAAACTTGTGCCTTATTTCTAATTTGTCTTGTGTTAACTTCCAGCCACTGTTGCTTCTCATGCCTTCCTCTGCTAGGTTAAAGACCCCTTCAGTAACTGGTATTTTTCTCCCCATTAAGGTACTTGTACAGCATAATCAACTCACCACTCAATCTTCTCTTTGATACACTAAACAGCTTGAGCTCCTTCAGTCTCTCGCTGTAAGGCATTTTTTTCAGCCCTTGAATCATTTTTGTGGCTCTTAGATATGTCACAGATAACGTACATTCCTGGTACTAAGCATCAAAAATCTGGTTTGCTTCCCACGCAAAATTCCCTGAGCTGCGGAAGTTTATCCTTGGGCGGTGAAAAAAACATGAGATATGCTGTGTGCCATGGGGTGAATTTAATTAAAAGAACCAACCCCACGGTGCTGAGGCAATCCTCTCCCAAAAGGTATTGGGAAAGCACCACCTCTGATTCCAGCTGTGGTCTCAAGACAAGCACCTAAGTGTCTCAACAGGAGAAAGGGAAAAACTCGGAGCTGGATCTCATACAAGTACATGGCTGTTCCAGGAGCTTGTAACCAGGGTCCTGTTCCAAAGCCCAGCTTCTCTAGAAGATAAAATCAGTGAAAGGAAGTGAGAAAAGAACAAACAGATTTTAGAAGAACCAACAAGCCTGTATGAATGCACAGCCTGCCAGTGTACCCAACTGCTGTGGGAGATGGTAATGTTTGATAAAGGAGACGAAAACACAACATGGGGGCAGTGAAACAGCTCAGGGGCCTTGTGCTGATACTGGACATGCTCATTAGCATTCCAGAGAACAATTCCACCCGTGATACCAAGGCTAGGCCAGACAGGACATGTTTGACTATCCCGTAGAAAAGAATGCTAGGAGATTGGTGACAACCTGAGTTTTGCCTGTCTCTGTGCACAGGAGGAAGGACATAGGCTTGGAAGGTGAGAAGAGAGCAGACTTGATTAATTAAATTTGCAGCAATTAGAATGCCCTTGGGGGGGAGGGTTTTAGACTGGAGGAAAACACTGCCCAAGATGAAAACTGGTTTGTTCACAAGGCTCTCAGGCCCCAGTTCAGCAAAGCATTTACACGTGTGCTTAAGTCCATTCCTAGTCAGCAAAACACTTAGGCACATGCTGAGCTTTAAGCATATGGGAGTTAAGCACTTGTCGAAAGCTGGGTGTGCTTTGCTGAGTAGGGAGGGACTGCTGAATTAGAAGCTAAATCATGGCAAAATAGTATACACAGTAATTACTCTTGGCTTCTGTGGTGTAAACCCCAGAGTTAGAAGGGATAGAGGGATGAAACTTTCTGTTCCCTCTACAGGTGTGAAGCCAGCTAGGGCCAATATCATTTACAGGAATTATAAAGTTGCTTACCCAGAGTTCCACATTCTGTGTGGTGTTGCTTTAGCTGGAATTTGTCTACATTGTGATTGTACCTGTGACTGCACTAGTAAAAGAGCATAGGAATTGTGCAAAATAAAGTGACTGTCTATCTGTGGTGATTGATTTTATGTTTTCTTCCAAGTTGTTAATCAAAATGTTAAATAGGGTGGGGCCAAAAACTGATCCCTGTGGGATCCCACTAGAGACACACCTGTTCAGTGATGATTCCCCATTTAAAATGACATTTTGAGACCTGTCAGTTAGCCAGCTTTTATCCATAGAACATTTTATAGTCTAGTTTTTTTAATCAAAATGTCATGTGGTATCAAGTCAAATGCCTTACAGAAGTCTAAAGAGATTACATCAACATGGCTACCTTTATCAACCAAAATTGTAATCTCATCAAAAAAAAATCAAGTTAGTATGACAGGATGTATTTTCCATAAAACCATGTTGATTGGCATTAATTACATTACCCTCCATTTCATTCTTTGTTAATCGAGTCCGATAGTAGCCTCTCCATTACCTTGCCTGGGACTGATGTCAGATTGACAGGCCTGTAATTGCCTGGGTCATCCCATTTATCCTTTTTAAATATTGGCACATTAGTTTTCTTCAAGACTTCTGGAACTTTCCCAGTGTCCCAAGTCTTATTGAAAATCAAAATTAACAATCCAGTGAGCTCCTCAGTCTGCAGAGACCCTAAGTGTTGTGTTTTTGCTTAGTTTCCCACCTGGAGACGCAGACCTGGGTCCAGAGTGATTTTGGGGGACTGGACAGGCCCAGACTGAACTGGCAGTGGCAGCGACAGCAGCACAGAGTTGGCTTTGCAGCAGGGCCTGTGGTGAGGTGTCCTATCCCCACCACAGGCCCACAATAGCCTGGATGCAATCAAGGAGCCCTGCCCCACCCTGGGTCTGTGATATAGAAACAGGAGGAGGAAGCTAAACAGGGGACAAGCAGGAACTCTGGCTCATACTGGTTGCAAGCCCTAAGTCTCTAGCCTGATGTGGGCCTAGAGATTTGGTTTTCCTTACTATAAGCTTGGTTGCTCTTTCCTCAGAGCCTTGAGAAAGGGCCTTATGAACTTGGTGAAGTTGCTGCTCCCCTGACCTGGCACCTAAGGAAAAGGGAGGAAGCCTGTCTGCCTCCTGAAATATAGAGGAAATTAGAAGCTCTGATGGCCAGGGTTGGTGTGGAGGCCTTCTGAAAGGGGACATGTTTGATGGCTGCCCCTTTCTCAGATCCTGCACTGGGCCAACAGAGCTGACTTCGCAGTGCCCTGACAGCTTGCAGCGATGCAGAGTAAATGTGTAGTAAGGTGTGATCAGACTAGTAGTGACAGAGCTGTTGTCACAGAGCTGGACCAGGAAGCCGCACATCACAGTGGGACATGCTGGTGTGGACATCTCTGGACTACAGCAGACAGGCAGAAAACGGTTGCCCATGGTGACCAGTGAGTCCGAGTGGAACCATGAGAGGCATTTTAGGTGGATTAGAATTGTTGTGGGACTATGAGTGCTGGACCACAACAAGCCAGACAGTTCATTAGAACTGAGGGATTAGCCACACTCCTGGCATAGGGTTTGGGTTTTGCGCATTTTATTATATGTAAATGTTTAGATGATTATGTTTCTCTTGTTTGGTTTTTCCATTCTCCCCCCACCCCCCAAGAAAAAGCATTTGTGGTTCCAGAGTGTTTAAGAATGGAGAAGAACAACCTGCAGAGATGACCAGGGAGGTTATTTTTTAATTTCCCAGAGCTAGAAGTAAGAGTCCAGCTTGGGGTGGTAGCTTGAGGCCTAGTAATATTTATTTTAGAAAAGAACCTCTAGGCAGACTGAACCAAGTCCTTTTGCTTCCATTGGCACCTGGGGGAAGAGAGACACACGATGACCTGCTGTATTACCTAATAAATACGTACATAGTAGTTCTGTTATTGGGTATATCTGCTATATCATGTGGGTCTAATTTTGTAACCTGTGTTGATGCTGAGTAGCACTTTCACAAGCAGTCCTCTTGAAGTAGAACCTCCATTCCAAGAGTTACACTTGTCCTATGAGGGGCCAGAAACATCCTGTGTGGCCTGTGTTTCCAACCAAAACTAACCAATGCAGCTTGAGTTTTGTATGTTGCAAATGAGCAACAGATTAGGAATGATTTGTCTGAATCAGTTGGTGAAGAACTTCAAATATCTTGCAGACAATTAATGAAAAAAGAGATTACATTCATCAGATAAATTAAATGCCTTGCCATAAAATTATTCACCCAGCCATAGTAAATACTTCCTTACCAGCTGTAGAATATTACATTTCAGCCTACAATTTAAGAATCACTGGTCCATAGACAATGGGCTCCAAAGGATGATCATCAACCCATCTAAACAGTGACATGGGTGTAATCAGAGGAGGGATCCATTTTTCAAGTTTGGTGATATGTCAATTTGCCCTCTTAATAAACCCTTTGCACTGAGCTGGACTATGCTTGTTTTCTGTTACATTGTCATAAATCTTCTGTAGCTCATTCTCAAAAGGAGGAATATTTCGAATGTTTCTGATTTAATCAGGACAGGTAGCAGTGTGACTACTCTCTTATCTTGCAAAGCTAAGCAATTAAATACCTACAAGGCACTCCACAGCTTGCAGACTTTAGAAGCCTGCCTTAGCTTTTTGTTTTAAATTAGTCATAGTGATCTCAGACAGTGCCGTGAATCAGCAAGAGTTCAGCCAATGCACTCGGTGACATTAATCAGCTCTTGTGTCTGATCTGAATGTTTTACATCATGTTGTCTTGCAAACCGATTTCTTTAAAGTCTACATGAAAAAAGGAATGGAATGTCTGATGACAGTAGCCTCCAATTTTTAACACATTAGGCACCAAATTTTCCAGTGGCCTCAAGATGGCCTCCAAAATGGAGCATTCAGAACCCACGCTTCTGGACACAAACTGAACTGGGTGCAGCTGTGAATCTGACCAACAAAATATGCCACCTGAAGTGGCTTTCAGATATTTGGTTATGCCATGTGTATGATTCGAATGGAGAGGAGACTACATAAAATTACTTAAAACATCTTTTACAAATTTCATTCTTCAGTACACTTTCTTAATGCAATCTTTCCCCAGTGTAGTGGAAGGCTGGGATACACTTGCTGAAGTGCCAATCAAGCTAACTCACTGGTTGCCCCCAATGTCCTAAGAGGACTATTGGTTGGCTGGCATTTCATGGCCCCCCTGTAGGCCCTAATCCCATAGCATGTGGGCAGACAGCTACATGTGTACTGAGCCCCATGGATATCACAGGTGGTAATGTAGGCTCAGCAATGAGCCTGCATGCTGCACGGTGCCGGGTTGGGTGTTAAATGGGAAGCAAAAGGATCAGAGGCCAATCTGAGTAATCAGAAACACGTATGGATTTGACAACATTTGGCCTCATATCTGTAAAAGAGGAGTGAGTGCTCTTGATATCAATATTTTCTTTAGAGTCACACAGCAACTTCTTAAATAATGTTTTTATATACACTTTTCTCAATAAGGCTATCATAACCATCTGAACTAAGAATCATGGGGAGAGCCACTTCATGGTTTCAAAATGTTAATGAGGTCGTTGGATGGAAGTCACTACAGAAATGCAAAATATTAGCATATGTTAGGCATTGCAGAAACTTGAATGTTTATGGTGCTGATGGAAGGATGGGCCGCAGGGGGGTGGAATCAATAATTTTGGATTTCAGTTCTGCTGATTAGGTGGAGGGGTTTCTCCACTGCATTGGATTATGGCAACATCTCTTCATAGAAAGGGTTAGTTGCTTTGTGTTTGTGCGCGTAGATTGTGTAACTTGCTGTTAGATTTTCAAAAATGCTTGACTTTGGCCTAACTCTCCCATTGAAGTCAATGGGAGCACAGCTAGGCTAATGGGAGAGTCAAACCAAAGCCCAGTGAGGCAGGCAGCTTCCTTGCCTGCCAGGAACTCCAGTACCTATGGGTAGTTTTGTCCCAACCTCAGTTGAGAGTATAGAATCTGAAAATCCCTTATGCGCTCTCTCACAGACACACACACAGACACTCTGTACTTCCTTTCCTTTCGTTTCTGCCTGAACATTCTCTGGTGGTTGTAATTTGGTGGTACAGTCTATTTTAGTGGTTGCAATATGTACTTTTATTTTCTAGGGAAGTGAGGAAAATTTTCACTTGCCTCATTCATTTTGTGCCAGCAGTGAGTCAAGGAAAGGTCTGATTCAGGCTTCAGCTCTCAGTTCTGGACGTGCTGTTATGTGCTCTGACACCTAGAACATTGCAGGGAGCAGCCACGATTTAAAAAAATTCACTTTTCCTAGGGGATTGTTTACTTTACTCACTTGCTTTGAATACCTCTCAAGTGTCTCCTGTCACACTCCTTTTCGACCCCAATTTACCTCTGTCTCACCCAGAGTTACTCCAATTGGCAATCTTCTGTTATAAATTACTAAAGCTGGGGAGGAGCTAGAATTTCCATTTTGTGGGAAATTCTGCCATTTTGAAACTTGCTTTTATTTCACTGGTTCACCCTTGTCCATATGCTTGTTGACCCCTCAAAGAATTCTAATAGGTTGGGGAGACATGATTTCTCTTTCCAACATGTTTGTATACGTGTCTGATAGTTCTGTTCTTTATTCAACCAATTTGGCTGCCACAGAAGTTAGCTTCAGTGGGTGCAGACATACTTGTGTTCCTTCGCAGGATTTGGTGGTTAAGTCCTTTAGCTTAACTTCCTGATTCTGAAGGTTGTGGATTCAATTTCCATTGAAGGCTAAAATGACTGTTGTTGCACATACAACGTATTGTGGAGACAAAAGAATAAAAGTCTGATCATAAAGTTACTCTCACCAATATGATCCATGGCTTTGAGCTACTGAGGCACTGAGTTGGCCATAGAGCTCTTTTTTCATCAGTTGCTTACACGTGAGCTCAGTAAAGGGAGAGATACAGTAGATGAGCTTTTCAACTTCTTTGCTGCAGTCTGGCTTTCACAATCAGTAAGATCATCTCTGCAGGAGGATCTTAGCTGGAATTTGTATTGAATTTAATGTTAACAAATACAAGCAGCTTCCTAGGCTGTTTGCATGGTTTACAGGACAGACCCAGCCAAGTTCAAGGTAATTTTTCAGACAGGTTGCACGTCAGAAATTGCAGGGAGACCTGATGGGAAGTGGGAGGAAGGCCATGCTTTCCAGAACCTCAAAGGGGTACAGAGAAGGGAGAGTTTAATTGTAACATGAAAAACATTTGATCTTGTTAAGAAAAACCTCAGCTACATGCTGAAACTAAGCTGCGACAGTTGGAAAATCCTGCATTAATTTCCAAAGATATTGCACAGACGGTAGCTAAATGACATAAGCCCTGCTGTTGTTACAGCATGTTCCCCTGCTAGCTATGCAAATAGATTGTCACTCACCCCGGTATTCCTACATGACTTGGTTGTGATTATATGGCCCTGGAATTGCTTTCTCCTGGGTAAATGACTCTGTAGGCATGCGCACGCGGGCATGCGCAAAGGGAAATAGAAATGGTGCTCAGCTCTCTGACCCCAGTACACTTTAGTTAATGAGTCCAGGTATTGGATAGACAGGGTCAGCAGTCCATCCATCACTGGACCGACAGGGACTCAGTTGTACAAGGGAAGGTAATGCACTACATATCGAGCAAACTGGGTCTTTGCCTTTCCACTTCCCCACCAAAAAAAAAAGTTTCCATCATGTGAAGGTTTGTATTGTGATTTGCTGATATATGAAATGCAAAAAATCCTGCATCAGGAACTGTACCTGCCTCGAATGCATATCAATCCCTGGAATATTGTGCTATCTTTGTTTGCTGGGCTCAGTTCTCTGCACTGGATAGAGAGAAAGGCAGTGAGTCATTGGCCTTTACCTTGAACAAGGTTCTTAATCCTTTTGTTTACAATATATTTAATTACACTGGACCAAATCCTGACCGCTGTCTGCATTTGCCCCGGTATTTACACCTCGGATGGGGTGCATCCCATTCATGCTTGCCATCTCCTAGCCTCTGGGAAACTTGTTATTAATTATTTGTAGGATGATAACACCTACCCTCCCTCCTCCCCCCTCATGAGATTATGGCCCCACTGTACAAGGTGTTGTACAAACACATAGACCCAGTGTTCCGGAGTTCTGGCAGGCAGCAGCGTGCCATTAAAAATCCTGCCCTGCCCGGCCCGGCCCGCTCCTCTCCGCCCTCCGCTCCCACCGCACCCCTACCTCCCCGCGGGGGGGCAGGGGGCAGAAGCTTGGTCCTGCTGGCTCCCCTGCCTCTTCCCGTAGTGTGCTGGGTTCCTGCCCTCCTCCGCCTCTCCATCCCTCCCTCACTCCCTGCCCGCCGATGGGCTGATGGCCCTTGTGAGGGAGGGGGTCGGGCAGGAGCAGAGTCAGCGTGCTCGCTGTTCCCTGCGAAGGCAGAGGAGAAGTGGGGCAGGGCCTTGGGGAAGGGGGGGGGGTGGAATAGGGGCATGTCTCCTCCAGCCCCCTGCCCTGACCCCCCTCACACACACACACACACACACACACACACACACACACACACCCAGCCCTCTGCCCTGAGCCCTGCAGCCCTGCACACCCCCCAGGCTCCTGCCTGAGCCCTGTGCCCCCCTCATACACACCTACCCCTGTGCTTGACTCCTTCATGACCCCAGCGCTGACTCTGGCACCCCCACCCCCTGCCCTGACACCTGCACCCCTCTCACATGCCTCCAGCCCTCTGCCCTGACTCTTGCATCCCCCTACATACCCAGCCCCCCATTCACCCCCCACGTCCTGACTCTTGCACCTCCACATCCCCACCCTGAGCACCAAACGGGAGCTCCTGTACCACCACCCCACATTCCCACCTGCACCCCTCACACCAAGTGGGAGCTGCCCAGGTAAGTGCCCCACACCCAAACCTCTTGCCTCAACCCTAAGCCCCTTCCCTCATTCTAGCTCCTGGCCAGACCCTTCACCCTCAGCCTTGTGCTCAGTGCACTCCCACCCTCAGCTCAGTGCAGAGAGAGGAAGAGAATGGGCCAGAACCAGGGAGAAGGTAGGTACCTACTGTATGTGGGCAGGGCCGGGACCCCAGACCAGCAGCGGGCTGAGCAGGTCCGGCAGCCGGGATCCCGGCTGGCAGGAGCCGGCAGATGGAACCCCTGAGTGGCAGTGGGCTGAGCTCAGCCCACTGCCAGTCTGGGGTCCCGGCTGCAGGCCCCGCTCAGCCCGCTGCCGGTCTGGGGTCCCGGCTGCAGGCCCCGCTCAGCCCGCTGCCGGTCTGGGGTCCCGGCTGCAGGCCCCGCTCAGCCCGCTGCCGGTCTGGGGTCCCAGCCGCCGGCCTCGCACAGCCCGCTGCTGGTTTGGGGTTCTGGCTTCCGCACCCTTGCCAGCCGGGGTCCTGGTCACAGGCCCCACTCAGCCTGCTGCCGGCCTAGGTGAACAGAACCCCAGACCAGCAGTGGGCTGAGCGGGCCGGTGGCGTAAGATCAACATTTTAATTTAATTTTAAATGAAGCTTCTTAAACATTTTGAAAACCTTGTTTATTTTACAATACAACAATAGTTTAGTTATATAATATATAGACTTAGAGAGAGAGACTTCCTAAAAAACATTAAAATGTATTACTGGGACGCGAAACCTTAAATTAAAGTGAATAAATGAAGACTTGGCACACCGCTTCTGAAAGGTTGCCAACCCCTGGCCTATAGGTTAAAACCAGCACCTTTAACTCTAACTAGATATCTACTGGAATCTAATGCAGATCCTGGAGCATGGGTGTAATATAATCCTTTTATGAAACTCCACTTAATAAGCAGGCCATGGCATTGTGCACTACTTTCCGTTTCTGATCTCCAATCCAATCTCATGGAAACTTTGTGTCATTATGATATTTGTGCTAAGGCCTGAATTAGAGAGAAAATGGTGCACTCTTCTTGCCAGGCAAACATGGGAAAACGCGTTCTTAGCCATAGCTGCTACTGGGGCATACAGAATGAGGATGAGTGAACTGGTTTAGATACACTCTGACATCCCCTAAAAGAAACAATATCACACAGACCCTCTTCCCCCTACCTTGAACCTCCACCAGACTTTTCTGGGGCTTGTGCCTGTTAGCTTTTCCCTGTTCTTGAATACCAGATAATGTTGCTTGGGCCAATCAGGGTCTGAGGTCAAGTGTTGAAATATTGCTAGAAAGCTTGCCATCATGTGACTTCCAGTTTTACAGACCCAAGAGGTTTGGATAGTTTGGAAACTCTTCAAATGAACACCCAGACTTCTGAGTGCATCACTCAACGTGATCTCAAAACCTCTCGAGCAGTGCTTCTCAGCCTGGGCTATGTGTACCCTTGGGGGCACACAGAGGTCTTCCAGGGAGTACATCAGCCTAGTTTTACAGAAGGCTACCTGAAAAGCACTAGTGAACTCAGTACAAACTAAAATGTCCCACAGACAATGGCTTGTTTATACTGCTCTATATACCATACACTGAAATGTAAGTACAATATTTATAGTCCAATTGATTTATTTTATAATTATATGGTAAAAATGAGAAAGTCAGCAACTTTTCAGTAATAGTGGTGTCTGATTTTGTAAGCAAGTAGTTTTTAAGTGAGGTGAAACTTGGGGGTTACGCTAGACAAATTAGCCTACTGAAAGGGGTACAGTGGTCTGGAAAGATTGAAAACCATGCCCCAGAGACCAATCCATTATGCCTTTAGAGCCCAACCATCAAATTCCCAAGAAGAAACGCATTAACTAAAGTTTCCTGCCTGGTTATTTCATCACCATGTGCCGGCATGAAAGAAAACCAAAAGAGGAGATCATTCAAACGTGGATCTGTGCCTGGGGAGCCCTGGCAGCATGAAGACACCTGTAAGGTTTCTGATTGTTATATTTTGCCATTGTGACTTCTTTCTATCACAGTAACGCTCCCAGAATAAAGACAAATATCACCTAACTCTGTCAGCAATGACAGCAGGGTCTCATATTGCCCCTTCTGGCCGAGTGTAAAATGCAGCGAAATGAGGGCGTGCTCTGTAAATTAACCCACCAAACACACATACACATTTGACATAGGCGCAAGCTAATGCATACCCTTGGCTTGTCCCCTCCTGAGGCAGTGCACGCTTGCCACGCTTTATTCCTCAGCCCCAGCAGCCTTTTGCTGCTGCTATTGTACCTCTGCTCTGAGAGCCTGACGCTCCTTCCCAGCTAACCACGATTGCAATGTGCAAGTGAGGGGCCAGTAAAATGGGCCAAAGCTTCAGCTGGTGTAAATCAGCCTCGCACTACTGATTGGCACCAGCTGAGGGCCTGGTTCCAGTACTTTATTTAACAGCACACTGTGTCGCCCTGTACTGCGAAGCCGGCGACGCTGCTCATCTCTCAGGTGATGCCAGGATCACCAGTCTCCTGTGTTCAGGTGCTACCATGCCACCCGTCTCCTGTGTTAATGCTGCCATGCCACCCGCCCCTTGTGTATTAAAGCTCCCCCTTCACAACAACTGAAATATTTGTTTTCTTCTCCTTCAGAGAGGAGAGTGCTAAGGAAAACACCCCTCTCGCCTTGCCCACGGCCCACCTCAGCCTGGCCAGCATTATGGCATTTGGTAGCATGAAAAGATTAAATGCAGGTTTGAGTACAGTGCTTTCCTCTTTCCCTCTCCAGCATGCCTGCAAAGCAGGAGCCGTTATCGGGCCTTTCTGCTTGGGGACACTCTAGAATGTATTTGTAGGTTTTCATTTTCCTAGCTATTCACGCACTACACCCTGGGCCTGACTGGGAGCTGAGAGAATCAAAATGTAGGGGGCTGGCAAGCCTGGGGCTAAGTCAGCCCTGAATACAGGATGAGCCACAGCTGGGTTGAATCAGGTGTTGGCAGGGCAAAAAGAGCAGAAAGATGCTAGTAAATTGGGAGAGTTTAAGAAACTGTACCTAGGCCTGTGGGTGCTGCATGGAGTAATAAGAAGGCTCCTGCAGGGCCCTGAGTCAACACGGGCTGAGAATTTGTAGAGAAGGTCCAACTCCAGGCAGGGGGGACCAGTAAGCCAACAGATGATCCTTAGGGAGGAGGGGCCGTGCTGGACTGAAACTGGGATAAAGGCTGTGGGACTCCTGGTCGGGATTGTTTGTTTCAATTAGCTTTGTACAGTGAGTTCTTAAAGGGGCCCTGGAAAGAGAACACAGGCAGCCTGCTGTAAAGGGACGTCTGTCCACGAGGAGGCACTCGGCTGATGGCCACAATACTACAGGGAAACCAAATGGGTGTAGCTTAAGTCTATCTCTGGTCCTGTCAACAAGTATGTAATGCCAGCTTAGTCTCACTCACATAGGGGTAGTTGGGGTACCAGGTGTCCGGTTTTTTAACAGAACACCCGGTCAAAAAGGGACCTGGCAGCTGACCGGGCCATTAAAAGTCTGGTGGGTGGTGCAGGCAGGCTCCCTACCCAGCTCTGCATGGCTCCCAGGAAGCTGTGACATGTCCCTCTGGCTCCTAGGTGCAGGGGCGGCCATGGGGGCTCTGCCTGCTGCTCCCACCCCTTGTGTTCCCAGCCAATGGCAGCTGCGGGGGTGGGATCCGCTCGCAGAGCCAGAGGGACATGTTGCTGCTTCCCAGGAGTCACATGAGTAAGTGCCTCCTGGAGCCCTGACCCCCTCCTGCACGCCAACCTCCGTCCCAGCCTGGAGCACCTTCCCGCATCCTGAACCCCTCATTTCTGGCTCCACCCTGGAGCCCGCGCCCCCCCAGCCAGAGCTCTCACCCTCCCCCCACCCCAACCCCCCTACCCCAGCCTGGGGAAAATGAGCAAGTGAGCGAGGGTGGAGGAGCATGAACAACGGGAGGAGGGAGGGCGGATGGAGTGAGTGGGGGTGGGGGCTCAGGAAGGGGGGCAGGGTCGGGGCCTCGGAAGGAGCAGGACAGGGGCGGGGCAGGTGTTTGTTTTTCTGCCATTAGAAAGTTGGCAACCCTTACGTAGCAGTGTGGATGCTAGTAAGGACCTGTCTATACTGGCAGGAGGGGCTTTGCCCACCAGTATAGCTGCAGCTGTGGTGCAAGTCCCGAGGACAAATGTACTGATCCGGTATGCACTGTGATTTGTATCAGTGCAGCTCGTCCTGCCTGCAAACTGGGTTGTGATGTAGTGGCTAAACCTTGGAAATGCTGCAGTCAATGAATAAACCAGCATAGATCCCATGCAGTGTACGCGGTCTCTGAGGAAACAGTACATGGCTGTCAGCACTTTTCATTCCTAGTGAACTGGGGATGTTTCATGCCTGCAGGGTTTTGAACTGGGGGAGGCTTGGCTCGAGTAGTACATTGTGGCAGGCAGGCTGAAGCAGTGAGCGTTTAGAGGAGATAAGTGTTCTTGCTCTGATCGGGACATGACCAGGCAGGTTTCCTGATCCCTCACCTACGCATGCCCCTCCTTGAGACAATACTCTTATCCATGGAGGAAATGTGCAGACAAGCAGGAGCAAAGTACAGCTGCGAACCCACTGGTGTGACCTGAACAAACAGCATCCCTATGTACAATCTACGGTATCCTAATGCTGGTGCAGTTCCCAGGACAGGCAGTGATTGAGGGGAGACTGCCAAAGGCAATAGCACAGCCAAACGCAATCTCTGAACTACCTAAAGCCGGGAGGGCGGGTAAAAGGGTGAGTGACTTTTAAAGTGCCATTAATAAGGCCTAATAGGGAAAAGAGTATGTGAAAGAGAAGATGGTGCTTAAAAAGAGTAGAAGCAGCTAGAGTGGGGAGAGCCTGTCCCTGCATGTGTCTAGTGGGTCTCTGTACCTATGCTCCACATATGCTCTACGCAAGATAGTTAAGTCAAAAGCAGACTGCGAAGAGCTACAAAGGGCTCTCACAAAACTGGGTGACTGGGCAACAAACTGGCAGGTGAAATTCAATGTTGATAAATGCAAAATAATGCACATTGGAAAACATAATCCCAGCTATACATATAAAAAGATGGGGTCTAATTTAGCTGCTACAACTCAAGAAAGAGATCTTGGAGTCACTGTGGCTCGTTCTCTGAAAACATCCTCTCAATGTGCAGCAGCAGTCAAAAAAGTGAACAGAATGTTGGGAATCATTAAGAAAGGAATAGATAATAAGACAGAATATATCATATTGCCTCTATATAAATCCATGGTACACCCACATCTTGAATACTGTGTGCAGATGTGATCACCCCATCTCCAAAAAGATATATTGGAATTGGAAAAGGTTCAGAAAAGGGCAACAAAAACGATTAGGCGTATGGAACTGCTTCTCTATGAGGAGAAATTAATAAGACTGGGACTTTTCAGCTTGGAAAAGAGACGCCTAAGGGGGGATATGACAGAGGTCTATAAAATCATGACTGGTTTGGAGAAAGTCAGTCAATAAGGAAGTGTTATTTACTCCTTCTCATAACACAAGAACTAGGGGTCACCAAATGAAATTAATAGGCAACCGGTTTAAAACAAACCAAAGGAAATATTTTCTTAACACAATGCATAGTCAACCTGTGGAACTTCTTGCCAGAGGATGTTGTGAAGGCCAAGACTGTAACAGGTTTCAAAAAAGAACTGGATAAGTTCATGGAGGATAGGTCCATCAGTGACTATTAGCCAGGATGGTGTCCCTAGCCTGTGTTTTCCAAAAGCTGGGAATGAGTGATGGGATGGATCACTTGATGATTACCTGTTCTGTTCATTCCCTTTGAAGCACCTGGTACCAGCCACTGTCAGAAGACAGGATACTGGGCTAGATAGACCTTTGGTTTGACCCAATATGTCCGTTCTTATGTTCTTATATAAGCATGTAGGGTGGGATTTTCAAAAAGTACCCAAGGCTCAAGTCCTTAAAGGTATTTAGGTGCCCAACTCCCATTGATTTAAATACCTTTGAAGAGTTGGGCCTAAGTGACTTAGGGGCACAAGACCCTTGAGTCTCCACCACTGGCAATTTTTAAATTTAGACTGGATGTTTTTCTAATAGAGATGCTCTAGTTGAAGCATGAATCCAGGGAAGTTTTGTGGCAGGAGGTCAGACTGTGTGATCACAGTGGCCTTAGGAGCACACTGACTTTCATCATTCTAGGTCAGGTAGACACCCTGAAAATACTACCCATAATCTGAAGACTTGCTTGCCCCTTACATCTAGCTTGGTCTAACATGTAAATGGAGAGCCCATCTTCAGCTATCACCTCTGGCTCCAGGTATCTATTATACATGCTTGCTCCACATCGGTGTTCCACCTTGCATGCCTACTATTTCATTCTATCACTGGGTCCTCAGCAGAGCCAAATCATCAGCTGTGCTTTGGAAATGCTGTGGCCAATGGACAAATGAGCCAGTCCTATGCTCTTTGCTTTTCTGCCTGTGTTGAGCCCAGTCCTACTCCTATTGATGACAATGGCAAAACTCCCAGTGACTTCAGTAGTAGCCTGACCAATCCCATTTTGTTGGGAAAGCAACTCAGGTCTTGGTTATCCTGAGGCCCTTCTATGCCATTCTGGCAGCAAAAGGGGGCTTTAAGTGGGTAGAGAGAGCCCTACGAATCCCTCTGTTCAGGGCCTCCCACCAGTTGTAGAACTGGTGTAAATGCTAGTCCATCATCCTTGCTCCAGGCAGGAGGCATGGCCTGAGAGTACTGTACGATGGCCAGTCACCAGTTCGCAGGGCTCATTGTGAGGAGGAAAGCAGAGTGTGGTTAGAGCGGCCTTAGGACCTTGCACAGCCGTAATGTATGAAAGGCATGAAGATGGCTTTTCCCCAAGCCTCATTCTTGTTGCAAGCACAGGAATGGAGTAACTGAGAAGCAGACCCCTAGAGTTTACAAAGGAAGCACTATTAAAGGAGTAGAAAAGGAAGATGACTTGAGATCTGACATCTAAACTTTAGCTCTCCAGATGTATTGATCCCTCATCTTCTTTCAAAAATAATGCATTATTTAAGGAGGCAGATGAAAATTTCTTTTGCCAGTATAAAAACAAGACCATTACTTAGACCTCACCCCCTCCAACTCCATCTCAGTTAGTGCTCTAATTATCCATCTTCGGCCAGAAGTCCTCTCATTCCTCCCAGTTGTTACAAGCTCTTGTAAACCACTCTGCAGTGTCAATAAATGACATCAGCTGTGCAGCACAGCGAGTGCCTGCCAAAGACAAGCTCAACAATTTGGGGAGAGATTCATGCTTCACCATCTTGTTGTGGGGGACGGTGTTTCCTAATGGAGATGTTCACATAAGAGTTCTTACTGGAACTGTTCTAAAAATTGAGAATTAGTGGAGTTGGTTGTAAGATTGTGTCAAGGAAAAGGATACTGGAGAGTTGCATAGCTGGAGGACTGGGTCAAGTTTCATTAGCATAGTCTCCAGTTGATAGTATTTTATGAACTTGCTAATGAAGTCAAAGAATGACTTAGCTATATTTTCTTGACACACCATTTGCTCGCATAGGCACCGGTTCAGGAAAGAACATAAGTATGCCATTTTATTCAGGACAGCGCTTATGCATGTGCCTGCCTTTGTTTCCATTTTTAAAGCCAGGTACTATGTTTGCCTTTCTCCAGTCCTCTGGGACCTCACCCATCCTCCATGAGTTCTCAAAGATCATTGCTAATGGTTCCAAGATTGTATCAGCTAGTTCCTTAAGTACACTAGGATGAATTTCATCAAGCGTTGCCAACGTGAATCCATCTAACGTATCTAAATAGTCCTTAACCTGTTCTTTCCTTATTTTGGCTTGTGTTCCTTCCCCCTTGTTAAAATTAAGTGTGTTGAGAATCTGGTCACCATAAACTTTTTTAGTGAGGACTGAAGCAAAGTAGGCATTAAACATCTTAGCCTTCTTGATGTCGTTCGTTATTAGCTCCCCTTCTCCGCTAAGTAGAGGACTTTTCCTTAATTTTTTTCTTGCACCTAATGTATTAAAGAAATTCATTTTATTGCCTCTGATGTCCCTTGCTAGGTGTAACTCATTTTGAGCTTTAGCCTTCCTGATTTTGTCCTTGTGTGGTTATGCTATTGTGTTGTACTTCTCCTTAGCAATTCATCCATGTTTCCAACATTTTATAGGATTCCTTTTTATATTCAGGTCATTAAAGAGGTCCTGATGAATTTCTTTCACTGTTTGCTTCATCACATGGGACCAGATTCTGATACTCTTACTTACCATGACGTGTACCTTACTTCTCAATTAATCCCATTCACTTCAGTGTGGAGTGAGATACCTTACTTGTGTTGTGTTGGAGTCTGGCTCTGTATTTCTAAGCACTTTAAGAGAAATAGTGTATGTGATGGCTTGCAAAAGCATTTTAAAATCAATAAAGGGGTGGGAGTGTGCAGAAGGGGACTGACTTATACCACAGTGATATTTTTGGTGTATTTTTTTTAATGCTTTGGGGAGAGGGAAGCATTGTGGAGTTAGTTCAGATCAGCATCCCAGTATTGCAATGTAATCTCTTAAAATGTGTAATTGACACATGAAAAATCCCTGTGTTGTTAATGTGGATGCCTGATTTCTCCCCATGACTAAGATAAACACTGGAAGTGCAATCTTTAATCAGGTGCTTTTAGCACTCTAAGGATTTTTTTTTTAAATGTCTGTTCTTTGAAGAGCTTCAGGAGAAGCTCTACTTGGGTAAGAAAGTCATGTGCCCAAACTGACCTATCAAGCGTAGACTTATTTTAGCAAGGCAAGACTCTTATCTTTGCAGCTGGTGTCTCTGGTTTTTTTTAATCAGGCAAAAGACTTGAGGCTTCTGTGGCACAGAACTAGCACTGGAACGATGCCACAGCTGAGCTCAGGTAGTTCCCGCAGGTGCCTCTAGACTAGGGTGACCAGACAGCAAATGTGAAAAATCGGGATGGGGGCAGGGGGTAATAGGAGCCTATTTAAGAAAAATACCCCAAAATCGTGTCTGTACCTATAAAATTGGGACATCTGGTCACCCTACTTTCATGCTCCAATACGTCTGTTAGTCTATAAGGTGCCACAGGACTGTTTGCTGCTTTTACAGATCCAGACTAACACAGCAACCCCTCTGATACTACTCTAGACCCGCGTTTCTCAAATGTGGCCACTGGGGGCTTTCTTGTGGCCACGGCCTCCTGGGTGATGATGGTGTGGGGAGTAACACTTCGCCAGGGCCGCCAGCAAGGGGTGGTCTCTGTCCCTTTCTGGAGCCACAAACACTGTAGGAGCAGGTGGCCAGCATGAGTTCCCCACCTTCCTGGGGACGATGGGGCTCAGGCTTAAGCCCTGGGGTGGTGGGTGACTGGTTCTGCAGGCTCCATCCCCTAGCCGCAGGGCTCCAGGTTCACCCCACACACGTCCCTGGCCCCTGCTGCCTCCTCCAGTCCCCATATGTGCACCAGGTTCCTGCCCTGGGCTCACCTTCCCCATCTTCCCTGACCCCCGCAGCCTCCCATCTGTCGGCCCTCGGCCCCCGACCCACCTCCCCATCCAGGGCTTAATTTGTCCCGCAGCTTGCTGGGGCTGAGTAAGTCTGCTGTGAAAAGTGATATTGTTTATCACTTTTCACAGCCTCCCAGCTAGCTAGCAAGTCTGCTGTGAAAAGTGATATTAACAAATATACAAATGTCATTTTTTCTCAGTAGCAGACTTACTAGCTAGCAAGTCTTAAAAAAAAACCCACCAAAAAAAAGCAAAACATGCAAAACACCTTATTTGTGTTTCTATTTTGTTTAGGTCCAGAATAGAGACAACTGTACATTATTTTTAATTTTTGAGTCTGCAAAAAAAAAACAAAAAAAAACCCTACATAAATGACAATGATTTGGACATGTATATGTGCATATTTATTTGTTTTTCCTAAATTTCATTAAGTATTTTAGGAAAAATTGTCAGAGCGGCCACCAGCGAAAGTTGGTGGCCACACTCTGAGGCTACCCAAAAATTTGTTGCGAGAACCCCTGCTCTAGACCTCTCAGGAGAGAAGGTCAGATGAAATGAAAGTGCTTGGGTACTCAGAACAAGTTGTGGCAGCCTGATTCCAAAGCTGCCTGCACCTCACCTACAGAATTGTCTGCTGAAAAGGTTTACGATCGGGAATGGTGGATTCACGGCTCTATTACTAAAACGGTTGGAGTTACACAAGGGTCAGAATGTATGTGAGTGAGTGAGCGAGCGGAGGCTCAGACCTCTTGTCCAGAATGGTTTGAGAGTGTGACATTATCTATCAGGAGTCCCTTAAGAAAGGAGGACTAAGAACAGACAGCCTGAATTTAATTCCAGAAAGAGCATTCTGCAGAAACATAAATGTGACAAGAACGCAAACAGGAATTTTCAACAAAGAAAGTCTAGGTAAGTGATGGTGATTTGAGCAAAGCTAGGGAAAGTAAGTTATCAGATGTCTCCCTGTCCTGGGGACTGTGTCAGAAACAAAATAGGGGAATGTGGACGGGGGAAAGGAGGGGTGCACAGAAAAGGAGGTATTTTAATTCAGCATTTCTTCTTGAACTAGGGCTGGGTTGCCATTTCTAGCTAGAAACTGGAAATGAGTTAACAGAGTAAATGCCACATAAATAAACATCAGAAACAATACCAAGCACTACTTGAAGGGAGAGATTAGTAGGGCAAGCTCCTCAGCTGATGTAAACCAGCATCGTTCCATTGACTTCAGTGATGCCACTTTGATTTGAGGAGCCGGCCTCTAGATTTCCAGGCCTATTTTTTTGAAATTCAGAGTGAAGCTCTCTAAAGGTAATGCTCAAACCCTTAAGCTGACCCTGGTTTCCAGAAAACTATTTTACAAAATTTGACTTTAATAGGCATAGGTGCATCTAGTATTTTCCAGTTTGCTGGTCCAAGATGCCGTTAGAAATGCATTTCTAGGTGGAAAGATATTTTATTTTAGCAATAAAAAGAGCTATATCTTCCCTTTGTTCAGGGGCCACAAGAAGAAGTGTAGAGAAGGAAAGTGTAAAACAACACTTCTGTTTTAAACAGACAGTGCTTTAGAAGTGGCTGAAAGGAAGGATTATCTGGTAGTTAGAGCTCTAGCTTGGAACTCAGGAGAGACCTTGGGTCAAAGTCCTGCTCCCCCATAGATTTCCTGTGTGACCTTGGGAAATGTCATTTAGTCTGTCTGTGCCTCAGTTGGGTGTCTGTGCCTCAGTTACCCAACTGTGAAATGGGGACAGTAGCACTTCCCTACCTCACAGGAGTGTTGTGAAGCTAAATTCATTTAAGACTGTGAGATGCTCAGATACTGTGGTTAAGAGGGTCATTTAAATACCTTGGTTAGACTCAAACACAAAAAACAGCCCCTAGGTCAACCCAACAAGAAGTTACCAAGAAATTCTACTGAAAAGAGAGATGCCGTAGGGTAGGAACCCTTATCAGAGCCTGTGATGACAGTGAAAGCTTAATTCAAAACTTCTAAAGTCCTGCATGATGAAGAGATACAGCATTAGCTATACAGAAATTGCTTCCCTGGCACTGGGAAGCTCAGTTCCTTTGTATTTCATATCCTGTGCTGTACAGACCATTTTTTTTCAGAGAAGTCTGCTGTCATGTTTCACTGTTTGGTTAGTGGCCACTGCCTGTAAGGTTCTAGGGGTCCCCTCTAGCAAACCTTCTCTTTTCTTTCCATCTTCCTCTGGAATTGTTTGTTGGCCACAAAGTCAAACCACTGATTCAGAAAGAGAAGAAATGGCAACAGTGGTTCTAAGAGATGCTCCCGTTTCTTCACAATGTTCTGGTGAGTGACTGTGCCCCAAACCACAATGGGCAAAAGGCAAATGCTTAAACAGCAGTGAGTTCAGGCAGTGCTAACAGCAGCTAAGGACCTTGAAGAATAGGTTAGGAAGTGTCACAAAGTGTGCTGCAGAATAGCAATCTGCTGCAAAGGGCAGTGACTTATTTTTAATGCGTAGAACCAAAAGGCAACATAGACATCCCACTATAGGTACAGCAACATAGAGTTTAGACATGATAGGACAGACGGAATGGAATGGAGGAAGGCCCGTAGAAGGTATCCAAACCCATACTTGTCTCAGTAGAGAAATAAGCAAAGATGTCAGGAACTCTCTGTGTTCTAATCCCTGCTTTTGTTAATGACTCACTGTGTGTCTCATTGGTTGATTTCTCTGTGGCTCAGTACCCTAGTGCAGGACACATTTGATGTTGTGAAGATTAGTTAATATGGAGTGCAGCACTTTTGAAGATGCAGCGGTAAACCTCATTATACTGGGTCAGGTTGGGTATCTTAAAATTAACCCATTTTGAATATCAAGCAAAATGGTCACCATGATATTAACCTGGTTGTGCTTTTTTCCCCCAACAGTGTCAATGGGATTCCTTAGTCAGAATGGGAAAGATCACAAGTAACTGGTGACTCTCAAGTATTTGAAATAATAAACCGTGTGTGTAAAAGAGGCTTGTTCTTCTAAACCTGGCTGCCTGGTGTGCTCAGCACGGTCCTGTTCATGTGGGATTTTTTTACATCACAACTCCCTGCCCTGGAAGTGTTTGTAATGGGGGCTGTGTGAAACCTTCCACCTTTTTCAGAGATTCCACAGGAAACCCAACGTCTCAGTGTTCCAAGTGAACCTCTGCCCAGGTTCAACCAGCTGGGTGAAAAGTTTACCCGAGTGCCAGAGATCCATGGCTTCGCCCTTTGCTCGCTGGCTAGTGTAGCTGGCTAGGCACACAGGAAGGAATAAACTGTTCCATGAAAATGAGCTAAATAGCTTCCTCCAGTCCCAGAGCCCGGGTGAAGAATTGAAACTCCTGGGACCTTGTGTGGACAGTAATGTCTCACTCTAGCCCTTAGTAGTCTTCAGCCCATTCCCCTTGCCAATGCAGGATTGTTCCTGGGTGCTTTGTCTAATCCTGTTTGTAAATTATTCATACAATAGGATCACACTTCTTCCCTTTGGAGACCATAACCCTCTTTTCTAGTAAATTTCACCACTGAGAATGATTTGTCCTGATCTTAAAGCCTACGTTTTTCTTTTGCTTCATTTCAGCACATTCTTCTTAGTGACACCCCTTTACAACTTCCTGAACAATTCTTCTTCCTCACTGATATTTACACCCTTTAAATACTTGTAAGCAGTTATTGTATTTCTTTTCTGTGGTCAGTTAGCCAAGGGATTCAGAATTGCTCTTTCCAAGTGTCTTCACGGTTCATTCCCTCTAGCTCTTCATCTTAGTTGCTTTGTTCTGAAAATTCGATATAACTTTTTGACTTCCTGCTGGCAGCATTGTTGGTTGGATGTGGTGTCCCCAATGCCACAGAGAGGGAGTATCACTCATCTGCTCCAGGACATCGTGCCTCTGTGACTGTGGCTCAAAACTGCACAGACAGTTTTACTTAGATAATATGTGGAGATGGGTCAGAGCTTCAAATTTCCAGTACACATTTTTGCCCCCCCACCCCCAAGAGACTCAGCATGTTTAGATGCAGAGTTTTGTTTGAGCCCATTAGATTAGAGCCAGCTTTGAAATCTAGCTCCAGGTTTGGATTCTGAATTCTCCAAAGTCTGGACAGGGGTTTTGGAATTATCCCTTCTCTGATTTGCTGCATGCTGTCACCCCTAAGTCTGTTCTGACTACTCTCACAGCATCACCCTCCCATCAAGCACCTGTTTTCCCAACACTATCATAAGAATTGCAGCTACAGTATGTAGCTGCTAATTAATATCCCTCTGCAGCTGGTTCCTAGAGTCACTGACAACCTGACTCCACTCCACTGAAGTCATCGGGCATCTTTCCCTTCATTTCAATGGGGGCTGGATCAGCCTCTCCAACATTTTGGTGGGTGAACGCTGTTCTCCCCCCCCCCCCACGCACTCTGTCTACAAATCTCTGCCAACCATGATGTGATGTTGTTTTAAGCCCATCACTCAGTTAAAACATTCTGCTCTAGCTTGCATCATCTGTTTTCAGTTTATCCAGTTTTACTGAGATGTTATCTCTTTGCCATGCTGGTGAAATGTCATGCTGAAGCAGACTGTACCTTGGAATTCCACTCATGCATATGCTCTTGCACCATGACTGCCAATTTATCTCCGGTTTTAATAGAAGATAATATGATCGCTTTGCAGGGCACTGTTATAGTAATCCCACAAGTGGACAAGACCATATAATCCTCACATTCCATGCAGGGAAAAAAGCTCCGTAGATCTAAACATAAATGACCAGCGGTGTGTTATTTTAGGTTTGAAAGCTTGGAGGCAGGGTTTAAAGGCCAGCCTAATGGCATTTTTTTTATGAGCTGTCTTAAGTCCCCTTGTCTCTTGCTAGTGTTGCATCAGACAGCAGTGACATACTTTGGTGCAGAATCTGTAGCTTCTGCTCTCTGTGCACTTTAAGCCTTTATATGTGGCTGAACTAAGCAAACTGGAGACTTGGAGCAAATGCTGGCTCTGGTCTAAATTTCTTTTGATCCCAGGACTGTCACAAAACATAAAACAGCCCTATAGATGGATAAAGTCAGATTGTAAGCCTGCTTCTGGATGCTGCATGCTATTCCAGTTTGCATGCGTTCTCTCTCCCCTTGGAACTGGGAGACGAGCTAGTAATGTGAGAGAGAGGTTTCACTGCCAGGCAGATCTTCCTTCTGCCACGGACAAGCTCAGCTTTACTGTAAATTAGAGAAGCCTCAGGCTGACTCACACTGCTCTGCATCCAGGTTAGCAAGCCAGAATAGCCAGAACACAGTCTACATCAGCCGCCTTCCTCGGAAGCCCCCTGCACCAAGGCAGGCCAGCGTAGAGCTAGTGTGCCCTTACGTTGGGGGGGATTCCATGAGGGCTGTTTCTGCTCATTTACACCATGTTCCCATCATTGATAAAGCTGAATGTTTGTCACAACCATGACAAAATCTGGGATTTATGGGGTTGTTTCACAAAATGTCAGAATCTTTGCCACTCCCGTTTTCTGTGTGTGCACAGTGCGTGTTTGTGTTCAAAGACGAAGTCAGCAGCACAACTATGAGCCAGATCCTTGGCAAGTAGCACCACTGAAGTTAGTTAAACAACCGCAAAGAGTAACTATTAATGGAATGATTTTGGATTGGAGCGAGGTCCCAAGTGGGGCTCCACAGGGATCTGTTCTGAGTCTGGTGTTGTTTAACATCTTTATTAATGATTTGGATGTAGGTATAGAGCATACTGATCAAATTTGCACATGACACAAAGCTGGTGGGGGGGAAGGTGGCCAACATTTTGGAGGATAAAGCTAAAATTCAGAGGGATCTTGATAAATTGGAGAACTGGGCTGTAGATGACAAAATGAAATTCAACAGTGACACATGTAAGGTGCTACACTTAAGGAATAAAAACCAAATGCTTAAGTACAGAATGGAGGATAACTGGCTTGACAGCAGAACTGCTGAGAAGGATCTGGGCGTTGTGGTGGATCACAACCTCAGCATGAGTCAGCATGTTACAAAAAAAGCAAATGCAATTTTAGGTTGCATTAACAGAGGCATAGCATGCAAGTCACAGGAGCTGATAGCGCCACTCCACTTGGTGCTGGTTAGCCCTCAGCTGGAGTAGTGTGTCAAATGTTGGTCACCAATGTATAGAAAGGATGTAGAGAGAGTGGAAAGGATCCAGAGGCATGTGACAATGATGATCAAAGGGATGGAATGCAAGCCATATGAGCAAAAGCTGAAGGAACTGTGAATGTTTAGTTTGGAAAAGAGGAGATTAAGGAGGGATATGACAGCGGTCTTCAAATACTTGAAAGGCTGCCATAAAAAGATAGAGAAAAGTTGTTCTCACTTGCCACAAAGGGCAGGACAAGAGGCAATGGATTCAGACTACAGCATAGAAGATTTAGATTAAATCTCAGGAAAAACTTCCTAACTGTAAGAACAGTAGGACAATGGAACAGATGCTCTAGAGATGCCATGAAGCTCCTTCACTGGAGATTGTCAAAAGGAGGCTGGATAGGATGGTTTAGACCCAACAAATCCTGCATCTTGGCAGGGGGGTAGATTAGAAGACTCTTGTGGTCCCTTCCAATCCTATGATTCTAAGTTAATGCCAATACAGCACCTGAGGATCTGGTCCTCAGTAGTTCAGAAATGCAGACCATGCTTTATCAAAGCCTGATATACCAGCCAGGGCTCTATGAAATGTTCTGGGCCAGCTCCATGGCTGGTGTAAATCAGCCTTGACTTCAAATACAGCTATGACATATTCTATCAGCTTGAGGGCCTAGTCCCTTATCTATATTTCATTCTGCTAATTTATATGGTTTTAAACTACTACAAGCTCCTACTCAACAGTTTTCTAATAGAAAATAAACCTGCTAGTAATTAGAGCTGTTTTGAAAACTACACAAACACTTAAAATATCTACTTCATTTTAGGTGACTTTTGCTAGCAATCACGTTTAACGAAAATGTAGTTTGTCAAAATTTTCCAACCAGCTGCTACTAATTTAAAATATGGGTAGCCATGATTTTTGCATTTTTAGAACACCAAAATGATCCCTTGCAAGTTTGCTATAGTTCTTACTGTAACAAGCAACCGGCCTGAATGTAATTAAATCTGGAAGATGGCAGCCTTTGTCGGTTATTCAGAAGGATGGCAGGCTATATAGAATAGATACATTGGACATTTTTCATAGAATGTAATGGGCTATCTCTGTAAATCCTCACTCAGTCAATGCTCTCACTGACTGATCAGCATCTCTGAAAATCAGGCCACTTACATGGGTGCCTCAGTCCTGCAAAGATTTACTCACATGCTTAACGTTACATTCTGTGGATATTCCCATGGAGTCAACTGAACTACTCCTGGTGCAAAAAGTTAAGCATGTGCATCAGTCAGTCCTCACAATCTCAGGGTCTAATTATGGATTAAGATGCTTAAAACTTTGGCCTGATCATATTTTTTAAAGCCATTTCCATTGTTTTGGATACATACACCACCACATGCTTTGGAAAAATTACTAGAGTTTGTTTGTTTTATTAAAGTGAACCAGAGCCAAACTGGCTTGTTCCTTTCTGAGCTGTTTATCTTTTGTTCCTTCTTTCTTTATACAGGGTTGCTTTTCTCCTCTTGAGTTACCCCATCCACCTCTTTGCGCCTCATAGTTCACGCTTGTATTCCCTTTCTTGCTCTTCTTTGGAAAATACTTCCCTAATTATAACTCTCAAAAGCAGCGGAGGTAGGAAAACACAAAAGAACAAGACAGACAATTTCTGCATGATGGTGCCGGCTTGCTTTGCCTCAGAGGATTCTACGATCAGACAAAATTTCCCCTTCCTACTGTGATGGTCTGAGTTACTATCCAAGGACTATTTGATATAAATTGGAATGATTTTAAACCTATTTAATCCCTTTGGAAAGTATGACAAAAAGAGGAATCTAACGTTTCAGGCAAGGACTGCAAAAACCTAGTTAACATTCGAATAGGGCCAGCAGCATGAAGGGGTATCTGTTCACAGCACAGCAGTGTAGATGCCTGTAGGGGTATGCAAAGAGGATTGTGTCTATATTCAGCACCTCCCTGGGTTCAAAGGGGCCTTTGAAGTGATCCATGTTAGGTAGTGAAAGGAGATGAGGATTTCTGTTCACCGTGGAGTGAGCTGGAACACACAATGGAAGATGGTCCAACAGGCTCAATGCTCATTGTGTACCTTAGAGAATCGGAAACGGAGGCTGCACTAGCCTTTTTTCTCTCAAATTTCCCTCTGTTGCTAGCAGGGATGCAGCTCCGTGGGGGGTAGCAGAGGTGGGAACACTGGTGGAGAGAAAGCATTAATGAGCTGTCAGTATTTTAAGCACCCTGGTTCAGTCGCTAGGGAGGCAGAGTAGCAGGCTGGAGCTCTGGGTTCTCTTCCTGGCTCTGGGTGAATTTGGTCAGGCATCTTCACTTTTCTCTGGCTCTTTCCCCTCCCCTCCTTTGTCTCTCTTGGCTGTTTAGGTAGCCAGCTCTTCAGGGCAGGGATTATTTTTTGTGAATGTACCATGTCTTGCACAATGGGGCCCTGATCTCAGCTGAGCACTCTGGGCACTCACACAATAGATATAAAAGGTTCTAGATGATATGGAGGTACAGTAGAACCTCAGCATTATGAATACCAGAGTTACAAACTGACCAGTCAACCACACAGCTCATTTGGAACTGGAAGTATTCAATCAGGCTGCAGCAGAGACCAAAACAACAATAAAACCCAATACAATACTGTACTGTGTTAAACATAAACTTCTAAAAAAATAAAGGGAAAGCACCATTTTTCTTCTGTATAGTAATTTCAAAGGTGTGTTAAGTCAAAGTTCAGTTGTAAACTTTTGAAAGAGCAACCATAATGTTTTGTCCAGTTACGGACGTTTCAGAGTTACGAACAACCACCATTCCTGAGATAGCAGCAAAGAGTCCTGTGGCACCTTATAGACTAACAGACATATTGGAGCATGAGCTTTCGCGCATGCATCCGATGAAGTGGGTATTCACCCACGAAAGCTCATGCACCAATATGTCTGTTAGTCTATAAGGTGCCACAGGACTCTGCTGCTTTTACAGATCCAGACTAACACGGCTACCCCTCTGATACTTGACATTCCTGAGATGTTCATCACTCTGAGATTCCACTGTCAAAACACTGGTGGCTGCAGATGTCTTACCTACATTACAGCTCCTCATTATTGCTTCCACAGGTAGAGTTGCACAGTGGGAGCAGCTGTGGGAAATTCTAGGGGGAAAAGGCGAGTGGAGACAAAGCCTGTGAGAGGAGACACCTGAGCTTTAGGAAGTAAGTGCTTGAGTCATGGCACTGTAACTCCAAGGCTTTTCCTCATCTCCTGATGCTGTTACCTACACTTGGGATTAGACAGGCTGGCGTTGCCTTTCATTCGCTCCCCTTTGATACTTTTGATTTAGGCTGATGGGGCAATCTTGTGGATTGGGGGGGAAAAGGAAATGAACTTCTGCTCTCTGGGGAGAGACTGAATGAGGGGGAAAGCTTAGTGCTAACCAGGTCTGGAAAGCAGGGCCAAAGGTATTTAGATTTCTAACTCCCCTTGATTTCAATGGGAATTAAGTGCTTAAATATCTTGCCACTTACTTACATTTCCAAATGATGTAGCTGAAATTTATTGTGTTTATAGCTGCTATAGCACAGGATTTTTCTCGATTGTTTCAGCAACATTAGAACAAAATCCCCATACCACCTTGTGAAAAAAGAAGAAACAAATGTTTCGGCATCTTGATGATCTTCCACGAGTCACACTGAATAAAATGAAGGAATCTGAAGAGAACGTAATGGGGAATGTGCAGGGAACATGTCTGGCTCTCTATGTAACTAGCTGGGAGATGGTAATGAAAAATAAAATCAATGCCATTTGTTTTAGAAATACACATGTGTTTTGAAAAGAAGTGAGATTAGAAATGCAACTGAAGAGTGATTTGCTGCTTAGAGCAAAGTTTAACATCATCAGTAGTGGATCATCAGAACAGTGAGTTATGTTTCCCCCCTCCCCCAGGGCTGGCACCCGTATTGGGATATGCCATGTTTGTAATCTTCTACTATACTGGGAGCCCTCCAAAGCAGAAGTGACATGGAAAGAATCCCAGAGTTTCCATCTGTTGAATTCCCAAATGACAGTAACTTGATGCCGAATGCAGAGGATACACTCCATGTTATTACTGGTGTAGCAGATCAAACTGCCTTAGCTCCTAGTCATGCATTATTAAGTGAGCTCAGAGAGAGAGAGAAACTGACGCTAGCTGGAAAGGGGATTCACTGGATTTGAAAGGGGAAAATGTCCAATTCATCTTTGTTAAAACCAGACTTCATCATAACCTGTGAGAAGGACAGGTTGATGGCTGGAATTGAAAGGACAGTAGAGCACCTTTCAAGGACAAAGATGCTACCAGTGAGGCTGAGTTCCTTAGGACAATAAGAAAGACCTTTTACAATCATTTGTAAGAGCTACCCAGGAGATGGATGGAGGGAGGGATGTGTGCATAGGAACCAATCGTAAAATATAAAGTACTTAGAGTGTTTGCTTTTGCTGAGTCTCTGGGAACAGGAACAGGAATACTTTGTAATTGTGGGAGCTGCCACAATGCCAGATCCTGTACAGATTGTGAAACCCCATCTGCAGCATGAGCCAGCTGCATGCCCAACCAACTGATCCGGGGGCAGGTTTGCCTGCCGCTCAAGCCGAGGTGGAGGGAGCCTGTAGCTCATAAAAATCAGCCCCCAGGCCTGAATTAACCCTCCTGGAGTGAATGCAGAGCTTACCCCAGAGCTAAGGTTGCTGTGCATCCTCTGCAGGTCCAAAGGGGGGACAAATAAGCGAGCATTCTCCCCCCACATTCCTCTCTCAAGCAAAACAACCTGCACAATTGTCTAGAGTGTCACACGGTGAATCATAAAACACGAAGTGTAACCTGTCCCCACACACAGGGAAGTGGTGAGACTCAGCATCACACCTGGTCACCACTAACCTCTCCCAGACCCACCTTTTATGAATGACCAGCCAATCCCAATCCCAATCATAGAGGCACTGGCATTGACCAATAGCAGCTCCCTCACAATGGAGAGCCACCTAGTGGGTGTGGCCCCAGCCCTGTCCTGCAAGCCAGAGCCTGCTTGCAGGACAGACACCCTCCCTAGCTTTTTCCAAGTGGGGATTGCAATTCAGTGCATAGGTGGTCTTGTGGATGCTTCCCCCTCTCATTCCTGCCTGATTAACATCCCTGTGGCAACTACTAGGACATAGTTAATGAATTTCTAGCTGGTTTAATGCAGTTAAGCAACTGCATACCAGGAGGACAGACTGGCCCCATATAACTAGCCAGCTCTCTAAGCAGCGAGTGTCTTGTGGACCACCAGTGGCCACAGATCCTGGGCTGACTACCTCTGGTTTAGGAGGAGGGGGAAAGGCCATTCCTGGTGTTTGCAGAAGAGGCATAACCACAGAATGCCAGATATTACAAACCTATAGGCTCTGCTGGAGGCTTTGCCACCATGCTGAGAAGTAACGGCAGCACCCTGGAATTTGGCCTCCTTGATGTGTCTTGTGACATTATAAGCCATACTTTGGGCTAGCCCCAACCTGATCTCCAGAAGTGTCCCACACTTAGGTGTGTGCATGACATTTGAATGTATTTAGGTAAAGGGCATTGGGGATGCAAATCAGGGGGCTGGGTGACCCTGTCCGAGGTGCTACACACACAGTAGTGCTTGGTTTTAGGCTGTGATGTAGATACGCTGGGCCAGAGCCTGAGCTAGTGTCAATTAGCATCTGCCCACTTACACCTGCTGAGGATCACGCCTTGTGATAATAGCTTTTTCCAGGGCTTTTTTGTTCCTTCTCTGATCTTGGCTGAAAGTGCAAACAAATTACTGAACATTTATGAGCCTTGGAAAAGGTTCCGTCTGGCTCAGCGGAAGTTCTGGGTCCGTTTTTATGTAGGTTTAAATGGTTCATTATATCTCCCCCACCACCTCTTTCTTGTTGATAAGTGGATATAAAGAGTAATAGTTTCCAACTGACAGAATTGTAGCATAACTTGAATGAATACATCCATTACCCCCAAATCATCTTCTCTGGAGAAATGCAAACTTCCGATCTTGGCTCTCTTGCTGCAACATATTCTGGAAAAGATCGCCTTAGGCAATTAGTTTTAATGAGCATTCGGGTATCCACATGGCTTCAGTATTTGTTTAGTGCTGTGGTACATGTCCCTATTGAGGGAAAGCAAATTTCCATATTAATGTGTAAATTTACAAGACAGGCTTTCTTAAGGCTTTGTGTTCTTTTAGCTTCTGATCCTGCTCCCGCTGAAGTCAATGGCAAAACTTTCCTTGACTTCAGCGGCAGCAGGATCATGCTTCTAAACAGAAGCAGAACTGCTGAACCCAAGTGTGTGCATTTGCCATATGTTGTTTTCTCTTCTCTGCTTTCCTCTTCCCCTCTATCTGCGTTATCAAAGAAATGGAGCTGGTCACAGGGTGTTTACACAGGGAGTGTAACTCAAGCTCCAAAGTGAATTGTTTTTGGCAGGGGCATCTAGGTACTGCTTGTTGTTTCAGCTGACCTCTTCCATGTCTTCTTGAATGGCTGGGGGGGTTACTGCGGTGGGTCTAATGCAAGGTCTTCCTTGGGTTCAAGTTTTCTGTTGTAATTTTCCTTTGACTCATCAGTGTGTCTGAGCTACTCGCTTCCTCTTTTGTATCGTGTTTGAATAAGCTACTGTGGGAGCACTTCTCCACCTAAGGGCCAAATTCTGCAACGTGGATTCACGTTGAATGAGTAGCACTTAGTCATCTGAGTAGTTTCCACAGGGATGCCATAAATGGGTGTCGCAGGGGCTCTTTTGGTAGTACCTTCACCTCCGTGTCACCTGTTCAAATCCATTCTGGTCTACTTAGGTTCTTATACTACAGACACCACCATTGATATCAGAGTGCCTTCACCAGGACCAAGTTCATGTTCTCAACAAGTCCTGCACACGCTTCACTAAAAGCCCATCCTTTGAAAATATGGTCCTTGAGGTCAAGGAAGTTATATGAATTATTCTGTGCGTCAGCTGCAATGGTCTGGACAGCAGGGCTGGTGCAAGGATGTTTCACGCCGTAGGCGAAACTTCCACCTTGCGCCCTCCCCCGTCCCCGAGCCCCCGCCCTGAGGCGCCCCCCACCCCCCCCGCGGCAGCTCCGCATCCTCCGCCCTGAGGCACCCCCCCCCGCCCCAGCTCACCCATGCACGAGCACCCCGAGCACGCCATCACTGCTTCACTTCTCCCACCTCCCAGGCTTGCGGCGCCTAAGCTGATTGGCGCCGCAAGCCTGGGAGACAGGATAAGTGAAGCAGCTCACCCCTGCTCTGCCTCCTCTTCCATGTGTGCTTGGGGAGGAGGCGGGGCAGGGGTGAGCTGGGGTGGGGAGTTCCCCTGTGTGCTGCCCCCGCTTTCTTGCTGCAGGCGGCCCTCCCCGCGCTCCCCTGCCCCAGCTCCCTCTGCCTAAATGCCGGCGGCGACCGGGGTGGCCGAAGATCCGGCTGCTGCGGTCACTGCCGAAGAAAATGCCGCCCCCCAAATCCTAGTGCCCTAGGCGACTGCCTAGGTTGCCTAAATGGTTGTACCGGCCCTGCTGGACAGCTAGAAGAGAACGCTTTACTTTGTAAGGGCTGATCCAAAACCTACTGAGGTCAATGACCATCTTTCCAAAATCAGTTTGGACTATCTGGAGTGTGAAACACCCCAAATTCCCTTCTATTCCATTTCTCAGTTATGTTTCTCTAGTGGCTACAACACCAGAATGGAGAACAGTCAGTTCAAAGACTGACAATCCCAGCTGAAACATGTCAATTTTGAATATCCCATTTAAAAAAAAAATCAAACGGGAGGGTGTGTAAAATATTTGAGCCTTGGAGCATTTGCAATGTGTGTCCCAACAAGATATTATGTATGGGTCTTATACAATGATTTAGTCTGATTAATAACAAAAGATAGGAACTATAGTAACTGCCATATCTCATGCCCCTCTGATATGCAGCTCATCTTCTTAAAGAAACAGAGAAATCCCCAAAATGTTTGGAGTACGTTTTGTCTTTTTTTTAAGAACAAGATGAAATAAATAATCCTATACCTTTCATAGGGCCAGATCCTCAGCTGCTGTAAATCCACATAGCTCTATTCAAGGCAGTGGTGCTAGCTTGAGTTACAGCAGCTGGGGATGTGAGCCATATAATTTAATGACTTCTTGTAAGGTTGCTTTTCAGGACTTTCAGGAACTATCTTCCATGCATTTATTTATTTTTTAATTTTGGAGGCCCCTGCACATGCAAACACACACTCTGTTTCAGAATCATTTTTTTAATGTAACTATAATCTGTTTAGCATGTGATTTTATTTTGGTTGCTGAAATTATGCCATCCTGTTCTCTTCCATTTCGGTTCACCTGTTTTGCCCATCACTGTGGTATCTGAACAACTGTGAAAATAAGGTTTTATGAAGTTATCACTCTCTGGGGAGATTTTGCTTATATTGTTTAGACTAATGTTACACCAGGGTACATGCCAGGGATGCCGACCCGTACTTCCTCCATTCATTCCAAAGCAAAGTCCTCTCCAAATTCCGTACTAGTCTGTATAGCCCTTTATGTGCTACCTTCATGCTTCCAGGTGGGTAGAGGAAAATATGGGCTGGCCAGATCCCATTGTAGCTGAGTTCTGGGTGAAGTGGCTGCTCATTTGCCGCGGTTCTCCTGAGAAGTTACTCCAGCTCAGAGCTGGGCTCCAAGGCTTGGGCACTGCGGAGAGCAGCGAGGGGCTAACGGGCTGTTTGCACAGAGAAGAGCAGAGGCAGGCAGGAAAGGGTGAGGAGTCAAATAGCCAATGGTCTTGCAAGGACAGATGACTGATTACGGGGGAACATCCCATGCAGGGACAGAAGCTTCTTCTCTTACCTCAGGCTCATCCCAGATTCCTCACATAGTCAGCTGAACAGGTGCATAGTGGCATTCTGTAGACTCCTCGTTATTATGTATTTATGTATTTGTATTACTGTAGCTCCTAGGAGCCCTAGACATGGACCAGTATCCTATTGTGCTAGGTGCTGTACAAACTCAATCATTTCCTTGTACAGATGTTCAACTGTGCCCAGGAGAAACTGTCTCCTGTGTGAATGCACCACATTTGGCCCTGCAGTTGTGATTACCCATAGCCAATCTAATATCCTTGAATATCATGCAATTCTCTATACCCCCCTGAAGTAGGCTGGTTTCTGCCCCTAGGCTGGGTGATCTTATGCAATTTCCTAATACTTGGGTTACTTCCTATCAAGTTGGGCTTTCTTCGGCAAGGGGGTATTGATTTGCTTAGAGACGGCTATCTGCAGAAGGGCTGAGTGCTTCACAATTTATTGAACGGCGTCCTAAGGTTTTTGCTGATTACCACTGCTTGTGCTATTTGGGTGAACAGCAGTCGAGTGCAGGCAATGAGATCGTACGTATGTGATTGTTCTTTCTAGTGCCTCTTTCAGAAAAAAAAAATATATGCGGGAAGAATTCATCTTGAGACATCAAGAGCTTTAGCTCTGTGTTTTTCCAACGTCCTGCCTCTAAGGTACATCATTACTAGCATCAGATTTCCTTATGTATAGACCATTAAGTACTTAAATCTCTCGACGCACTTAGCCAAGTGTTTTGCCAAAAAACCTAGAATTTCTATGCTTTAAAGGCACAAAGTCTTCCATTTGTTTCTTAATTATAGGGTTGAATACACAATTAAACTGCAGCTCTGTCCCTACATGCATGGAATGTAACACCACTTCACTTTGTCTCACATGAAAGACAACTTGTAAAAGCCACAGATGAGTAATAAAACTGTAAGGACACTCATAAGAAAGGAGGGAACCCTTTTCAAACAAAAATAAAAAACCATTCAGTAAATCATTGGGCTTTTTAGGATAAAAGACAAAAAGCTCTTGGTCAGGAAGTGACTCTGTCTGAGAACCGAACTTCCGGAAAATGTGGTTTTTGTGGTAGAGAGCCCATCTGCTCATAACCACAAAGAGGGTGGGGCCCTTAATAGATGATATGCAGCGTGGATGTAGAATAATGCTGACTTTTGCACTGTAAATCGGGCAAATCCAGTGCTACGACCCACTATGCAGCGTCACTCCTGGTCCCGTTTCAGTTTAGATGACGGTAGTGGCAGATACTAAAAACTTGCTCCTATTAAAGGATGATAAAACACTTAGCTGCAGCAGCGCGTTGTAGGTGATTTTACACAAGCTGAGCCTGCACCATTGAAGTGAGCGGTAATTCTTCCACTGGCTTCTGTGGGAGCATGATTGAGCTCATACTAATGTATCCCGCAAAAGGCTGCAGACCTGATTCTAACGTGTTCTACTCCTGCACTTGGGGCAGGGGACAAAGGTGGCTTTGAGCCACATGCCTGCTTCCATATGCTGAGTCCAGGTGGCAGCTGAGCTGCCCTGTAGTCTATTTAGAGCAGCTTCAGGGCTGCTCTTTATTTACTTTCTGCTTCTTGTGGCCTCCTGTGAGTCCAGAGAAGCAAAGAACAGCTGTTGTGATCTAGCCATGTCCCTCTCCCCTGATCCTCCCCAGTCCTGGGGGCTGGGAGTAGTGCCAATGCAGAGCCGTTTCACCAGAGCTGCACCAGCTGGGGCACCTGCTTCTGCCCATTGAAGGTTTTTTTTTATGCTGCCAGAGCAACATAAGTGAGTCTTAGCATGACAGAGGCTCCATCCTTGTGTATACACATGAAGAAGTGTATTTGGAAAGAAACAAGCTTATAAATCCAAAATATGATTGACAGCAATCAAACAAAAACTCGGGCTTTTGTACATAGATAAATAGAGGTAATGAGACAGTGCCTATAATAAATACACCACGTTACTCTTGCTGTTACTTTAAAAGAAATGTGCCCTCTGTTTCCTAGCAGAATCATCATCACAGCTTGAAAGAAGCATCAGCAAAGAGATGCCTTCTTCACACAGAGCATATAATCTTCATTTTAACCTGTGATTATTTTCCTCTGAAAGATCAAATTAGCTGCTTCAGATCCATGCCTAATTAAATGTTTTTCTTGCCCCTCTTCCAGTGCCAAATTCCTGCATAATAAAACAAGTTTTATCACCCAGCAGAATTATTTTTTTAGTCAGAACATGCTTGTCATTCCAAACAAATTAGATTAAAAAAAGGGTGGGTTTAGCCACATTTCTGCACGCTAATAAAACAAAATGGTTAACAATCCTCACTGGGCTAAAAATGCTGTTTTGCAGACTGCAGAGACCAATACGGGTAGTGCTCCCTCACTGTGAATTGAAATGCAAATACGCATTGTACTGCATACCAGTCACAGCCCATTGTGGGTCTATGAAGCTGAAGTTTAGTGACTTTGTAAAGGAAACATGTAGGCTGTGTGATTGCATTTTTAAGAAAGCATAATAGGGCTTTTGTCTTCTGTTTTTTCCTGTGTAGCATGTTACAGCTGGTTTTCAAGCCTACCTTAATCTGCACCTATATTTCTGGACAGTTCTCTTGCCAATTCTGTACTTTCTCTTTTTCCTCACCTGGATGTCTCAGCAGATAGCTAACATTTTTGCAGTAATTGATCGTTTGCTAATTTTTTTGGTGGGTATTTGCAGAATCATAGCCTTAATGTTCATTGGACACCCACGTGACAAGAGCATAAACCCACCCAGTGGTAAGGCCTCTGGGACCAAGAGCAACACCCCATTCTAAAGCCCGGGCATAGGCCCTGATACTACAGTCTGTCCTATTGGGCACATCACTTAAGCATATGCTTAAGTCCCATTGATTTAAAGTTCAGCACTAGTGAGTAGCAATGAAAATCAGGGCCGCCCAGAGGATTCAGGGGGCCTAGGGTCTGCGGCAGCGGGGTGCCCCCGCTTTGGTTGTAATTCGGCGGCGGGGGGTCCTTCCGCTCCGGGACCCACCGCCGAAGTGCCCCGAAGACCTGGCACTTGGGTGGCGGGTCCCACTTCAGCGGTAATTCGGCGGCAGGGGGGTCCTTCCATCCCAGGGCGGAAGGACCCGTCGCCGCTGAAGACCCAGAGCGGAAGAAGCTCCGGGGGCCCAGGCCCCATGAGAATTTTCCGGGGCCCCGAAGCGAGTGAAGGGCCCCGCTCCAAGGCCCCGAAAAACTCTCGTGGGGGCCTGGGGCAAATTGCCCCACTTGCCCCCCCCCCCCCGGGCAGCCCTGATGAAAATAAGTATATGCTTAAGTGCTTTGTCTGAACTGGGGCCTTTACAGCCAGTGAAAGCAGTAAGGAATGGCATATCAAGAACCAAGTAGTCATTCTTTTCTTCTCACCGTGAGCTTTCATGAGAGAAAAGGACACTTTTCTGCCATGAAAATGACGACACCCATGTGTAACACACATGCCCAATTTCTACCTGTGGTAAATACAGAAAGGAATAGAATTTTTGCTGTTTTCAGCACGTAAAACCTGAGCTCCCTGGCTGAAAGGTGAAAATTTACCATAGATCAAATGTCCATTTGTGTATGTAACTACATGGAAGGTTGGTACCGAAATTTCACGCAGGCTTACTGGGGAAGTGGTTGTTGGATGGTTCGGGGAAGTAGGGGTTTTGGACAGATGAAGTGATCTGAAGCATCCATAGTGCATTTGGAATAAGTTACGTGGTTTGTTTGTTAACAGGATATTTTAAAGTAAAATTCCCATCTGTAAAATGCAGTCCCTGCTCTTTTTAATTCGTTGTTTTATAATTTAAAAACTAACTTTAAATAGTTGATGATCACAGGTCTCTGCAGTGGGTTTTAAACACCAGGATCTGACAGCCACGCTGCTATCACTGCAATACATATATAAGTAATAAATGTTCTCAAGCTTCTGGCTGTAAGGAAAGATGCACGAAAGTGAATAACTCAGAAACATTTAAAATGTTGAGGCTCCTGGGGTCCCCAGAACACTGCTAATGCCAGCATGGGACCTGGGGGGACCTGCAATGGTGTTGGGAGGCGGAGAGCTTCCTAGTAAGTCAACTTAACTCTCATGCCATCCAATGCCTGTGAGGGCTTGGCGTGAGTTTTAATGAGCATCACAGGTATTGTGGGAGGCAGAGCTTTGTCAGACTCATGGTGGGGTGGAGTTCAGCAGGACCCCAAACAACTTCCTAAGGCTTATCTTGATGGAACTGGGCCCCCCAGCAAACCTCTTAAAGCTCACCAGTGTGGGACATGGGGAGCCTCTGACTAACCTCCTAGGACTTGCCAAAGGACTGATACATTTGCACCTTATAGACTCCCCTGCAGTCTTAGGGAGAGTGTAGGAGGGAGACTCAGGAAATCGGAAGGGAGGGGTGGAGAGCTCCTCTTTGTTCCCTTCACTCCCTAGTCACTGCACAAACACAGAGTAAGAAACAATTCCTGCCCTGGGGAGCTTACAATCTAAATAGACAAGGTAGCCAAAGGATAGAAGAAAGGGATACAGCACACAAGCAGAAGGGTGGTCCCTGAGGCCCTGAGTGGTTAGGTGATTTACCCAAGCAGCTACAGGAAACCAGAGGCAGAGTGAGGAACAGAGTCCAAGTCAAATCATCATTCCGCCCTATACATGTACATAGACCGCACTGTAAATTAGAGGATTTGTATATATTGTGCGTTTTAAATATCTTCCACGCCTGCTTGCAAAAGAAATTAGTTCATAACTATTCTTCTTTATTAGTTGTATTGCACTAGCACCTGGGAACCCCGGTAACGCATCAGGACCGCCTTGTGCTAGGAGCTGTACAAACACAGAACAAAGATGGCCTCTGCCCCCAGTGAAGTTACAGTTTAAGTGTGAGATGACAGTTGGATACAGATGGGTGAGAAGAGAAGGAAACAACGAGACAAAATGCACACAACATTTTATAACCTTACGCTACATTCTCTTAGGCTATGGTTGCAGTGTTCTGTTTCTTCCAAAGTAACGTAACACGTCTCCATTTTAATTAAGAGATACATGCTTCACCCTGGGATGTGAGACTGTATGATCCAGATACTAGTGGAGTTAAAAATGGAAGAGCTATATAAGCCTACGTTCTATAATAAATAAATGCTGGCAACTCAAAGGAGCTCATGTCCTATACAGGAGTTCCCAAATTAGATATTTTTGTTTAAATGACACTGCTGCCCTTACAGCTTTTCTCACCAGCTGTTCTATGGAGTAATATGTTCTATATTCGTTTGTTTACCTTGTCTGCTGTAGGAACGGTTCCCATGACTGTTTCTGTTAGGGAGAAGAGAACACCTGCAAGGAGAGTTTGAACCCCATAATTTTCAATTCTGAAATTACTTGTTCTTCTTGATATTCTTAAACATCAGTGTGAGTCACGTAAAAGCAATGCTTTAAAAGAAATTAAGTGCTGGTAGTAGGGAGTAGGACCTGGGGCATCAGGGGTTGGTATAATGTCCGTCAAAATTCCACCTCACGTCAGTGATAACACTGAAACAAAGTAAGTGTTCCAGAGCTGTCTCCTATTGTTAATCCTAGAAGCTGGGCATCGTGCAGTCCAGTAACAAGGAGAGAGTCCCTTCCCTAATGAGTTTACAATCTAATCAGAAGACTTCAGCTGTAGCTGAATGAGAACTGGAAAATAGAGCTCCTTCCGGTTTTGGCTCTCACCTGGAACCAAGTGAAAGGGGCAATTTCAGATTCAGGGATGCAAATCCCCCATGTCTGATATTCCCTTCCCTTCTGTGTTGGGGTGGACGAGGCCCAAAGGCTCCCTGCTGGAGGCCTCAGGGTCCTGCCACACCCATCCCAGGAAAGGAGTAGTGGAGAGGTCCTCTAAGGGTACGTCCATACTACCCGCCCAGGTTGGCGGGTAGCGATCGACTTCTCGGAGTTCGATATATCGTGTCTCGGAACTCCACCACCGCGAACGGCGGTGGCGGAGTTGACGGGGGAGCCGCGGACTTCGATCCCACGCCGTGAGGACGGGTAAGTACTTCGAACTAAGGTACTTCGACTTGTGTACCTTAGTTCGAATCCCCCCCCCCCCCCAGTGTAGACCAGGCCTAAGAGAGGCTAGAGAGGCTGCAGGGAGCAGCCAATGAGGGCCCAGCAGGCTCATATAAAAGGAGCTGAAAGGGCCTGGATAGAGCCATTTGCTTGCAGGGATTGGGGAAGCAAGAGGTGCTCCTGGCTGGCTGCATGGGCTAAGGCAGGTGTGCTGCCAGGGAGTGGGGAAGCGAGGGTATAGCTTCTGGTTGGCTGCCAGCACTGACTTGAAACAGGCTCTGGGAGGAAGTAGCCTAGGAAAATAGAGTGAGATAAAGGAATGTGGCACGTGGCTGCTACTTAGAGGGTCCCTGCGCTGGGACTTGGAGTACAGTAACTCCTCGCTTACCATCCTCCCGCTTAACATTGTTTCAAAGTTACATTGCAGCTCCATTAGGGAACATGCTTATTTAAAGTTGTGCACTGCTCCCTTATAACGGCATTTGGCTGCCTGCTCTGTCCACTGCTTGTAAGATTCTGTGGAAGAGCAGCAACTTTACAAGGGAGCATTGCACAAGCTCCTCTTCTCTGCCTCCTCCCCCTCCTTCCCAGCGCTTCCCCCGCCGCCAAACAGCTGTTTGGCGGCACTTAGGACTTTCTGGGAGGAAGGAGGAGGAGCGGGGACGTGGCATGCTCCAGAGAGGAGGTGGAGTGGGCGTGGGAAGAGGTGGGCCTGGAGTGGAACAGGGACGGGAAGAGGCAGCCTGGAGCATCCCCCGGCAAAGTCGGCGCCTATTCTTCTGGGGGGAAGCTGCCACTGCTGCTGCACAAGGTGCTTCCTAGCGTCCTTGCCTGGAGTGTGCTGTGCCTGTGTGGGGTAAGCCAGGGGCACCTCCCGAACACAGGACAGTACTGTACAGTATATAATGCCTTTTGTCTGCCCCACCCAAAATTTCCTTGGCACCTAACCCCCTGCATTTACATTAAATCTAATGGGAAAATTGGATTCGTTTAACATCATTTAACTTAAAGTTGCATTTTTCAGGAACATAACTACAATGTTAAGTGAGGAGTTACTGTAGTGGGTGGGCCTGGGCCCTCCTCCCCTAACAAGGGAGTGTAGACACTCAGGGAAGGGACTGTCTGTGGAACTGTTAGCCCCTGAAAGGGGGCTGATCTAGACTGACCCAGCTGGAGAGCTGGGGTCAGAGGACTAAAGGGCAGGTGAAGAGCCCCCAGGGAGGAAGCCTTGGGGGTGCTGCTCCACCCCAGAGCAGGAACATTCACATGTAAGCTGGCCAGCTCAGGTACTGAGATAGGTCCTGTTGGTCAGACTGAGGACCAGAGCCTGGGGAAGGCTACAGGACATCACTGAGGGCTTTGAGATAGGTCTGGTTGGACAACGTACCCCAGAAAGGGGGACGGTGTAGGTGGCTTGGCCAGAGAAGTGAATCACTGTAGACCCACCGAGAGATCCATCAGCTGAAAGAGGGTGGTTGTGAGAGGCAGGTGCTGACCCCATTATACCTTCCCTGCCTCTGAAATTCAACAGCGCTCCAATTTGAAGTTCCAGTTCTGGCCCATCTCAAGTAAAGTGTTAGAAGTTAAATGCCTGTGGTATATGAGCCAGGCACCTTGAAGGTAATTAAAGATTTCCGCACCAGATAAATCTGTATCTGGTTGGATCCAACAGTTTTGATGCCCTATGGGGCTAACAAAGCAATAACAAAGCAATAATTAGGGGCTGTATCCTGAAGGAAAATCTGGCTCATAGAATCTAAAGCTGGAAAAGACCTGTTTAGCCCATCTGCCAGCCAGTGCAGGATTGTTCCTAACTATACATTTGCTTAAGGTATGTTTCCAGTCTAGTGCCAGGCACTGGGGATTTTCATCACTTCCCTAGTGAGGCTATTCTGCAATCTACTAGATAGGAAACATTTCTTGTTTATTTTAACTAATTTTTACCTATCTCAATTTATCTCAAAAGCAACTTTGCTCCTGGAGCACATGATAGAAGTTAAATGAAACCATCCTTCTCTTCTTCCTTCCCTTTGGGTTCCATTCTGCTCTTCAATAAACAGGTATGATTTATGATGTGTCTTGTTAAATTGGCCACTGTATCTGCACACATATCCAAGGCTAATTTTGCAAGCTTCATGTTGATGTTTGCTCATGTACTAAAGAATAAATTTAACCTCTTAGAACAAACTGTTCTAACTTAATTATCAGAGCAATTAATTCATAGTTAGGCTCATAAAATAAGTTTCTTGTTTTACAGAGTTACTGGGCACCCAGAAAGGGATGTTTGTTTCCAGAGGACATCTTTCTGGCCTTAAAATGTATGACTCTATACAAGTTCATTATTTATCACTCCTCAAATTTTTGTATCAGCTTCAAACTTTATCAGTGACGATTTTTTATTTTATTTCAGGTTATCGATACAAATGTTAAATAGCATAGGGCCAAGAATCAAGGCCTGCAGGAACCCACTAGAAACATACCCATTCAATGATGAATCCTTATTTATAATTACATTTTGAGACCTATCACTTAGCCAGCTTTTAATCCATTTAATTTTATATTCTAGGTTTTTTTTTTAATCAAAATACCATGCAGTACCAAGTTAAATGCCTTTCTAGAATCTATACTACATCAACACTATTACCTTCATTCGCCAAATTGATGATCACCTAAAAACAAGTTAGACAGGATCTGTTTTCTATAAACCCATGTTGATTGGCATTATTTATATTACCCACCTTCAATTCTTTATTAGTCGAATCCCATATTAGCCACTTCATTATCTTGCCTGGCGTCAATCTCAGATTTAGAGGCCTATTATTACCCGGGTCATCCCATTTCCTTTGTTAAATATTGACAGAACATTAGATTACTTCCAGTCTTCTGAAGTTTCCCCGGTGTTCCACAGCACATTGAAAATCAACATTAATGGTCCAGCAAGCTCCTAAGCCAACTCTTTTTAAAACTCTGAATTCAAGTTATCCAGACATGTTGATTTAAAAATGTCTGTTTTGAGTAGCTGCTGCTTAATATCCTCCTGATATACTAGTGGAATGGAAAGAGTGCTATCATATGCTATGACTACATCATCTGTTTTTTCCCATATGGAGAACAGAAATATTTATTGAATTCTTCTGCCTGTTCTGCATTATTATTGATAATTCTACCATTCCCATCTAGTAATGGACCAATACCATTGTCAGGATTCTTTTTGTTTCTATTATGGTTTAAAAACTCCTTTTTATAGTCTCTAACTCTACTGGCCATAGATGTCTCCTTGCATCCCTTTGCTTCCCTTATCAATTCTCTACCATTCTTTTCTTCTGATTTATATTCACTGTTATCAACATCCCCTTTCTTAAGTTTGTTATATATTGTTTTCTTTTAATAGATGCTTTCACTTCCTGCCTAAAACAGGTTGTTTTTTAACCAAAATGGCCTTCTTCCTCAGTTGTCGGATTTTGACTTTTGGGGCATCTAGTAGTGTTTTTTAAATGATTCCCAATTATCATTCACATTTTTCTAATTCAATTCTTCCTCCAAGCTGATTTGGCTCATAATTGTTTTCAGTTTTGTGAAACTGGCCCTTTTAAAGTACCAATTATATATTACTGGTTTGGACTTTATTCTGTTTGCACTTTAGAAGTGTGGTCAAGTGATGATCACTTGTGCCTAAGTTACCATTAATTTTTAGTTCATAGACTCATGGAAATGTAGGGCTGGAAGGGACGATGAGAAGTCACCAAGTCCAGCCCCCTGTGCTGTGGCAGAACCAAGTAAACCTAGACCATCTCTCACCAGTGTTTGCCCAACTTGTTTTTAAAAGCTTCCAATGATGCGAATTCCACGTTCAGCCTTGGAAGTCAATTCCAGAGTTTAACTATCCTTATAGTTAGAAAGTTTTTCCTAATATCTAACCTAAATCTCCCTTGATGCAGATGGAGCCTAGTACTTCATGTCCTACCTTCAGTGGATATGGACAACAATTGCTCCCCATGCTCTTTATAACAGCCCTTAACATATTTGAAGACTGTTATCAGGTCCCCCATCAGTCTTCTTTTCTCAAGACTGAACATGCCCAGTCTTTTTAACCTTTCCCCCTAGCTCAGGTTTTCTAAACCTTTTATCATTTTTTTTGTTGCTCTTCTCTGAACTTTCTCTAATTTGTCCACATTTTTCCCCAATTGTGGTGCCCAGAATTGGACACAGTACTCCAGCTGGGGCCTCACCAGTGCTGAGTAGAGTGGAACAGTTATCTCCTGTGTCTTACATACAACACACCTGTTAATATATCCCAGAATTGTATAAGCCTTTTTATTAGAGTTGCATCACACTGATGACTTGTATGCAGTTTGTGGTCTGCTGAGTCCAGCGGAGGGCAACAAAAATGATTAGGGGGCTGGAGCACATGACTTTTGAGGAGAGGCTGAGGGAACTGGGATTATTTAGTCTGCAGAAGAGACGAATGAGGGGGGATTTGATAGCTGCTTTCAACTGCTTGAAAAGGGGTTGCAAAGAGGATGGATCTAGACTGTTCTCAGTGGTAGCAGATGACCAAACAAGGAGTAATGGTCTCAAGTTGCAGTGGGGGAGGTTTAGGTTGGATATTAGGAAAAACTTTTTCACTAAGAGGGTGGTGAAGCACTGGAATGGGTTACCTAGGGAGGTGGTGGAATCTCCTTCCTTAGAGGTTTTTAACGTCAGGCTTGACAAAGCCCTGGCTGGGATGATTTAGTTGGGGATTGGTCCTGCTTTGAGCAGGGGTTTGGACAAGATGACCTACTGAGATCCCTTCCAACCTTGATATTCTGTGATTCTATAACCCAGATCCTTTTCAGCAGTACTATCACCTAAAGAGTGATTCCTCATTTTGCAGTTGTGCATTTTATTTTTCTTTCCTAAATGTAGTACTTTGCACTTGTCTTTATTGAATTTCACCTTGTTGAATTCAGAGCAATTCTCCAATTTGGCAAAGTCATTTTAAATCTGTTCTCCAAAATTCTTGCAGTCCCTCCCATCTTGATTGACCCCTATGAGACCTCACTAAATACCCTCCCAATTTGACAGCAAACCATTGATAACTCTCTTTGAGTATGGCCTTTCAACCAGTTGTGTGCTTTCCTTATAGTAATTTCATCTAGACCACATTTCCATACTTTGTTTATGAGAATGTCATGTGGAACTGTGTCAAAACCTTACTAAAATCAAGGTGTAGCATATCTACTTATTCCCCCATCTCCACTAGGCCAGTAATCCTGTCAAAGAGGGAAATTAAGTTGGTTTGTCATGATTTGTTCTTGACAAATCCATGCTGGCTATTCCTTAATGCTATTAGCCTCCAGGGTCTTACAAATTGATTGTTGAATAATTTTCTCCAGTATCTTTTGAGATATTGAAGTAATGCTGACTGGTCTATAATTCCACAGGTCCTCATTCCCTTTTTTAAAAAGATAGGTACTATGTTTGCCCTTCTCTAGTCTTCTGGAACCTCTCCCATCCATCCTCCAGGAGTTCTCAAATACAATTGCTAACAGCTCTGAGATAGCTTCAGCTAGTTTAAGTACCCTAGGATAAATATCAGGCACTGCTGACTTGAATACATCTAATTTATCTAAATATTCTTTAACCTGTTCTTTCCTTACTTTGGCTTGCATTCCTTCTCTCTGGTCGTCAGTGTTAATTGTGTTGAGTATCTAGTCATAATTAACTTTTTTAGTGAAGACTGAAGAAAAATAGGCATTAAATACGTCAGCTTTCTTGATGTCATCCGTTCGTTATTAGCTCTCCTTTCCTGCTAAGTAGAGGACCTACACCAGTGGTGCCAGAACATTCGTAAAAGTGTGTGTGTGGGGGGGGGAGGAGGTCAATGCCAAAACTGCTGGGCAGCCCAGGCATTGGGGGGGGGGGGGCAGAGTCTTCTGGGAACCTTTTAGGAAAGGAAGAGTTTACACGGGCAGAATGGGCTCCACCTAAACCAAAATAGAACCAGATTGCTGGCATGTAAAATTAAAAAGGTCAGAGAGGAGTACTTAAACTAAGGGCTTGGGAAAGCCAACAGGCACAGAGGAGCACACAATTTGGACAGCAACATTCCTTAGGGGAGGATTTATTGATGGGGATTCTCTATATCCTAGTGAGGAGGAAAGGATGGAAGATGATAAAGTACACATAGGATCTGATGAGAAACAGTCAAATGAAAAGGTGTCTCCTTCAATTACATCACATGAAGGCAGACAGCTAAAAAATGACAAATTTTATAAGTGCTTATATACAAGTGCTAGAAGTCTAAATACTTGAGTGTCTGGTATTAAAAGAGGATATTGATATAAGAAACTTGGTGGAATGATGATAATCAATAGGACATGGTAATACTAGGATAGAAGATGTATAGGAATGACAGAACAGGTTGTGCTGGTGGGGGAGTAGCACCATATGTGAAAGAAAGTGTAGAATCAAATGAAGTAAAAATCTTAAGTGAACCAAACTGTACTATAGAATCTTTATGGATAGTAATTCTATGCTCTAATATAGCAGAAGGGATATATTACCCACCATCTGACCAGGATGGTAACTGTGAAATGCTCAGGGAGATTAGAGAGGCTATAAAAACAAAAAACTCAATAATAATAATAATAATGAGGGATTTCATGTACATGTCACCTAAGGATGGGATGCAGAGATTTAATTTCTTGACACCATAAATGACTGTTTCTTGGAGCAGCTAGTCCTGGAACCCACAAGAGGAGAGACAATTCTTGATTTAGTCCTAAGTGGAGCACAGAATCTGGTCCGAGAGGTGAATATATCTGAACTGCTTGGTAATAGTGACCATATTAAATTTAACATCCCTGTAGGGGGATAACACCAAAGAAGACCCCCACAATAGCATTTAATTTCAGAAAAAGGGAACTACACAAAAATGAGGAAGCTAGCTAAACAGAAATTAAAAGGTACAGTCCCAAAAATGAAATGCCTGCAAGCTGCATGGAAACTTTTTAAAAAACAACAACATCGTAGTAGAGACTCAAATTAAATGTATACCCCAAATTAAAAAAACATAGTAAGAGGGCCAAAAAAAGTGCCACCATGGTTAAACAGCAAAGTAAAAGAAGCGGTTAGAGGCAAAAAGGCATCCTTTAAAAATTGGAAATTTAATCCTATGGGAGGGAAATAGAAAGGAGCATAAATTCTGGCAAGTCAAGTTTAAAAGCATAATTAGGAAGGCCAAAAAAGAATTTGAAGAGCACCTAGCCAAAGACTGAAAAACTAACAGTAATAAAAATGTAAGTACATCAGAAGCAGGAAGCCTGCCAAACAGTCAGTGGGTCCACTGCATAATCGAGGCACTAAATGAGCACTCAAAGAAAGATAAGGCCATTGAGGAGAAACTACATGAATTCTTTGCATTGGTCTTCACTGCACAGGATGTGAAGGAGATTCCCACATCTGAGTCATTCTTTTTAGGTGATAAATCTGAGGAACTGTCCCAGATTGAGGTGTCATTAGAGGAGGTTTTGGAACAAACTGATACTTTAAACAGTAATAAGTCACCAGAACCAGATGGTATTCACCCAAGAATTCTGAAGGAACTCAAATATGAAATTGCAGAACTACTAACTGTGGTATGTAACCTATCATTTAAATCCGCTTCTGTACCAGATGACTGGAGGATAGCTACTCTGACACCAATTTGTAAAAAAGGCTCCAGAAGTGATCTTGGCAATTACAGGCTAGTAAGCCTGACTTCAGTACCAGACAAACTGGTTGAAACAAGAACAGAATTATCAGACACATACATGAAAACAACACGTTGGGGAAGAGGCAGCATGGCTTTTGTAATAGGAAATCATGCCTCACTAATCTATTAGAATTCTTTGAGAGGATCAACAAATGTGGACAAGGGTGATCCAGAGGATATAGTGTACTTGGACTTTCAGAAAGCCTTTGACAAAGTCCCTCACCAAAGGCTTTTAAGCAAAGTAAGCAGTCATGGGATAAGAGGGAAGGTCCTCTCATGGATCAGTAACTGGTTAAAAGACAGAAAACAGAGGATAGGAATAAATGGTCAGTTTTCAGAATGGAGAGAAGTAAATAGTGGTGTTCGTTAAGAATCTGTACTGGGACCAGTGTTTTTCAATATATTCATAAATGATCTGGAAAAGGGGGCAAAGAGTGAGGTGGCAAAATTTGCCACTTCTGTGTCCAGCAGCTGCACTGATTGTTTGGCAGGCTTCCTGCTTTTGATGTACCTAATTTTTTTGTGTGTGTGCTGTTAGTTTTTGAGTCTTTGGCTAGTTGCTCTACAAATTAGGCAATTAAAGAATTTCTTCTCTTCTTATTCCCTGGTTCCCTGATTACTTTTGTTCTTGGCATCATGAGAGCTCATATCTTCCCTCTTTTTTTTTTTTAATCCTCCCCTTTTGTTGCCTGCTCCTGCTCTAGCCAGCCTGTCCCCAAGGAAATTGATTCCCCTTTTAATGAGGTGGAGGTCACACAAACTATACAACCCTTTTTCTCCATAGAAGGTGGAGCAGTGTTCCTCAAAACCCTCCACCCCTTACTTAGCCAGAGGTTCACTTCCAGAATCTTCTGTCTTCGCTCACTAGTGGGAGAGGAAACACCTCAGAGAAGATTGCTTGGACATTCTTCCTCAGTATGCTTCCAAGTTCCCAGAAGTCCTCTATTATCCGCAACATTTGCTGTGAAGTAGTCCTTAGTGCCAATGTGAACCATCACCAATGGATCCTTGCTGATCCAATCTTACAGTGATGTTAGAGATGCATCACTTGATTGTCCAAGGAGCTTATTGATTCTGCTGGTAAATTAATTGTTGTTTTTTTTCTGGTGAAAAACTTTTTTTTAATTGAGTTGCAGTCCACTGCTCTGATCCTCACTGATTAGCACTTTACTTTATGAGTAGCCCTTGCATGGTAAGATTCTATCCACACGAGTAAAGGGGGTAGAATGTAGCTCAAAATTTCATTGGTATATGAGGGTCAGTTAACCCGCCATCTCATCTGTGCCTCCAACTTTCAAAGGAAATGGCTGAAAATAATGTGTAGGTATAGTGGAGAGATCAGATAGGTAATATACGTAAGTTACGGGTAACTATCCATCTCCAGCCTTTCACAGCCTGCCACCTCACTGGGGTTATATTTAGCTGAGGCATCTGTGGTGACAGTCATTTTTTCAGTATTTAGGAAATGCTAGTGCTGTCTTCTGGTTGGCTGCCAGGTGCTACTGGGGAAACATTTGTTGGGATTATTTTCGGAGCTCCCACAACCCGAGTGCCCATCAATCACTTCTGTGGAACCGATTCAAGTCGGTCTGGACTACATCAGCCTTACAAAGTCCTACTACTTGTCGGGGGACGGGGGGGAAGAAGAAAAGGAGAAGGCTCAAGCAAGGCATTCAGATTATTTAAAAAAAAAAGGCAAGTCTAGCTAGGATAAGCAGAATTGTATTAGGGCCTGCCCCAAAGCCCATTGAAGTCAGTGGAAAGGCTCCCATTGATTTCAATGGGCTTTGGATCAGGCCCTAAAAATGCACTGGCAGACTGTAATCCTACAGGATAGTATTTAAGCCTAGCAAATCAAATAACTACACATTTTCTGGACTCCAGGTTGAAATCCTAAGGTATTCTTTCAAAAGGCTGCCCAGAAAGAGAAACCAAATGGATGAGCTAACCCTCTGTCTTCACCATGTGTTCAGCATTATGTGATGCAGCAGAATTTTTAGCAAGAGCCTTATTGTCTCATTCAATATTGATTTCTTCTGGAAACGGTTCCAAAGTTGCTTTTTGCATTGGTCTCTCTCCTTATTTAAAAAGCAGAATGCAGTAAATAATAGATCAGAATTAAGGGAATGGACAGAGGTTAGCAGACTGCAAAGTGCTTTAAGCATCATCACTACTGGATTTAGAGCGTCTGTTAAGCTCTTTATTTTTTATTTAACAGATAATGGCATTTTTAATATGTACTTTTGTAGCAGCTGCATCAAGAAAATGTGCTGAGACATTATGGCTCTAAAACAGCAGTTCTCAAACTGTGGGTTGGGACCTCATTTTAAGTGGGTTGCCATTGCTGCCATTGGACTTGGGGGGCCCAAGGCTGAAGCCAAAGCCCCGCTGCCTGGGGCCAAAGCCTGAGGGCTTCAGCAAGGGTGGCAGGACTCAGGTTACAGGCCCCCACCCAGGGGCTAAAGACCTTGGGCATTGGCTCCCCAACCCGGGGCTGTGGGGCTCATGCGGGCTCAAGGTTTGCTCCCCATTCCCGGGGTCATGTAGTAATTTTTGTGGTCAGAAGGGGGTTGTGGTGCAATAAAGTTTGAGAATCCCTGCTCAAAAGAACTAGTCTGTCAGACCCTGACTTGCTTTATTTTCCAACGTGACGTTTTCCTTGCGTCCCTATCAACTCATCATGTACCTCTTGTAAATGTCCGTTTTTCGCTCACTTTTTGATCTGAGGTTCTGATCCTTGCAGCTGCAGTTCATGGGTAGTCCCTGCACCCCACCTTGGCATCCTTCCCCCTGAGTTCAGTAATACTGCAGAACCACAAGGGTCAACTTGCATAGATGCAGCTGCAGGATCAGAGCCAAAATCTAGACCACAGTTATTAACACTAAGGCTGGAACCCATTGGGGATACTATCTCCCTCAGTTCTTGGATTTTGTCACTTTCTCCTTCTCTCTCACAGTTCTTCTTTCTTACCTTTCCCCTGCCCCATAACCTCCTTATCCTGGATTGATCATGTACAAGGGCAGGACAGAGCAGCGGATGCATCTGCTGGGGGAAGGCCTTTTCAAAGGGGTGGGTTTTACCTTTAGCCCTGACCACAGTCGTGTTTGCGCAGTCTGAGCTCTGCTGGTAAGCTACACCCACAGCCAGTCTCCCATCAGGAAGAGTGCTCCACCGCCTATGCTGGAGAGTCTGATCATGGGCCTATCAACCTGCATCATTCCTGTGGAGCACCAAGGGCTTGTAGGGCTAGACATTTGAATTCTGTCCCAAAACAGATAGCAGCCCGTGATGTTCATGGAGCACTGGTGCAATGTTCTCTTCCCAGCCTTTGTCATTTCATACACAGGCACCTGTGTGCTGTACTTGGAGTGTCTGCATGGCATTAACCCACTTTACCAGGGATTTAGCAGTCAAGTCTTGAGGTAACAAAGCCTGGATCATAGTGGAGAAATCCAGCCTTAAGGAACAGGGGATAGTCTCCTGGCCACCTGAAGGTGACCGGTAACATTGCTCAGCACTGCAGCCTTGTGCTACTGTGGCAAGTGGTGGATGGATGACATCAGTCAAAGTAAGTCTTTCCTTCTCCTGCCATCACGATTCAATCTTCCCTTGATACTCGTTATGCAGCTGCTTATTTCTTATTACACTGGAATAAGTCATTCAAAAGTCATTCAGTCCAGGAACAGGAACAACACCATGTAACTTATGTAACTAACCAACACCAGTGAATGATCTTCATATTAAGGGATTGCCTACGTGGCTAGTTAGTGCGTGGCAAAGTAGGGTGTGAATCTGTTGGACGATAGCTTGCTGCACGCTTAATTTCCATGTAGACCCTGCTACCACACACTAAAGGTTCCACTGTTCACGGGAGCAGGTTTCACACAGGGGTACGTCATCGTTCACTATGCAACTTTTAGTGAGTAGTAGCAGGACTCACATAGTGCGTCACTGTGCAGTAAACTAGGGCTCTGTATGTTCACACCCTGCCTACCCGCACACTAACTTGCTGTGGAGACAAGCCTTAAGAATTATTTGCTGAAGGACATCTGTGAACAGTTGAGAATATTTACAAACTAAGGAATTTTTCAGTCTCATTGTGGATAACAGAGACAGAGGTGAAACTCATCAAATACATTGTTCATGGTGAATTCTGCACCCTCCTGTATTGTGTGTGTATAGATCCCATTTCAGCTACTGCCTTGTGTGGACTTTGAGAAACATCCTTTCTGGAAAACTGTTTTCTAGACGTCTACAAACTTCTCTGATGACGATTTGTTGCTCCTACATCTTGTATACTATGGCAAAAGCAGTTGTTGGACTGATACATCAGTTCCTGTTTTTGTGCTGGGCCTGAAAAGATATTTGATGCAAATCCCTTCCAACTGATACAAGATCACTTTGAATGATTCAAGTAGGTTTCCTCTGGTCCATTTACCCAGGTTTGACATATGTGGTTGTCACAAGTTAGTTATACCATCTGACTCTTGACAAAAGTTGCAAATCATCCAGCTGTTCATTCTGAAACCCCTGGGCAAGTACGTGATTGTGAAAACTATTTAATCACTTTCCAAACTAACATTAAGTTCTTTCTCCCCACTTACTTGGTTCTCATATAGACACTTACTTTTTCATGCAAATACTTCTTGAAATAATGAGAACAATCAGAAGGTGCTGTGTTGCGTGATCAAGTACAGCAAGAGCAGTGAGAGGACAAATTCCTTGCTATTGCCCAATTAATATATCCCAAATCTATTGTGTAAAATGTGATAGGTCTTGTCTATGCAGGAAAATTTATCTGGATTAAGGAAAAGTGTACATTTAAAAAAAATATCTATTCCCAATTAATTCCATGAGTGGATACTCTTATTTTGGAATAGGAGTGCCTTGTTCTGGTTTATATTAATCTTCTTCCAGAATGGATTAACCTAATTTGGAAAAAGGTACTCTTTGTTTTCTTAACTAAGGGATGTCTACACAGGGAAATTAACATGGATAAAGGTCAAGTGTGTATTTAAAGAGAAATAGCTATTCCTGAATAATTCCATATGTAGAGCAACCTACAGTGACAATCTCTGTTCATTTTTCCCTGCTGGACTAGCTGTCATATGTACCATTTTCACTAAGAATTGGTCTAAGGCCAGCAGACAACTTCATTCACTATATTGCTGTGTAGTTGGTAATTACTTCTGATCACTAGCTACTTGGTTTGGAGTCAAATTAGTGATTTGAGGTGCCACATCCCATTACAAAATCCTAATCTACCAAGTCCCCCTTAATACAAAAGCATTTATCCAGGGCCGGCTCCAGACACCAGCTAAGGAAGCAGGCGCTTGGGGCGGCCCATACAAAGGGGTGGCACTCCGTCCGCTATTGGGGCGGCCCGTCCGGGTCTTTGGTGGGAATTCGGCGGCGAGTCCTTCTCTTCCTCTTTGAGCTGCCACTGAAGTGCTGCCAAAGAGGAAGAAAGGAGTGAAGGACCCGCCGCCGAACTGCTGCCGAAGAATGGAGCAGCGCGATTGAGCTGCTGCCGATCGGCTTTTTTTTTTCCCCTGCTGCTTTGGGCGGCAGAAAACCTGGAGCCAGCCCTGCATTTATCAGTAATTAATTATCATTCTACCTTCTAAAAACAAAAACCAATGCTATTGTTGTGTAAGTGAACTGAGAAGGGATTGTTTCTCATTCTGTGTTCGTACAGTGCCTTGTGTAGCAAGGTTCCTGGCTGGCCTAAAGGCATTACCATAATAAATGTAAGTTAAGATCATGATAATGGTTTTATGATATTAGAACTGACTCTGTATTTGGGAATAAAGTACAACCATCTAAGCTGGGTAGATCTTAACTACGGCCCAGGCCTGCAGCTCGTAGTGATGTGAAGAGCCACCATTGCAATCAGTGAGAGCGTTCATTTGAGTAAGGGCAGAACATCAAGTCTCTAGAGCCATGAGAGATTTAAACCACCATCCTGGAATGCACTATGTGCCTGTTGGTTGTGACCTTTCTCCAAGAGCTGCCACTCCTGTTCAGCCCGGAACAAATCCACAGTGTCTTAAATTCAGAATTAAAGTCAAACATCTACCCTTTAGGTGCCCTGTTCAGCCTAGGAATTGCAGCATATGTGGTATGCGCAAGGTCTTCATGGATTTCTGCAATATATTGATACATGAGGATGGGATAAAAGATGACCATCAAGGTTTTAAATCCAACATTTGACCCACCTTAATGTGCTTTATGATGTGATGGGAGAGACTCTTCTTTACTCAAACTATGATTAAAATAAATGTACCACATATTTTTTTTTTTGCATTTATTTTCTAGGGGAAGTCCCCTAACTGGTCTCTGCTTCTACTTCTATGACTGTATAATAGATTTACCTCCCCTGAGGTTAGGCTGTCCAGATGAATTACTGCTTGAAAAGTGCTTTGAAGGTGAAAAGTGGTGGACAGCCACATCATTATTATTGAGCTGAATCCTCTGGACTTTTAACTAGCAAGGAGGGGGAGAGAGGCTGGTTCAGTGGTTAGGAGGCTAGCCTGGGGTTCGGAATATCTGAAATCTGACACGGATTTCCTGTGTGACCTTGGGCAAATTACTTAGTCTCTCTGTACCTCAGTCCCCCATCCCTTTAAAAAAGGGGATAATAGTTCTTCCGTACCTTAGAGGGGTGGTGTGAGGGTGAATATTACAAGGTTTTCAGATACTATGGCAAGGGGAGCCATATAGGTACTTAAAATAGGAAACTCCCATGGATTGCAATGGGAGGTTGGCATAAAGAAAGATTCAGGGCCATGCAGCCTCCTGCTGCAGAAAATCCATGAATGGTCCCAGCTGAGGAGCAAAACTGCATGGGTTTTCCCTCACTGAGTTCATAGATTCCAAGGCCAGAAGGGACCACTGTGATCATCTAGTCTGACCTCCTGTATAACACAGGCCATAGAACTTCCCCCAAATAATTCCTAGAGCAGAGCTTTTAGAAAAACATCCAGTCTTGATTTTAAAATTGTTAGCGATGGACAATCCACCATTATCTTTGTTAAAGTTTTCCAATGGTTAATTACTTTTGCTATCAAAAATTTACGCCTTCTTTCCAGTCTGAATTTGTCTAGCTTCAAATTCTAGCCACTGGATTGTGTTGTACCTTTCTGTGGTTGATTGAAGAGCCCATTATCAAATATTTGGTAGCCCAGGTAGATAGCTACAGCCTGTACTCAAGTCTCCCCCTTAACCTTCCCTTTGTTAAGGTAAATAGACTGACCTCCTTGAGTCTTTCACTAGAAGGCAGATTTTCTAACCCTTTAATCGTTCTTGTGGCTCTTCTCTGAACCCTCTCCAATGTATCAACATCCACCGTTTCCACTGGTGGGCCTGTGCCTCTGTCCTGCCTTGCCTGCATGGAGTCATATGCATGAAGAAGCCAGGGACTTCCCCACCTACAATCCTCTGCCCTGACCAATCTGAAAGGAGATTCCTCAGCACAGAAAGGGCTTCACTAAAAAGTTAGTGCAGCTTTAGATTCATTGCTCAGGGACAGAGATGATTCATGTCATGATCCACCCCCTCCCTGGACACAGATCTCCAAGTACACAGAAGATTCTGCTGTGGGGGCTACACTGACATAAAGATGACTCCCTACCCCGCTTCATGCAGTTGGGGTTGGGGGAGGGTGGGGAGATCCATGCACAGTGGGTTTGTGTAGATTTATACGGCTCCTACTTGCAGCTGAAAAACTTTAGGGCAAATTTTACCCAGAGTGGAGTTTTGCAGGTAAATGCTAACGTCCCTCAACATAGAGGTTGGTATTAGAATTGCTGAGCTAGAATAAAGCTTTGGCAGTGATTTTGCTGTCTTCCAGTGTGCACCCCGCGTCTGCTCTGCAGCGCTGTGTACATACATGGTGCTTGGTAACAACAGAAGACTCCATGTTATCTTTTCTACACAGGGAAAACTCCCCATTAACTTTAGTGAGATTTTTTGCATGAGTAGAAATGCAAGATTTGCCCCACACTGGGGAGGGAGGTGACAGTTGCTCTGCATACTGCAGAATTAATAAGGGAGAGGATGAATCAGAATTATTTTGGTGCATGAGATGATTTTTGTTGAGTTCAAAAGTTCTAACTTTAGGAAAAACTCTGTGTGTGTGCGTATGTGTGTGTGTAACCTTGGTGACTGCTCTGGAGCCTATACATATGAGGGCTTCAATCAAGATTAGTTAAAATGTAATAAATCTAGGTAGGCCAGACATGGACTGTCCTGACTATTAATAGTAGCAGTAGGGGGGGTCTCAACAACTGCTTGTTGCTCAAAGGCTTACATGGATAAAATGAGACCGAAGGAATACATTTTAATATAGGGTGTTACAGCGCTGTCATACGGGTGGAAATCATCCTTGCAATTAATACCGCTACACTATATTTTATACGGGGACTGAATGAAGAGAAGTTTATTTCCAATATCATTTTTGCTGTTACTGGTTTTGCACACGTGGTTTGGAAAAAAAAGAGTTCAGAGAAAAAACCTTAAATGTTAGCACTTGATTCAGATGTTACTTAATGTGGTACATGAAAGAACCAATTAAACTGATAAAATACATGGAGCAAGGTCCTCAGCTGGGGTCAGCTAGCATTTGATATTTACCCCTTTCAAAGGAAGGAAGATGTGGATACAAGTATATTTAGCAGCCCATTGTTACCATATGTAATATCCATATATGCATATTAGCAGTGGCGAACTAGCCACTGGGACAACAGGACCTAATTGGGGGGCCCTGAAAAAATGGGTGCCCACGTGCCCCGACCCGCTTTGCCTGCCCAGAGCTCCTGCCAGGAAGTGGGGTCGGATGTGGGGGCTCGCCCCTCTCCACCTACAGGGGATGCAACCACCTCCTGACTCTGTTCCCGGGTCGGGCGAGGGAGGGACTGCAGGCAGAAAGGATGGGGAGGGGCCCCCACTTGCTTTGGCCCAGTGCCTCACAAAACTGTAATCTGCCCCTGCATATTAGCGGGCAACTTAGTCCAGTGGGTAGCACACTGAACTGAGAATGAGTGGACCTCAGTTCTATTTCTAGGTCTGCCACTGACTTGCTGTGTGGCTTTGGACAAGTCACCTCCCCTCTGTTCCCCCTCCCAGGCCTTGTCTATTTAAACAGAAGTTCTTTGATGCAGGTTCTGTCTCTCACAATGTGTGTATTCAGTACATACCATGATAGGGCCCCAATCATAGCCTCAGCCTCTAGGACAGTGGTTGGCAACCTGCGGCCCAGGGGCTGCATACGGCCCATCAGGGTAATCCGCTGGCAGGCTGCAAGACAGTGTATACGTTGACCATCCACAGGCATGGCCACCCGCAGCTCCCAGGGGCCGTGGTTCACCATTCCTGGCCAATGGGAGCTGTGTGGGCCACAGGGACGTGCTGGCTGCTGCTTCCTGCAGCTCCCATTGACCGGGAACGGTGAACCACGGCCACTGGGAGCTGCGGACGGCCATGCCTGCAGACGGTCAATGTAAACATTGTCTCGTGGCCCGCCAGCGGATTACCCAGATGGGCTGCATGTTGCCCACCACTGCTCTAGGAGCTACCATAACGCTAATAAACTTGCTTTTGTTTATATTCCTGGCATAATTTTCATTATGTAAATGGATATTCTGCTTAAACTACTTGAACTGCTCAAAAAACAGTGGGGAAAATGTAGCCAAGAGCTTTTTGTAGACACCCTTCTGAAGTCCAGTTCCTCTGGTGCTTGTCTCTTGCCCTGGGGATAAAGTAATCTGCTACAACCTTCTACAGGGTACGGCACACTTCCTTCCGCCAGCCCAGCCAGCTCTACCATGGTTCTGTCTCTCCCTCACACCTGCTCAGACGTGGCAGGCTTACAGTCAGTGTTGTCCTCCTCACAACTGAGCTGGGCAGGTCTGATGTGGCCATTCAGGGGATATTTGGCCTTACTCCCCAGTATGGCTGTGTTAGAGCAGGCCATCACCTAGTCCTAAAAAGAGAACCCAATTTGTGGGACTGCTTGGATCCAGAGTCTGGATCCCTGTTCACAAGCACTTCATGGTGAAGTTGTGTGTGAACAGGAATCCAGGCTCTGGAGAAATAATGTCGCAAGACCTTTCCCTCCCACAGTGAAACTCCTGCCTGGCGCTGAACTGAATGTACAACTCTATTAGCTCAAGCTAATAGCAGAGAGCCCATTGTGCGCTTCTTGCATTCTATTGTTTTGCTGCCAAGGAAACAAAAGTTCAGTGGTGGACTTTGGATCTGAAGGCCTTGAGCTGCTGGAGGTTGAGCAAACCATTTAAATGGTGCATTCCATCTCTGGCTGTTTCCTGCCTATTACCAATCCCAGAAAGCGAGATGAACACCGAGTTTACAGATAGTTCAACAAACTGGGGAAAAACTAGGTGTAAAGAACCATGGTGACCCTTGTCTACTAAGGGCAGGGTAATAGGGTCCAATAGCTAGACATAGGAAGAAAAACTGTAAAAATCTATTAACAGACTAATCTGATTTTATCTGATATAGAGCGTTGTATCATTTGACAAAGTTTTTTTGTCAGAAAATGTTGATAAATCAAAATTTTATGGAAATTAATTACTTTCATTTACATTTAAGTGGGGAAGTTTCCTCAGGTCCAGGATGGGTTTTTGAGAGAGAGGCCAGAATAGCCAACAGCTGGATAGATAAGGCACAGTTTTGAGAAGTCTCATTTTCTGTATTACATTTAAATGAAAACAAATGTCTAAACCTTGAAACTTTTCATGAAACAGAATTCTTGTTTTCTGGCCAGTCCTACTATAGAGAGGAAATTTCAGTATCTGAGTGATTGACTCTGTTCTTGTTTTCTGGGCCAGTGAAACTGGCATATGAAATATGTAAAGAAAGAGGATGACAGTGGAAAATAGTAACGAACGGAGAAGCAGATTAAAAATGGAGGAAAGGTGGGGTTTTTTAAGCTGCTAAAAATTAGTCTGCTAGTTATCAAGGATTTCATTTATTTAATAAAATAAATTAGAATTGGTCAAAAAACAAAAACAGACGAAAAATAGTTTTGTCAACTGTCAAAGTTCCTCCCCCACTCTGAACTTTAGGGTACAGATGTGGGAACCTGCATGGACACTTCTAAGCTTAATTACTAGCTTAGATCTGGTAACACTGCCACCATCCAGAAATTTCAGTGTCTGGATCACTTTCTGTCCCCCCAAAACCTTCCCCTCTCTGGGCAGCCTTGAGAGTCTTTTTCACCAAGTTCCTGGTGAACACTGATCCAACCCCTTGGATCTTAACACAAGGAGAATTTAACCATCCCTCCTCCCTTCCCGCACCAATTCCTGGTGAGTCCAGATCCAATCCCCTTGGATCTTAACACAAGGAAAAAATCAATCAGGTTCTTTAAAAGGAAAGCTTTTAATTAAAGAAAGAAAGGTAAAAATCACCTCTGTAAAATCAGGATGGAAAATACTTTACAGGGTAATCAGATTCCTATAGCCCAGAGGAACCCCCTCTAGCCTTAGGTTCAATGTTACAGCAAACAGAGGTAAAATCCTCTCAGCAAAAAGGAACATTTACAAGTTGAGAAAACAAAAATAAGACTAACACGCCTTGCCTGGCTATTACTTACAAGTTTGAAACATGAGAGACTGATTCAGAAAGATTTGGAGAGCCTGGATTGATGTCTGGTCCCTCTTAGTCTCAAGAGCGAACAACCCCCAAACAAAGAGCACAAACAAAAGACTTCCCTCCACCAAGATTTGAAAGTATCTTGTCCCCTTATTGGTCCTCTGGTCAGGTGTCAGCCAGGTTTACTGAGCTTCTTAACCCTTTACAGGTAAAAAAGACATTAACCCTTAACTATCTGTTTATGACAACCATTTTAAAGTTTTTTGCATTCCAAAATGAATTGTGAAAAACTTCAAATGAAAAAAATAAAAAATTTGAAATTCTGATATTTTGAAAGGTCAGTAGTTTGGTTTTCATCTTCTTTCTCACTCTTCCCTCCTACTATTAAATGAAATCAAATGAATCATATCCACACATGAAATATAATTCTTGATGCTGTTTTTTCCTTGCTTTCACTTTTTCTTTTTCCTTTTCCTCATCTTTGTTAAGTGGCAAAAGGAAAAATGAAATGCTGTAATTCAGCTGCTTAGTAAGTTTGATGGAAAATTTAGGAAAAACTTGAAGTTTTTCATAAGTTTCCAGGTTTGGAAAAAAAAATTTGTCAAAAGTTTTTTGGGGAAAAAAAATCCATCAGCTTTAGTAAAACTATTGAAAGTCACCTGACTAGTTTCAATAGTCAAGATACATTCTGAATAGCTCATGAAATAAAGAGAGAATTTTTAGAACAACTTCTAAATAGTTGAGAGCTTGTTGTAGACTACAAAACGGATGTGTTCTATAATAAGACAGATATGCTATCACAAAGACTGTGTTAGCTGCAATAACAACATGAGAACCTGACATGTGGATCACAAACACGTTTTATCTAGTAGCCAGGAGTGGCTGTTACAAAACCAATATAGCCAAATCAGTTCAGATACTCCAGTCTTATTGCGAAGCTTTCCACAAGAAAGAAGAAAATTCCAATACTCTTCACTTCCAAAGAAACGCAGTTCAGTATAATTTCACGTGGCTTTTTGGCTGTCTTACATCCTTGCTTCCTTATGAACTTAACACCCTAATTTATTGTGTCTTCATTTTTCTGTATTTGTCTCAATTTAAAGATCAAATATGATCCTCCTGCTGTTTTCCTTTTCCTGATTTTTCTACACAGTACTTTAGTGTTTCCATCATTTTATTTTTTAAAACCTTAATTATCTAGCAAAGAGCAGGAGAAAGGAAAAAACACATACAATTAGAGGCTCAAATAATTCATAAATGATTTACTGTTAATAATTATGATTAGTAATGTGTATTATGGGAGCAAGATCTGTGCACGCGCGCACACACCCCCTACCCCCACCCCGAGTGCTTTCACACCTCTGAACAACTGTAACAACCTGTTCTTTTTGCAGATCCAGACTAACACGGCTGCTACTCTGAAACCTGTTAAGGTCATTATGACTTTGCAGAGAGTATGTCATTGCTTGTGCTACAGACCCAAGCTGTAATTTACACATCCATGAAATAGGCTTATATCACAAGAATCTGGATTTTAAACACTCCATATATATGTAATTTGAATGGGGGTAGATTTCTTCTTCTGATTTCTTAATGAGTGATTTGTTGATTCTGGCATAATTGAGGCTGGAAAAAAAATCAGTATGCTACTGATTCACAATCCTTGTGGGCATATGAATTTGTAGACCCTGATCACAATTGTGGGATGGGAAGGAGAAATTTATCTATCTGCAATGACAATGCATATATATATGAACTGATTTTAGATGTAGCTGAAGAATATGACTAATGATTCCTTCTTTAAAACAAGCCATAATTTACTTCCATATTGATCTGTTTATAAATCAAACATGCTTTCAGCCTTGTGTAACTCTAATGCTGCAAATTATATGTAGTTTTAATTAGTCCGGCATCATTTAATTATGCTGAAGTGATCCTTTCAGATCAGAAATAATATTTTAATTACAATACAATTCGGCAGCATAAAATGGGAAAAAATGTTTCTCTATCATCTGTTACTCAGTCTCAGCGGATGAACTGAGCCTGCAGACTTTAAACCTTAAGAAAACAACCCCATTTGATTTTTCATTCCCAGGTCACTTCTTCCATTCAGGAGATGGATACCACTCTGTCAAATAACTCCTGTGTAATTTGAACTTCACTACAAGATTAATAAGATTTTTTTTAAGAGGCCAATCTGATGGAAAGAGCTGCAGTTAGCAGGTGGGCTTGTGGCAAAGAAAAGAAAGAGCAAGGATCAAATATAGCCTTGAACATGGCTGCTCAACAATGTATCAGATAACCACCAATTCCCTTAAAATCTGTCACTACGCAGCAGTTGTTATGCAAGGGTGAGTATCAGGCTGTTTAGTTCATGATCATAATTAGGCCAGGTGGGAAAACGCCTTTTAAGGAAGAGTGGGAACAGGAATGCGCTAGTCCCTAATATTAACACCAAGTCATCTACAGGGGGAATAAAAGGTACCTGCTGGAGCAGATGACAAAGCTGTAGTTTTGTCAAGGGGAACTTTCACAGGAGGAACATAAAGAGGCAGGATCCCATCTGTTTGTCTGTGAGTGGGTCTGGGGCAAACATCCTTGCTCCAGCAAGTATTTGCATGGTTTCTATTTTAAAATTTCTTTTAGAGATAAGCCTGAGTACATACACCCCCAAATTTTACAGGGAGGGGATGTTGAAATCTGGACCCAGATTTGCAACTATTGCTGATTTATGTCCTGGGCCAAACTGAAAACCCCTCTGTGTGTGGCTGGGGCCTTTTACTGTTTCATATGTTTGTGCATTTTGTTTGAGGCAGAGATCTTTGGCACATTAGGGTTTTAGCCTCTGGTGCAGTTGCACTGATGCAGTGTCTCAGGGAATGTCTATGTTGCAGTTGGGGGTATGAATGGCAGTGCATGTAGACAGACTCTCACTACCTGTGTTCTCAGTGGTTTTCAACCTGTGGTCTATGGACTCCACTTGTCTAAGATTTCCAAAGGGGTCTGCATCTCCAGTTGACATTTTTTAGGGATCTGCAAATGGAAAAAGAAGATTGGAAATCCCTGTTCTAACTCCCTCACTAAAAATAGAAGTGAGGCTGCCACGGGGCAGGCTTCAGCACTGGCTGCACAAGCATCTATGAACCCCAGGCTGAAGCCCACGCTGCCGCACCCTCACTGCTATTTATAGCAAGCCAACTAGAGTACAGCTAGCACAGGTACATCTCTATGGGTTGCAAATCACACCCACAGCTGCACTCTAGACATTCCCTCTGGCCAGATCTACACTACAGAAAAACCCACACCCCTGAGTGAGGCAGTTATGCTGCCTAACCCCCAGTGTAGACAGCACTGTGTCAGTGGGAGGGCTTCTTTCATCCACATAGCTACCACCTCTCGGAGGTGCAGTAACTATGCCAACGGGAGAAGCCCTCAGCATACATGACTGAAACACACAAGGCCCAAGTCACGTTTAATTAAAGTCAGCTGAAAATAACACAATGAAATACTTAAAACTGCCGTTCTACCCGTGTAAACTCATTAAGGACTCGTCAATAAGTGACAAAACCTGCCCCTCCCTCAACCCCTAGGACTCAGCGGCAGTGTAGTCGGTGCCAGCCTCTTTGGGCCAAAAGGGGCCCATGCTAGGAACCCGTGCCAGAGCCGATTGCCCCCAGTGTGCCTCAGAGCCCAGGGCTCTGGGGACACCTCTTGTCCTGATGTGGGATTAAAGTGGGGATTGGGAGGAGTGCAGGCAGGGCTGAGGAGAACGGACTGAGGGATGATGTGCTCTTCATAGAGGCGTGTGCAACTAGCCCTGCAGCTGCCTTAGCAGACTCCGCCAGGGATGAAGAACTCCTGCCCCCTTCAGCATCCCCTGTACTCTGAACCCTTTGGAAAGTGAAAGGCTACCTGCTATTAACCAAGTGGAAAACGCAACCCTTAGACAACAAGAAATTGTTATCTAATCTATTTTCTTATACTGCGCCCGTTGCCGTGGCATCTGAGGTAATCCTCACCCCATGCTGCACAACTAGGCCAATGGAAAGGATATTTGAAAATATAACATACAGCTCCAATGACAGCAGCCTTCATCCTTGCGTGCCATGACAACCAACCCCCTCTTGTTTCCCTCAGCGAGCCACCTGCTGATGCCACTTCAGGGGTTCATCCACTTCAGAGCCAGCCACTCCAGCAGTCATTTGAAGAGGAAGGAGGTTAGACGAGGGAGTGGGCAAGCTGGGAGGGGAAGGTTAAGAGGGAAATCCATTTGCCATGAGTGTTCACACCTGAAGCCCAATTCCAATCAAGGAACAGACACCCAGACTAAAAATAGGGCCCTATAACTTGACTTTTGAATTTCAAATAGTGAACAAGCCACAGATCAATAACTCTTCAGCAAAGTTATTTGAAATGATTCAACAAATAATTTTGAATCAAACACATTTGTAAAAAAAAAATATCATGGTCTGCTCATAAACCAGCCAAAAGGTGAATTAATTATTTGGTAAAATGAGTTAAGCAACTAAGTCCCATTTTCAAAATTGCCCAGAGCCTGGAATCAATGGGATTTAGGCACCTGAGGGCCCAAGTCACTTTTGAAAACTGGACTTAGGCCCACATCCTCAAAGGTATTTAGGTGCCTAATTCCCATTGAGTTCAGTGGTGTTAGGTGCTTAGCTGCCACTGAGGATCACTTAGCCATTTAGGAAAATTTCATCCCAGATTTACTAAGAATCATAAATTGAATTAAAGGCCAGTATTTCACATTGACTTAATATTTTTCTTGTATCCTATGTGCTTTTTGTGTTCTTCAGATCTCTTTAAGGGTGTGAGAGACTTAGAATCAGATTGTTATTATTTATATTAGTCTGGCACCTAGGAGCTCAAATCAAGGTTGTGGCCTCAGTGTGCTTGAGCCTGTACAAAGGCACATTAAGAGATGGTCCCTGTCCCAAAGAGCTGGCACTCTCAAAGGGACGAGACGGACAAAGTGCAGGAGGGGAAACAGAGGCACGGAGAAATGAAGAGATGTGCTCAAGGTCACCCAGCGGGTCAGCGACAGAACCGGGAACTGAGCTCAGGTTTTCTAACTCCCAGCCCGGTTCCTGAGCCCAATCCTAATTCACTCAATGCCAACTTGCAGAGGCCTCCCATGTGGTAACTTATATCAGGCTTGACAAACTCATTGCCCCAACACACTGTTGTGATAATATAGACCCCAAAGGAGTCATGCAATGTATCCTATGTAAACTGGTGACACACTAGTCCTGAAAACCATTGCATGAGGTATGTATGGGCTGTGCATAGTGAGTTATAAGTGTGTGCTGGAAGTGCGCTCTTCAGATGTGTTTGGGAGGTGGAACGTAAAACCAGGGGACGCACCTTTTGAGCCCATAATAGCTGGATCCTCTTAGCCTGAAAGGCAAGAGCTGAGCGAAACTTGATACAATCTGCTTAGACAGAGATTGTAACTTGCTAAAGTTGTTTGAGTCACTAGAAAGTGTGTTTTGTGTTGTTTTATTTGTAACATACCTGTCTCATTGATTCTTGGTTAGCATCGCTTAAATCTCTGTTCTTAATTAGCAAACTCATTCTTGTTTTATTACAAAACCATTTGAGTGCTGGGTATTAACTGTGGAGGGGGAAGCTTCAGCTAACTGAACAGGCTGGGGTGTACACTGTCTCTTTGGAGGCAGCGAACATAACTTCAGTGAGGGGAACTGGATGCTGCAGGGAGCCATTTCTGGGGAACTAGGGTTCACTGATTGTTATATGCAAGACAAGGTTTAGCCTGGCGCAGTCCTGAAGAGTTTGCTGCCAAGACAGACAAGCTGGTGTGTAGAAGTGGCACACAGCTTAGCAGCAAAGCTCACTTGTCCTGAGGCAGAGCGGTAATGCAATGGCTTACAATTCTGGATGTCTGGAGCAAGATGTCACATGCTGCCTGTTAGATGGAACCAGTTAACTGAAAACTGTGTTAGCATAGAATAATGCCAACAAAAGTATGGAGGTTTTTTTACCTGTTTGCTAAAGTATAACATTAAATACTTTGCATAAACTAATGTATAGAGGTCTCTGCTCACTGAAGATAGGTTAATGTTGGTCAATCTGGTTTTATTTTCTCGCTTCTATCAGTTAGAAATATTATTACACCCATATGAGATTTGAGATTAATAACAACAGCAGTTAGTTTAGATCTTATTTAGTTGGCATGCTGATTGATTTGAACGCTACTTCACAATAAACAGCAGAAGTTAACTTGAAGTGCAGCACAAATGTGGCTCATTTACACAGCTGCTGTTTGATGGAGAAACTATCATGTTGTTATCACAATGTGTGCTAGTGGTTTGGGAGCAATGTCGTTCAAGAAAGTCAGCTTCCTTATGTATCTCTGCATAATCCTTTTACGGGAATGTTTGCTGAGCTTTAATTGGGGATTTCTTTATTTTAGGTGTTAAACAGTTAATTAAAAACTGTGAGACCAGTTCAGTAAATGAGATCAACTTTAATGTAGTGTGTGTAATGAAGGCATCTGCCCTCTTTTGAAACTGGAGCACATGCTGAAATTAAAAGCACATTTACTCAGTGTACTGTGTGTGTTGGTATAGCCAAGCCATGGATAAAGTGATATTTTGTTCAATTTTATAGTCTGTCCTATATAGAGAAGTGATGTATTTCCAATATTTCATTTTAGTGGTGGTAGAGTGATAACTGAAGTCATAAGGAATATTCTTTAGTGGTTTGAGCAGGGGATTAGGAGTGGGAATTCTGGCACATTGCAACTCTAGGATTCTATTCTTAGTTCAGCCACTGACTGGGTTTCAGAATTGCTGAGCACCTGCAGTGCCCAGTGAATTCAGGTGGAGTAACTGGTGCTCAGCACTTCTGAAAATCAGACTCTTTATGACTCCATTTTTTTCTCCTATGTAATGGGGTTAATACTTCACTGTCTCACAGTGGTGTTGTAAGGCTTAATTCATGCACATCTGTAAAGTGCTTTGAAATCTGTGGATGGAAGTTTAAATGCAAAGTATTATTGTTGCTCCCTAGAAACCACATGGATGGATACATTAGATATACCATCAATGGTCAGCTAAATTCTCAGGGCTGCCCATCAAACTTTTTTTCTATAAATAGAATATGTCCTCAAAACATTCTCTAAGGCTCTACATTTTAGAACTCTAGGACAGGGCACTCAGCTATGCTGCTGAGAACAAAGACTACTGGGAAAATGGTAGTGCATTGAAAGTACCAGCATGCACCAGGACTGAGGATTTAAATAAAAAAAACATAAAATTCTGCATCTATGGTATTTAATATCACTTAGACTAAAAAGTATATGGTTGGTCAATTGACAGAAGCTAGAAAGACCAAAGGAAGATAACTTTTATCATTTAACAGGAATGGCAAATAAACCAAATGCACAATGAACAACAATATAGATCCATTATAAAGCACGTAAATAATAATTACTATCAAAATGTATTATTTATCTAATGCCATATGTATGCAGGACTCTTCACAGGCAAATAAAAGATGGAGTCCCTGCCTCAGTGAAGGCACCTGTGATGGGGTATGCTCCCCATGCTAGACTTGTAAGAGCTGAATTAGAGATGGGCCCAATCAGCTAATTAGGCTGCAAATAGGGGAGCTTTAGGCTGGAGGCAGCTAATTAGAGACAAGCTCACCTGTGAGGGACAAGTGGGGCTTCTACAAAAGACAGGAAATTGGAAAGATGGGCATCCTGAAATCGTGGTCCTAGAGGGGACAGTTCACAGGGAAAGAGATAAACTCAGAGCCAAGTAAACTGGGAGGAAGACCTGTAGGCTGTGACTAGTGCAATTACCGATGAGTCTGAGGCAAGAGAAAGGAAGTGCCAGGGGCCTGTAAGGAGCTCATAAGAATGGTGGAGAAGCCCAAGAGGCAGGTAAAAAAATGAGGTGAAACTGGGGGAGGAGAATAAGTAACACAGAAACAAGTTGCCTAAAAGTACTGCTTGGGAGTGAGGAGACTGGCAAACCCAGAGGTGCAGGGAAGGCCAGGAGATATGGAAGTGGCTCAGGGAAAAGCAGCAAAGTGCAAGCAATGGACCTCAGCTGCTGTGTAGAGGGTCCCTGGGCTGTAACCTGAAGTAGAGGGTGGGCCTGGGTTCCCCTGGCACTGTGAGGCAGTGAAGCAGAAGACTGCCTTAGACTGCTGGAGAGCAGGAACTTGGATATCCTCCTCCACCCCCAGAAGGTGAAACCATAATAGTGACCCTGCTGGAAGGTGAGTCATGAGAAGGATGAGTCACAAAGAGGACAGCTGCAGCTCGGGAGACCAAGAGAGGGTCTGCAGAGGAGAAACTGGCAAGGTGTTACTGCTGATCAGGCCAATACTCCTTCCAAATTAATCCTCAGAACTGCCAGGAGGTGGCACTGTCCAGTAGTGAGTAGAGCAACCCCCTCACAGCACCATACTGGGGTGGCTGGTCATCAGGGGCTGATGGGCCTCAAGCCAACCAGCAATCTAGGGTTGCCAACTTTCTAATCACACAAAACCAACACCCTAGCCCCACCCCTTCCCTGAGGCCACACCCCCTTTCCCACAGCCCTTCTCTCTCCTCCCCTCCCCCCTCCCGCTCACTACATTCCCCCTCCCTCGGGATGGCACCTGCATAATGTTGACTTTTTCTGGCTTCATGCAAATGTCACTTAACTACAAGAAACAAAACAAATAAAAAAAACCTCTAGTCACTGTCATCTTGGCGTGTGCCAATGGACTTGTCTGGCCTTGTGTGTTCTTATTTTAATTAAGCTCTGAAACCCCAAAGAAATTAATTCAGGATTCATTCCTTTGGTATTTGCTCTTGGCTCCCACATGAATATTCTTTCCCGTTTTGTGCTTTTGGGTAAAGGGGAGGGGCCCAAACTTTTGGGCACTGACTGTGACTCTCTCCTTCAAACGTCCCGGGGATTTGATTCTGCAGCAGTTACTCACTGATAGTCCGTAGGTGAGTGGTCCCCCTGAATACATAGGAACTACTCATGTGAGTAAGGGATGGAGAATCAATAGGGTGGCCAGCTTTCTCATTTGTGAAAACTGGACATGGAGCGCCGGAACCTTCCCTGCTCTGCTTCTTTCCTGAGACCCCATCCCTTGTGGCGCCTTTTTCCCCTCACGGTCCCCCCGCTCCTCTTCTCCCCCCCCCCCCCCATTGCTCACTGCTCTCTCCACCACCCTCCCCCTGCCAGCTGAGTAGGGCTTTAGGGGTGACTGGAGCAGGACATTGGAGAGAGAGGGAGAGAGACTTGAATGGGTGGAGGAGGGAGAGACGTGCTTCAGAGGTGGAAGGGTGAGTGGGGCAGGGTGAGCTGCATTTGGGGGCAGGACAGGGGAGCTGCCAGTATCTCTCTCCACCTCCAGGCTCCAGCAGCGGCAGCTGCTGTGCTTCCCGCCCCCGAGTGGCAGAGGCCAGTTACTGCAGGTAACCAGATTTTCAGTGGCCTGTCCGGAGTGCTGACTGGATTTCGGGGCAAAAACCAGACACCTGGCAACCCTAAAAATCAGGCCTGCAGAGCACAGATTTAACTAATTTGCATGGAGGCCAAACAACACTGTCAACTTATTTTTCACACTGCAACCCGCTCCTTTATGAAATCTTCACTTGTGAAGGCCAGCAGGCTATCAGTGCAATATTGGCCCTCAGTTAGAAATATAGGCTTCTGGAATGTGATGTCCGCTGCATCTTTTATGTTCATCACAGCTCACCCTGCCCCAGGACTCTGGTTTGAGGTCACACCTGAACCCAGGTAACTGGCAAAAAAAAATGGGGTTGTGTAAACAGAACTAGTACTGTTGAAGTCATTTACCCAAGCTGAGAATCTGATTTTCAGGGAAAGCACATAATTAGCACTATATACTGGGTTCCTGAGATAGGGTTTCCAATGAGAATTTTTTTAACCTAGAAATATAAAAACCACGGGTTAAGAGCTCACTGAGTGGACCAGAGAATGGAGAAGTTAGGATAAAATGGGATATGAAAAGAAACTGAAACAATAAAGGAAGGCTAGAACTATTTCATGCAACTAAGCACATGTTTTGTTGGCCATGTTATGATGATACTGTAGTTTTTAAACATGGCATCACTTCTGCCAATTCTGCCTTCAAATGTGCATGAGTAACTCACACTGGATAAGATTCTCAGTGGGCGTACATGGGTTGACTGCACTGAAGTGGCACCCATTTACAAGAGATGGCCCACTGACTGTAATGAAGCTTGCATGGGTGTATATGAAAGCAGAATTGAGCTCAACAGCTGGGGTGAAATCCCGACTCCACTTAGGTTATTAGCGAAACTCTGATCCACTTCATTGCAGCAACAGTTTCAACTCTATACCCACCTGATTTATCTCAATGTCTGAGATAAATCAGGCAGTTCCTGTACATGTAATCAACATTGCAAAATAGATAGTGAAATTGTTTGGGGGTTTCCTAAAGACTATGGGCTAAATCACATTGGGGTTTGTAACAGGCCAACCTGCACCTTTAAGGGCCTGGAGGTCTTGGGTCAGTCATCCCGGCCCTGCTACATCTGCTTTGGGTGTGGGACTTAAAAGGAGCTTGAGGGGGTACCAGTAACACTCCAGGCAGGAAAGCCGCAGTTGCCAGGCAGGACAGAAGCTTGAGAAGAGCTACTGAGAGAAGACCAAAGGAGTTTAATCCTCTAGGTAGGGCTGGGAGCACCAGGAAGGGCAGAAACCTTGGAAGTTCTAGCTGGCTTGAGGAAGCAGTTGTAAGTGAGCGTTGCAGACTGTACAACTGGCAGCAAGGGAACTGACCCCAGCTCTGGGGAAGGAGGGTTGGTTGGGGACTCCTGAAGAGACAGATACCCAACTGGGGTTGGAGCCTGCAGAGCCAGTGAAAGTAAAGACTAAAGAAATTGGACTCCAGAAGGGGAGTGCCTTAACATCCCTGTCCAACAATAATTGAGCTCTTAAGGAGCCATGAGCAGAAGGGGAGACTGAGGCAGGACTGCAGATTTTAGGTCAACATGTGCTTTCATTTTTACCAGGGTAAGATGGAGTAACTCCATTAACTTCAGAGGTATTTCTCTGGAGTTACAGTTGGTGTAACTAAGAGCAGAATCTCTCCCATTCTGTGCTGCACATTTGCCTCTACACAGAACAGGTTTTCAGGTTGGTGTTTTGTGTTTTGTTTTTTGCTTATTTTACTTCTTTAGAACAAAGATTTTTAGCTTCACAAACACTTAGATCTAGTACCTTGAATAGGTTTTGAATGCACAGGATGACATAAGCTTATCTCTTATGAATACAATCACAATTATGAACATTTACTGTGCTTTCCTATTTATCAGTTCTTAAACTGCAGCATGTCACTTATTATCCAGTATGCACCATTGCAGGGAAAATGAGGATACAGGTATACTGGGAATGTTCAGATACAGTGGACAAAACTCTTATTATTATGCCTTTGAAAATCTGGAGCAGTTCTTTACAGCTAAACATAATGGAGTTACTCTGGATTTGAGATCAGAATTTAGCCCAGTATGCCTTTAAATAGCTGTTGCACTGAGCACACAGAAGTTGCGGAGAATTATTCAAGTGAAGTTTAAACTTTTATTCTTTAAAGTATGACATCATCATAGCCTGTTCGAGGGGTCTGAGATATCGTTTGACTTATTTTTAATGTTTTGGTGAATGATTTATATTGTTCCACGTGCTGTGTTGTTTGGCCTTTCAATTGTTCTCTCTAGGAAAATGACTTCCATCTTTCTTTTAGTTGTTTTAAAAGTTATGATCTATTTTTTTTCCCCTTGTGCTTCCTCTGTTCCCTAACAATGATGGAATTTGTAACATTCTTGTATCTGTTTTCTGTCTGCAAGTTTTGTCTTTGTTTTTCTTCTTTTTTTTTAAAAAAGCAGAGTGTGTGGTCTGTTGCTGAGTATTTCAACAGTTCTCTGTCAGTAGTTCATGTAATCATGAGAAAATGTGCATGAGGTGGGGCAATTTAAATACAGAATAATGAAATTGTGTTGTACGTGTTTATTCATCTGTTTTTTGGAGCAATGGCTGGGTAAAATACTATATAGAAATGTTAAATCAACTGTGTGAAACCATGCCCTTGTCATCTGGCTTACGGCATTATTGACTCAATCCTGTAGCTACTGTATGAATAACAATACCCGGCTCTTAGTGCTTTTTGTCAGATCTCAAAGCACTTCACAAAGGAAGTCAGTATCATTATTCCCATTTTACAGATGGGAGAACTGAGTCACAGAGAGATGAAACAGCAGAAACAAGAATAGAACCCAGGTGTTCTGAGTCCCAATCCATTGCTCTATCTACTCTTTCATTTAGTTCAAGTGCATTGAACTAGAATGGCTGCAGGATTAGGTCCTAGAATGTACAGTCTCAAGGGGGTTTTTTTATACTCAGGTGCATTTTAAAAAAAAAACTTTACAAGATGTAAAATAGATCTTCTGTGCTTGAGACACAAGAATCCCACTTTTGGGTACTAAATGCTATGGAAAGTCCTTCTCAGTTTACTTCCCATGGTTTATGAGTACTCTGCTACCAGGAGGAGTGGAGGGAGGGGGTTGATAACAGCTTTGTGTATTGCAGGGTGGTGGTTTGGGGACTGAGTTTGGCTCAGTCTGTTCCATTTAGATCTGACTAGTTGCGTGGGCAAAACATGATCTGACAATAGGTAATTTCTTAGTACAGAATTTTTTTAATAAGAAAAAATTCTCTAGGAGCCAGCCCATTTTTATACATGCCAACAACTCTGTTGTAGCTGGAGGCATTCCAGACTCATTGTAAGAAGTTCCTGATTGTGTTTTTAAAATGGGTTCAAGCGGGAGTTAGTTGTCTTTAGCTGCACGTCCTAATTACAAATAACATTACTGGATGATGTTTGCTACTTACAGTAGTTTGCAAAACACTGCACCAGCTATATATAGCCTCCCCCTGCACGCATGGAGATTGGATTTCAGGCAAGGACTCATCGTCTCCAGCAGAAGCTAAACCCCCTTGTGGAGGTGTTGTATTTCACTGTCAAGGGAGAGCACTAAAGAGTTAAATCACTCTCACTGATACCCATGAAGGGGGTTGCTTGCCAGTTTTACCAGAGAGAGGAAAGACATCTGTGGTCTCTTATAACAAGGAGGCAGGGAAACTATTGGGAAATCATGCTCATATTGGCTATTAATGGACCAGATTCTCAGCTGGCCTATATTGGCACAGCTCCACTGAAGTCAAACTGTGCCAGTTTACCCCAGCTGAGGGGCGTATTTAGTTTAAATGTCACCATTTAACCAATAAACATCCAAATAAGTCACTGCGCTCCTCAGTAGGCAATAAGCCCCATCTTTAAATAGATCAAAACCCCATTAATGGGCCTACGTGGCAAGAGGGGAGGGATATATTTTGGTTAGGAGGCTCAAATATGGATGTGTGTAACAGTTTTATGAGCTTTCCACAGATTGAAGGGGAACATAACATACCCAGATTGCATCAGTGGCACTATCGTCAGATACATCAATGTATGATCACAAATTTGTCATCTCCTGCTCAGCCATTACATCTTGCTCGTAGAGAAGTATGCTGCACTGCTGTAACCCATCTCAGTTCTGAAGGGCACAGAGTAATGCTGAGCTGCGTATATCCAACTCAGCAGCTGGTTAAGCTAAGATTAATGTGGAAAAGTGCCTTAAACATTCCTGTAAAAGGTAATTGGTGGGGTAGAATCCGTCAGGAACCCCCATGGTTCAACCAAAGGACCCAAAGTCTGATTAAATCCTTCGAGTTGGCTACATCAAATGCACTGCTCCCCTCTCTGAATCTTCCAATGCGGCTTGGCTGAGTGACCAGTTTTGGAGAGGCCAGCATGGCTGAGTAGTGCCTTTAGGATCCATGCATGGAGGGGACCTTCTCTGTGTAGATTTACCTCCTCCTCACTCCGAAGGCAGAGGGTTCTCCATGGGTCTGCCCATCTGTCAGTAGGGAGTGGACGGGAGGGATGGAGAGCCATGGTCCTGGAGTGTGGTTAAGGGCAGTGTAAGAAGGATGAGTTTCATCTCCTCTTTCTATCCACCAGCAAGAGGAGAGCCTTTGGCTATATTAACTTTCCTATAGAGTATCCTCTGTGCTGGAGAATCCCCTTAAAAGAGGACACTGCTCTAACCGGGGAGTGCCTGGCTGCACAGCTTCAATGGAGATCAGCAACTCTTGTGAGACTGCTGCGAGTTGAGGCTCAAATCTTGAGCTTGCAAGATTTTGGTGCTATTGGCGTTTCGTTCCATCCACCACAGCTCATTGTGAACCATGGTGGCCTGTAGTGACTTATGGAGGGAGAGTGTCTCTGGGGATGGCTGCTGATGGTGGTTGTGATGGCTGAGACCTTCCGGTTATGTGTTGGAGACCTTTGAGATGTTCAAAGGTATAAATGACTGACTCCCAACTCCTATTGAAAGTCAGTGGGAATTAGGCACCTAATTGCCATTTGTGCATGTGAAAATCTCCCCCATTGTCTCTGTGAGCACGGAGATCCCCTAAGTATGATACAGTGCAAGGAGGTGGCACATGAATTGCCACTATTCCCACACTGGCTCTGTTTTAAGATTCACACACCAGCTCCCTCAAGTCTGTTCTTGGGAACGGGGGGTGGGAGGGGCACTCTCCGGCATCTAAAGCTGGATACAAAATAATGGCCACTCTTCCTCCTGTGCCTTCTCTAGACTCATACTATACTGAGTAACTGGCAGGAGCAAGCTGGAACTGGGCAAGAGTCTCATGAACCCTTACAGAGTGGCTAAAATGGGTATAAAATCTTCCTCTTCTGCATCCGTTAGGATGTATCTATCTTGAGAGCTAGCATCTAAAGAAGGAGTTACTATAGAGTCCTTGATAGTTTACGTTGGTTTAAAGAATGAAAACATTTGTACTTGTATCTCATGCAGCTAAATGATCTGGCATGAGTGCAGTGATGATTGGTGCAGAGGACATACCTCCAAGGGCAAGGTAGAGGTGGTGGTGGGCAGTGTCAACAGCAGGTGATGGGAGCACCTTGTGAAAAACTCCAGATTATAGAAATCACTGTATTTACCATGTAGGATTCAGGTGATGGTGTGTGCATGCCATTTGGAAAATCCAAACTGTGCCAGAAAGATGATGCTTTGAGCATTCCTGTTGATGCTGGCTCACACAAAGGGGCAATGGCTCCATTGCATCCTATCCTCACCCCATGCACAATAGCAGAACTGAGAGAGTGCAGAAGGGAAGGCATGTTCCATTGTCTCCATAGGTAGCATGCTGCTCTATAGAGGCATTGACCCTTCTCACATTTTCAAACAATTTTGCCTCACTGGTAACAGGACAGATGAAGAGCATGAGCATCCACTTTGTCTCAGATGATGCCTTTATTCCCCCTTATAAAAGTGATTTTTGCTCTGTGTGTTCACCCCTATCAGCTTCCTTCTGGCTCAGTTATTTCTGCTCTCTATTTCATTTCAGCAGCATTGTGTCTAGCAGTCACCACTGCTCTCACTATTTTATACCCCGCATCATGCAAACTGGGGATGAGCCCAAATCACAATTTTTGGAACTGGAACTGGATCCACATTTGAACTGGATTAACTGGATCTGGTGTCTATACAAAGCCACATTTCTAAAAAAAATACTGTGCATCAGGAAAAGGAACTAAAATGCTTACTCTAAAAAGCCTACTCTTGTTTAGGGCTTGGTGAGATCACGTGGACTGACCATTATTTCAAGACAAATACTGCAAGACGCCAACATATTGAATACTGTTGATGGCTTCTAGAAGGGGCTGAAAAAAACCCACACTATAGCATTTATTTTTAATGCAGGCCACATAACAAGCTCAGCACAATACACTTGAAACAATAAGTGATGAAAATTAAGTTCCATGTCTGTTGAGAGGCTGATAACATTCATGGTTGCCTTGTTACTCCCTTTGGTGTGCGCATTTTAAAATAATCATGTTTGAGACAGATGCCATAGAAGAGTGTGACGATAATGCAGCCATTGAGTGAAACTGAGCTCTTTTCTGTTCTAAAACAAAAGTTCTATGTGATATGGATATATTGCGCTGTATAGAAGGAACAGACAAAACAATTCAAGACAAAAGAAATTCCTAAAATCACTAAATGGAATTCTCTTTGATCCCTGATATTGCATTAAAAACGAGGAGTACTTGTGGCACCTTAGAGACTAACAAATTTGAGTATATGCTTTCGTGGGCTAAAACCCACTTCATCGGATGCATACTTTGTATGTATACATTGTATACTTTGACTGGAAGAGACCAAATAATTGGGGGCGGGGGATAGAGACTTTCCAAGGTGCAAATTACCATTAAGTGCTCAACTCCCCTTGCTTTTTACTGGGAGCTGGGTGTCTAACAGCTATTTGTGCTACTACAAATCTCCCCCAGGTGAAATTACACTCTCCACTTCCCCTGCCAAGGAGTAGTCATTTGCTCTAGGAAAGTATATACAAATATTCCCATTCCCTTAGCAATACTTTCAGAAGCCCAGGTGCAGACATTTGGCATCAAGCACAATCCCTAAAGCAGTTTCTTGAGCATAAATCTTGTCCCTGGTTGATCAAACCGCAGTAGAATGCGCCCAAAAACCCTTGCTCATGCTAATGAGCTCATCCACCTCCTTTTCCATCTTCATTAAGGGCTTCTCCCTTTTCTCAAATAGATGGTATTTTATTTTTAGAATGAATAATGCTGGTGAAGATGCTCAACTGATGCACTGGAAACCGAAATCCTGCATGCTGTTCTTTGCGAAGAGTCTTTCCTGTACTGCCCCTACCAATGTGCTTTGACCCATCTCGGGCCCTGTCACCACTACGGCTCCTAACTGAGCATGTAACTAGTTAGCGGCATCACTGTGGTGGCTTGGACCACGGTTTGTATTCCCAACAAGATTAAAACTCCAGTTTAACCATAGTCAATAACAGTCAGTGTTTCTCTTTGCCAAACGCCTACCCTAGTACCGTGCTGTAACTGATTCAGCTCAATAGTTATTGCAGTGTGAACAGGACATGCTGGCTGTGTTTGTGTAACTGGTTTGCCTGGTCCTCCTCCCTCCCAGCTTTCTGTGTGGTGGGATGTTCCGGAGGACATTGCCCCATATGTTGCTAATACTGAGCTTTGTGCACGTGGACTCAAAGCAATGCCACCCTGGCCTTGGTCGCACTGTCCTCCTTGTGAGGCATGATGGGATAGACACCCATATTTTCCCAGAATGCACTGATATGTACACAGTTAGTCACCATGGTAGGTGCAAGCCATTGCGTTGATGGCAGAAACATTGTTGCCTGGACACAAACTAAGCCATGTAGCTTCTAAATGATTAAGATGAATGTGCCTCTAACCAGTTAGTTATAAAACCAGGCTTAATAGTTGTAAGGATGGGACTGTGGAGGTTAGTTCAGTGTCCAGGGCCATTGGAGACTTTAGTTTCTCCTTTAATAGCATCATCGTGCCTTAACACAGCTACAGAGCTGGGCAAAAGAAACCCTCACTGAAAGTAAAAATGATGGAAACGTAGCCTCATAAGCCAATGAGCAATACAAAGACTTTTTTTTTCTTAACTTCAAGATGAAATGAACAGCTCCTCTCCTCAAGGCAACTGGGTGCATGAAACTTCTGTTCCTGGACCAGTACTTCATATTGAACACTGAACCCCACTGAATTTCAGGGTATGGAGACTAGTTTTTAAACCTGCCCCTATGCTCTTGGGTCTGGGGTTTTGTTGTTTGTTTGCCATGTACTAAGTTGTAAGACCCATCACATTTTAGTATGTAATATGCTGTGCTTGCCTTCTGGTCTCTTTTGTGTTTTTTTCTTTGTGTGTGTATAAACTACTGAAGCCAGGCCCCATTTATGTTCCTACCAGACATTCATAGACCTGTAGGACTGGAAGGAATCTCGAGAGGTCATCTAGTCCAGTCCCTTGCACTCAAGGCAGGACTAAGTATTATCTAGACCATCCCTGACAGGGGTTTGTCTAACCTGCTCTTAAAAACCTCCAAAGACTGAGATTTCACAACCTCCGTAGGCAATTTATTCCAGTGCTTAACCACCCATACAGGAAGGTTTTCCTAATGTCCAACCTAAACCACTCTTGCTGCAATTTAAGCCCATTGCTTCTTGTCCTATTCTTAGAGGTTGAGGACAACAATTTTTCTCCCTCCTCCTTGTACACCCTTTTACATACTTGAATACTGTTATCATGTCCCCCCTTCTTTAGTCTTCTTCAGACTAAACAAACCCAATTTTTTCCATCTTCCCTCATAGGTCATGTTTTCTAGCTCTTTAATAATTTTTGTTGCTCTTCTCTGGACTTTCTCCGATTTGGTCACATCTTTCCTGAAATGTGGCTCCCAGAACTGGACACAATACTCCAGTTGAGACCATATCAGTGGGGATTAGAGCAGAAGAATGACTTCTCGTGTCTTGCTTACAACGCTCCTGCTAATACATCACAAAATGTGGGATTTTTTTGTTTTGTTTTTTTACAACAGTGTTACACTGACTCATATTTAGCTTGTGATCCACGATGACCCACAGATCCTCTTCCGCAGTACTCTTTCCTAGGCGTCATTTCCCATTTTGTATGAGTGCAACTGATTGTTATCCTCCAAGCACTTGCAACCCCTCCCAGCTTGGTATCATCCGCAAACCTTACAAGTGTACTGTCTATGCCATTATCTAAATCGTTGATGAGCCATTGATGAAATTATAGATTTACAGTAAACAAACACTCAAAGATACTCCTGCGTCTGGCTTTATTGGCAGCAAAAGGAGACATTATATGATTCTGAATCTGATAAAGCTCTAACATAGAAATCCTGGATCCCAAATATTGCCAGTTTCTTTCTTTTGGACAAAACTTTCTACTACTCCTGGGGCTGAGATTGAGAACGAGATCTCATGTAAAATCCGTTCCCTGAGCACTGTAAAACTACTGAGTTTAATCATGAATACTTGGCAACATCTTTGGGTTTCTAAATGCTTATGATAGCTCCTAAAAATCCAATCACATCACTCACTAGTTTCCACTGCCTGCCGGGGTGCTACACACTGTGTATTTTTAGTATGTTTTACCTTATTCCAGATGCCCTGGGCTTCCCATTGAAGCTGGAGGTGAAGTACGCACAGATCAGTTGTGGTTATTTATACATCTCTTTTATTTTGTTAATGGTTAGGACATATGGCCTTGGGTGTTAAGGCAGTGGTCTAGGGCCCAGGTAATCTGTGACTAATTCCTTGTTCTACCATAATCTTCCTATGTGACCTTGGGCAAGTCATTCCCAGTGCCTCAGTTCCCCATCTGTACAATGGGGGATAAAATCCTTTCTTCCTCCCTTTGTGTTGCTTATAGATTGTAAGCTCTTGGAGGTGGGAAATGCCTCTATGTATCTCTTCACTGCCTAGCACAGTAGGGCCCCAATCTCGGCTGAGCTTCTAGGCGCTATTGTAAGAGCGTTTGTTTATCAATACAAGTCATGATAAATAAGTCAGCTCGACAAAGAATCTTTCCTGTCTCCAGTACCTAATAGTGATGTGTGACATGCACCTGTTCTGTGCACCTAAATATTTCCAGACATGCAATGCACATTTTTATGTACCACAGAAAGCATTCAAATGACACATAAACAGTGGGTGAGTTACAATGAAAACTTGGCACCGTGGTCAGTATAAATTTACAGCTGAAGCTTAGATGAATGTTGAAAACACAGTTGAGAATAGGGGGAAGACCATTTCAACCAAAAGTGGGCTCAGTCTAGTGGTTAAAATAGGTGCCCTATTGCTAAAGGAAAAAGTGTGAAAGCTGTCTGTTACTCGGTTCAGTGCACTCAGCTGCAGTACAGTGGAGTGAAGTGTCTGGTGCCTTATTTAGAAACTTAGCAATGTACACCATTCCTTCACACTCATTGGCAGTAGAGCAAGTGACCCATTGCAGGCCAACATGCCAGTCCTATAATAGCTCTGTATGAGAGCCCTATCATGTTGCTATCATATTATGTTCATGATCTATTGTCTTAGGTGGTTGGTTTTGGTTTTTTTACTCCACTAACCCTTCAGTTGTCATAATTTAAGATGACTTCAGCCAGAAGAATGTCACAGGTGGACATCTACAATAGTGTGGGTGGATGGTGCTCCAGTCTGAGAGTTAAGTTGCTAGTCGTGAAAGGTACTGAGCAATTCCGCAGAAGTATTAAGTGCTATCAACATTCATTGACTTCACTGGGTGCTGAGGGAACTCAATATGCTGTAGGAGGCATTCAGCAACTAGCAGGTTCAGTCTTTGATAGGAATAAAATCACACCCCACCAGCTACTGTATAGATTGTTTGTGTGTCACTCAAGAAAAGGACTATGATAGTCTACTCTCTAGGGTGGCTTTATCTGATTCTGAATTTTGCTAGAAGTAATTTTATGAAAGGAGTAAAATAGGCTGTCTTCCAATCCATTTCTGTGCATAGGAGATTACCTAATTTTGCCTCATGTGCCATATGTGCATGCATCATTCTAGAGAAAAATATCTGTTAAAACCCTCATTACAAATAACAATCCTTGTGAGAACTCTTGTGGTTTTAAGTGTTCTCTTATCCAGCCTCAGAGCCCCGGCTGCCTTCCCCAGAAGGGCCAAATCTGTTTTTTGAAGCACTGGCTCACATAAGTGTGGAATTTTGTGGTTTCCTGTATGGCGAAAGTGATGTGACTTATTTGGTATATGGTCTGAAGCTCTGCTCCATCCATCCCTTCATCCATCCACCCCATGGTATCTTCACTGGAAGATTAGGCTGGTTGTTGGTTTCTTGCCTCCATGTTTTATTCTAGTCATGGCATATTTGCTTTCATGCATTTGTTTTACAGTAGCACCTCATGGTCCCAATGGTGCAAGGTACTGTACAAACAAACTAAAAGGAAAGTCCCTGTTCTGGAAAGCTTAGTAGCTAATTAAGATGCAACAACACTGTAACAAACAATCCAATGGAAGGGGGAGGAAGGATGAGGGATGTAGTAATAAGAACATACTGTCACATAGGCGTCACATAGAGGGGTGCAACTGAATGGTTGCAAGTTGGGTAGACTTTTTAATTAAAACAATTGTAGGATGTAGGTAAACATACGTATCTGAAGCTCCTCCTAGCCATCTAGGTAGCTGTCAACAGTTTTCTATAGCCATCACAAGAGAGGACAGAGTATTGGCTTTATGGACTAGTTCAGGAAGAGTGTTACATTCCGAAGGGTGGCACAGAATAAAGTGTGAAGGTGCTTGTGGAAGATGCACAGAAATGGTCAGTGGAGAATGGCATCATTGGTGGTGCAACACAGTAAGAAACACAAGTGGATAAGAAGAGGGAGACCAAATTGTGATGGGCCATAATAGTAAGGACAAGAAGTATACACCTGATGCAGTGGAGAAGCAGAAGTCAGTAGGGAGACTCAAAAGTAGGAGAGGCATGGTCAAAATAACAGGCCAGGACAGTGGTCTTAGCAGCAGGTTTTTGAACGGACTTGATGAGAAATGAGGTTGCTGTTAGGAAGTCTATAGAGGAGGAGGCTGCAGTATTCGAGACAGGATATAATGAGGGCCTGGGTGAGTGTTTGTTTTAGCAGCATGATGCCAAGGAAAAAGTGGCAAGTTTGGGGAATGGCCTGAATGTACAAGTCTAGAGAGAAAGCAGGCAGAGATGACAGCAGGTCAGGCTTAAGTGATGGAGGATGGTAGTTTTGTCAAAAGTGACAGAAAGCAGGGAGTGGAGTGGTCTGGAAGGGAAGACAGGGAGTTCAGTTATGGCCAAGGTGAAGTTTACGCTCATGAGAGACACTGTTTGGGGGGAGGGGATACAAGAATGGCTGATGTGTGGGAAGCTGCTCTGACCCTCACAAATTTAATTTACAATAAAACCCAGACATGTGCAGTGTGAATCTGTTGGCAGAATTTGGCTCCATTTTGAACAGGGAGACAATTTTCATTCATCTAGATTTTAAAATGCTTTCATATGAAACTCACTTTCATCCCCACCTATTTAAGAATTATAATACACTTCTAAAAAGAGACTTCCATATGGTCTGCTGTAACAGAACACTTTTATGGACTGGTTGGACAAACATCTCTCAGGGATGGTCTAGGTTTACTTGGCTTTGCCTCAGTGCAGATGGTTAGACTTTGACTTCTCGAAGTCGCTTCTTGCCCAGTGGTAGAATTCATTTCTTAATGGTACGCTGCCCCTCATTACGGCAGCCCCTCATTCTGCTCCTCCTGTGTCTTTCCAGCACAGAATACCAGCTAGAAATATCTTACTGGTACAGGGTACCATACCCCCGTCCTTGCACCACTGTTCCTGGCCTACATCTATGACTTACTGGTTAAACAGCCAGAGAGATCTATGTATTAGCAGTAAAGAAATTCATTGCTGAAGCACTCAAATTGGTAGACAGCATACCGTATGTGTAAAATTCAGCATATTTGTAATGGACTCACATGAAATTATATCAAACACAATGGATAATCTATTTAAGCACATGAAATTACATTATTATTGGTTTAACCATACAAAGTGCAAACATGTATGTAATACATCTAAGGAATGTGGTGTTTATAGATTAAAAAGTCACCAGAAGTGGTGTGGAAAAAGAATGTCTGCTGATTACACTGAAACAAGCAAAGCTGTGAGTTCTTAACTACTTATCTTTGCTCAAGTGTCCTCTTAAAAACACAGCAATTCACAATTGTGAATATATAGAACTGGGATATGAATGAAATTTGACTTCCGTTCTTTTCAGCTTTTGGCCATTGCAGATATTGGATCAAGTTCTGTTCTCACTACACCCACTTAGGTACATAGACCTGTATGGGTGTTTAAAAAAAAAAAATCAAATCTTGGCCTCTTATGGTTAAATATTGCCAACACACAAATATTTTTTTAGTATGGATAAGCATCCTGCACACTATTTTTATTTTTAACTTTGAGCAGAATATGGAATTCAACTACTTTGTCACCCGTCGTGCACTTCTGATGTCCCTCAGTGCATGTCTTGTGGTTAGATCATGGACGTTGAATTTGATCACTGATGCTTGGACAACAGTAGATAATTAAGTTTTAATAAGAAAATGCATGGTCTACCTGTATGTAGATCAAGGATTTTAGGGCAAAATTCTTCTGTCTGAGCCACATGCATAAAATCTGCATTGTGTGTATCTATTGCATATTCTGTTCTCATTGTACTTGAAGAATGCCCATAGATGTCAGTGGGATTTGCAAGCATGGAATAAGTTCAGACTGTGTAGTAGATATCTGCAGTGTAGATTCCGACTGTGGAAAAATGCTACGTTTCTCTCAAAATAAACAAATATATTGAAATTTTATATGAAAATTTTACTTTAAACATTTTCTGAAAATATTCATTTTTTACACACAAAACAAAAACTTGGATTTGTACAACAAAAAATGTTAAGGAGTGGGTGGCTTTGGGGGGCAAACCAAAACCTGACAACAATAATAAATTTATTAAAATCTAAAAAAGGTTTTTTTGAATCAAATGATGACTTTTCATTTTTTAGTTTAAGAAAAAATATTTTAAAATATGAAAACTTTTCATTAAAATTATGTATATAATTTTAAAAGCCATTTTTGTTGGGGGGAAAATACTTGTCAGCAAACATATTTCAGCTATCTTTCACATGGCTCTTTTATCTGCAGTGTGGGTCAGAGGAGGAGTTTAGCCATAAGATGACCACTTGCCAAGCCACCGCAGAAATAGTGGTACATAGCATTCAATAGAAAAAGATGAAAACATTCACAGAATTTGACTGACTTTTATAGAATTTTGTGCATCTGACTGCACCAGCATAATGCAGAAATCCTGCAGAGTCACTATAGCTGATTATAAAGCATGTGCCCTGTGCTTCAGAAATTTCCCCACAATAAGATCAGCTTGGAAAGAAATGTCTTGTCATTAACTAGTTCCCTGCCTTTGGTTTAAAGTATGGTTACACTGCATCTCCCGGTGTGTTAGGGAATGTCTTTCTAGAAAGTGAGAATTTGGCAGTGAATATTCTAAACCTACAGGAAACAACTTTCTTATATTAGTCACCAATATTAATAGTCTCAGATTTAGTAATTAAAAGTAGAATATTTAATACTTATTGCATTAGGAGTGTTATGATCATAACTAATAACTTGCATATCTCTACTGCCTTTCATCTGAAGATCTCCGAGCCCTTTACAGTCACTAAGGAAGCAACACTGCTGTGAAGTGTTATTCCTGATGGGAAACAGAGAGACAGAGAAGTGAAATGACTTGCCCTAGATCATGCAGGAAGGCTGGGGTAGAGAAGGGAGAGAACACACGTCACCATACTCCTCCTGGTTAAAGCACAGGGCCAGATGTTCTGTTTCTCCTTGAAAATAAAATATTTCCTGAGTTTTAGGTAGAAAGCCAGATGAAGGTGATTAGATATATATATTACTCATTCAGTATTGGCCATTTAGGAGCTACTGTACTGATAATTTGACTTTCAGGTCAAGAACCAGACACCTGGCAATCTTATGTGTAACCCATTCTCCCCAAGGGCCATTCCAGTCCCCAATCCTAAATCTCTTGAGCCAGAGACCACCCCGAGAAACTTCCATGGTGGGGTTTATAGTTGATGTCATTTATTATTTGTATTACCATAGCACCTAAGAGCCTAGTCATGGATCAGGACCCCATTGTGCTAGGCATTGTACAGAAAGCACCTGCCCTGCCCTGGAGAGCTTACAATCCTCCAGTGCCCATGTTAAAACTGTGGGTTATATTAGAGGTTCTCACATCTTGACTCTGCCCAATAGAACCTCATTCGCAGGAAAAAAGGAAGTCACTCAGGACAAAAGCTTTGAATTCCAACATCAGGCTGGCGAATCTCAATGAGCTCAACCAAGGAATCAAAGGTGCAGTCGGTTGGCCTGAACATCTCCGCAATTCCCATTAATCCTATTCTTGGACACACACACCTACATGATTCAAGTCTTTGGATGGGGCACCTGCTCTATTTCAGATCAGATTTAGCCATCCTTAGAACTCCCCGCTCCTCCACTGCACCAGATTGGAAGGCACACCACTGGGAAATATTTCATCAGAGAAGGACGCTGACAATGGTGCGTGCTGTGAAGGAGGCTGGCACCACCTATGCATGTGTTCTTTGTACGCTGCTTAAACTTGCACACCAGGGACTTCCTGCGTGATTACTGGAATTCTGATCGGTAGGAGTGGCAGCACTCCCAGATAATGCAGGCATAGATTACTGAACAGGTGCTCATCCTTCTCAACAAAGTGCTGCAGGCACAGTCTTCCTCCACATTTCCAGCTCACTGCTTTCTGCTCATCTCATGTTCCTTTGCCTTTGTTTTCTCCATTTTTGCCTGCCTTAAATATTGATGAGACAATCCCTTGGCAATTCCTTGTGAGATCTGTTTTTTCCCCCAAGTTCTGTACCATGGCCAAAATTTGGAGGCCTTAATTTTTGGGTACCCAACTTGCCTTGTAGAGGCTTGTTTCAGAAAGTGCTGAGTGCCTACCTACTTAAAAGCAGGCCTCTATGAGTTGTCTCAGGTTGAGCCTCCAAAAACCATTAATCACTTTATAAAATATTGGGCCACAGGTCAACACCCAATAATTTTCAAAAAAGTGGAGAATGTGTGTTTGGTCGGAGAGTATTCTTAAACATTCTAATGGTGTCTGTACTGCAGTTACTTTATATCTCGTATTTCAATACTTCTATGTCTATTTTTTAAAAAGCGTTAATTAGGACTTGAGATGTACTTACGTGATGGTGGATATTGAACTTCCAGGTGTTAAAGCTGTGCAGTTGTTTTTATATTCTGTACTGCTTGGCTTCCTGCTGAAGGTTGAATTTAGTAAGATGCAGTATTTAAAACACTTATCTCTTGTTTGCAGAACACTCTGGACAAGAAGTTACATGTCTATTTTATAAATCGCCTAAAGAACAAGATGAACTTTCTGAACATAAGGACAATTTTTAGGACGTTGGGGTTTTTTTTGTATGACGGTATGTATTGGCTTAGTGTATTAGAAAAAGAACAGCACAACCATAGACAGATGTGTGATTAGAAAAGGAATATGTCACGGGGTTAACTCACCGATAGCAGCACTTCCTGCTGGCTGTCCTGGGAATTAGCTCTGCCAGGTGTTGTGCTCCCCTTTTGGGGTGTCTTACCCTGCGCCCCCTCTCACTCCAGGGCCTGCAGTCTCCTCTTCACAGCTGGGCCCTCTTTCCAGGTCACTAAGGTCCTCCCCTTCTGGGGAATTCAAAGTCCCTCCAGACTGGCTGGCTGATCCAATGCCCTTGCCACTTCCCAGTGGCTGGAAGGGGAAACCAGCCCCACCCTCTACACTGGGTTCCAGCCTGGGGACCCTATAGCAAGCAGCTGAAGTCTCTGCATGGCCCTACCCCTTGCTCTGATTCCCTGGGCAACTTCCTACTAATCTAGCTTCCCCTCTCTCTGGGTTTGTCAGCCTCCCAACTCCCTCCACTCAGTGAGTGGCTGCAGCCTATTTCCCTGCCTTCCTGAATCCCCTCATCTGTAGCCAACTTCCTGGCTTTATAGGCCCCACCTGTCCCTGCAGATATGCCTGCATGGAATCATTTAGCTCCCTGCTCCCTGGCTGCTGCTCCAGGTGCAGCCTGGGGAGTTAATTGGCCAGCCTGGCCATCTTAACCCCTTCCAATCCCATGTGGGGTGGACAACCCATCATAGGATACAAGTATATGTACATTATATATGTTTCGGTAAATAAAATATATTAAAGATGGGTCTGAACCAACTCCCTGCACTGAACACATCCTGAACTTTGGGAAATTCAAATCTCACTTAGGATACATGCAGTTTTCAGAACATGTTGGCCTAAAAGAGCTAAGTATGTATAGCCTGGCTAATCGATGATTAAAGCAGAATTTACAACAGAAGTTTGTAAGTATTAAATAATTAGACAGACAAAGACCTATCAAATGGCTGGAAGTTGAAGTTGGACATGAAATTCTAAGTAGAAATAAGGTACAAATGTTTAGCAGCAAATGACTATTGGAACAGCTTGCCAAGATGCAACAGATTTCCTATCACTGGCAGTCATAGGAAATCTGACTGGATATCTTTCTAAAATATTTGCTTTAGTTCAACTTCAAGTTATTGGCTAGATGCAGGAGTTACTGAGTGAAATTATCTGCCTGTGCGATGTAGGAGAAGGTGGCTCATCTGCTTAGCATCCAGGAGCATGAGGACTTCATCAGGATGCACATGAAAATATCTGGGATAGAGGATGCTAGATGAATACAGTGGCACCAGAGGAGGAAGGAGAACTGGCTGCTGGCCACCTCAGGTGATAGACAGTGCTTCACCACCCAACCCAGTTCCTCCTTCCATTGTGGTCAAGAACCAATATGCTGTATTGGCAACAGTAGGTAAGGAGCAGACCCCAAAGGCTGAGGAGAAGGAGTTACCTGCCCCCAAGGTTAGGAAACTTATGGCCACTGCACCCAAGAGGAAGAGGCATGGGGTGCTGGTGAGAAGGGTCTCCATTCTGAGAAGGATAGAAGCATTCATCGGCTGACCTGACATGATGTCCTGAGAGACATACTGCCTACGGAAAGATGGCGAAGGCTCATCTGTCCCTCTGACCACTATCCCAGGCTGCTCATTCATGTGAGCATTAATGATACTGCCAGTATGACATGAGAACATCAGCAGTATCTATGGGGTTCTGGGAGAGACTGTAAGGGAGTCAGCAGCACAGATTGTGTTCTTACCCTCAGCTAGGTGGATGGACAAGGGCCAGGCAGGGACACGTGCATCTTGGAGATGAATGTATGGCTGTGCACGTGGTGTTGACCAGAGGTCTTCAGCTTCCTCAACTCTGGAATTCTGCTCGAGGAAGGAGGTCTGCTGGAAAGAGATGGGGTCCATCCAACCAGGAAAGGAAAGAGCATCTTTGCACACCAACTAACCAGCCTAGTGAGGAGAGCTAGGTTCAAAGGGGGCAGGTGACAAATGGCCCCAGGTAAGCATAAAAAAGCAACCTTAATGGGGGGCTAGATGTTGGAGGGGAGAATTTGGAAAATTATAATCAGGTCACAGGAGCAATAAGAGGAAAATCGGGGGTGGGGGGTCTGTTCAACATTTTAGGTGCTGATACAGAAATGCAAAGAGTAGGGGGAATACGCAGGAAGAACTGGAAGTATTGGTATGACTTAATTGGCATCACTGAGAGTTGGTGGGATAAATCTCATGACTGGAATATTGGTATAGCTTGTTCGAAAAGGACAGGAAAAATCGGGAAGAGGTGTTGTGTATATATTTTTGATCTATAAAGCATGTTCTGAGGTCCACAAGGAGGTGAATGGCAGACCAGTTGAAAGTCTCTGGGAGGGGGAAAGGTAAAAGGGGGAAAAACAGGGATGATGTCATGGTAGGTGTCTGCTACAGATCACCAAATCGGGAAGAGGCGGTGGATGAGGCATTTCTAGAACAAATAACAGAAATATCCAAAACGCAAGAGCTGGTAGTAATCGGAGACTTTAACCCAGACATCCACTGGAACAGTCATATGGCAAAATACAATTTCCAATAAGTTCTTGGAATGTATTGGGGGCAACTTCTTATGTCAGAAAGTGGAGTAAGTAAGCAAGAAGACACATTCTGACCAACAGGGAGAAACTGGTTGCAGATCTGAAGGTGGAAGGCAATTTGGGTGACAATGATCAAGAAATGATAGATTTAATTATTCTAATGAAATGAAGGAGGGAAAGCAGCACAATACGGACAGTGGACTACAAAAAAAGCAGACCCTAACAAACTCAGAAAACAAGTAGGTAAGGTCCAATGAGAAGGAAGTCTAAGGGATAAAGGGATTCAGGAGAGCTGACAGTTTCTCAAAGACAGTATTAGAGGCACAACTGAAAACTATTCTCAGGGCCGGCTCCAGGCACCAGCTGAGCAAGTTGGTGCTTGGGGCAGCAGATTCTAGGGGGCGGCATTCGAGCCGCGCCGTTTTTTTGTTCCCTCCACCCCGCTTTGCCGCTCTTGGCTGTGCTGGTTTTTTTTGTTCCCCTCCCCCTGCTTTACCGCTCCGGCTGTGCTGCAGGTTTGTTTATTTTTTTCACCTTCTTTGCCACTCCAGCCGCACCGTTTTTTGTGTTTGTTCCCCCCCCCCCGCTTTACCGCTCCGGCCACACCGTGGTTTTTGTTGTTGTTGTTTTCCCCCCCCACTTTGCAGTTTCAGCCATGCCGTTTTTTGTCGTCCCCCCCCCCCGCCCCGCTCTGGCCGCGCTGTGTTTGGTTTTTTTCCCCTGCTTTGCCGCTCCGGCGCCCCCCCCCCCTTTTTTTTGCTTGGGGCGGCAAAAAAGCCAGAGCCGGCCCTGACTATTCTGATGTGAAGGAAAGAGGGAGAATAGTAAAAGGCCAATGTGGCTCCGTCAGGAGCTCTTCAATAACATGAAAATCAAAAAGGAATCCTACAAAAAGTGGAAGCAGACAAATTGCTAAGGAGCATATAGGGGGTTGGTTACCCGCTCCTGCCCTGAGGGGGTTTAAAAAGCCGCCTGGCAGGGCTTGAAAGCTGCAGATCTAAAAGCTGGGCTGATTGGGGAAATGGCCGCAGCTGGGCCACACCCCAATCAGGCCACAGCTGGCTCCTATAAAAGGCTGTGAGCCAGGAGCCCACTCAGTCTCCTTCTGGCTGTAGAGGGAGAAGGGTCTGGCTGCAGAGAGCTAGACACAAGGTACCCAGAGTGGAGCAGGGCTGGGGAAAGGTAGAGGAGCTGGGGAGCTCCAGCCTGGAAAGCCCCAGGCTGTGGCCTAGCATAAGGCCAAGAGGTACTGGGGGTTGCAGGGGGCAGCCCAGGGGTAGGCAAAGGCAGCAGGTCCAAACCCCTCTTTGCCAGTGATGAATGGCATGTACACTGCAGTCTGCCCCAGGGAGCAGGGGCTAGATGGTGACTGGCAGTAGACATATTCTGAGGTGAAGTGGGGGTAGTGAGTTAAGGGTTCCCCTGGGAGGGGAGAGACCCAGTTAAAGGGGCAGTGGGGTCCTGGGATGGACACGGTGGGGGGGGGCAGTAGCTGGAAGGCAGATCACTGGCCTGCAGAGGGTGCTCCGAGCTGGATTGAGCTAATTCCCAGGATAACCAGCAGGAGGCGCCGCAGGGGTGAGTCTGGCATGTCTACAGAGCAGTACAAAAGAATAGTACAAGCATGTAGGGACAAAATCAGAAAGGCTAAGGCACAGAATAAGTTATACATAGCAAAGGACGTGAAGGGAAATAAGAGGTTCTTTAAATGCATTAGGAGCAAGAGAAAGACCTAAGGAAAGTGTAGGTCCTCTATTTAGTGGAGAAGGAGAGTTAATAACAGGTGACGTCAAGGTGGCTGAGGTGTTTGATTTTTATTGTTTTCACTAAAAAGGTTAATGGTGACCAGATACTCCACACAATTAATATTAGCACCAAGGGGGAAGGAACATAAGCCAAAATAGGGAGAGAACAGGTTAAAGAGTATTTAGATAAGTTAGATATATTCAAGTCACCAGGGCCTGATGAAATTCATCCTTGGGTACTTAAGGAACTAGCTGAAGCAATCTCGGAACCATTAGCAATGATCTTGAAAACTCATGGAGGGGTGAGGTCCCAGAGGACTGAGAAAGGCTAACATAGTGCCTATCTTTTTAAAAAGGGGAATAAAGATGACCTAGGGGATTAGAGACCAGTCAGTCTAATTTTGATACCTGGAAAGATACTGGAACAAATTATACAATCACTATGTAAACACCCAGAGGATAATAGGATTATAAAGCATAGTCAGCATGGATTTGTCAAGAACAAGTCATGTCAAATCAACTTAATTTCCTTCTTTGACAGGATTACTGACCAAGTAGATATGGGGGAAACTAGTAGATGTGATATCTTGATTTTAGTAAGGGAGATTTAGATTAGATGTTAGGAAAAACTTTCTAACAATGAGTATAGTTTAAGTTCTGGGACAGGCTTTCCAGGGAGGTTGTGGAATAGGGTGACCAGATGTCCTGATTTTATAGGGACAGTCTTGATTTTTGGGTCTTTTTCTTATATAGGCTCCGATTACTCCCCCATCCCGATTTTTCACACTTGCTCTCTGGTCACCCTATTGTGGAATCCCAGTCATTGGAGGCTTTTAAAAACAGGTTGGACAAACACCTGTCAAGGATGGTCCTGCCTTAGCAGAGGAAGCTGAACTGGGTGACTTCTCAAGGTCCCTTCAAACCCTACATTTCTGTGATTGTGTGTAAGAGGTGATGGTCATAGTGGTCCCCTCTAGTCATGAAGTATCAGTCTATGAATTCCTCTCCATTATTGATGGAGCACTGTTTATTTAGCATGTGCATAGTCAGCTAGCCAAGCGATGGCATCTTCAGTGACGTGATGAATTTCTTCTAGGCCACCGCTTACTACGTTAGTAAAAGGGAGTATTTCCAATGGTCTATCAGACAGTGGCCTATATCAGCTGCTTCAAAGACAGATAGAAGGACCCCCATCATGAACAATTATAGCACAACCTGCCTATATGAAAAGTTCCTAATCCTTGTTAGGGAAAGGCTGGCTTCTTTGCTAGCATGCCTAGACACCTTATAAGACGAACACACACAATATTATTTATTAATTCGTGTATTTAATTTATGTAAATTTGTCAGTTTATTTTCTATAGGTTAATCTTAAATTACGGATTGAATGGTGACTCTAGGAAGCATATGAAGCAATGCCAGAAAGCACTGAATGGGATCAGTGGCTAGAACATTCAGTGAGTTCAAAAGAAGGAAATGTTTGTTTGCATATGTTATATGCACACAATCCTGGAGTAGCTGCATGTCTCTAGCTTTTCACTGAGGGCTCAGTTGGTTGTGCAGTTGATAAATAGTTACATGTACTTTCAGTCTTTCACAGAGAGGAAACAGAAAGCAATATTACAATTGTTCTGTGCTAATTAATAATGTGTAAAAATATTCCTTCACTCTCGCCACTCTTGTCCTTTTTTGTTTGATTCTTTGACCTCTCTTGCATTATCTAGATACATTATCCCTAAACACACATAGTCAGACCTATTAGCATGGCTTCTCATTGCTTTGAGAGTCAAATGCAGTGTTAGTTCAGTTGCGCCGAGATTGCATACAAACTCTGTTGCCTGGTGCTCTCTTTATATGCTGAACCTGTATCTGAACATTAGTAGCCTCACCCATATTTAGGGCTACACCTTGTGCAACAAAAGTGATTGATACTCTCTCGTGTTATTCAATGTTACTCCCTCCCTGGGTTTTTAGTGCAAGGGCTAGGGGAAATTTAAAAAGAGCTGCTTTTCATAAGCATCTGCTGTCCTTGTTGTGTGGCTAGACAAGTCATCACTTGGCATGAAGTGTTCTTATCTCACTAACTGGATTTTTTTAATGTTATCTTTCAAACCTGACACATTTCCACAGTGTGAACATTTTTACTTCGTCCAGTAGTATATACCCACTACAAAGGACACAAGACACTTTTCTGGTCAATGCTCAACCATCCCACTCCACAAAGGATCTCAAAACTTTAGACCAGGATAAAACAATGTGAAGTCTGCACTTTTTCCTAATAAAAAAGAAGAGGTAAAAATTAGATTTCTGCAGCATTAGGTACCATCATTTGTATTTAGTTCTTCCCCAGAGGCAGTTAAGTGACTGTTGCATTCTGATCCTTCAAAACTGGATGTAGATGTAATCTTCTTTGAGGCTATTGAAGTTTAATATAACAAATAATGCATGGTTTGGATCTGTTTCACTAAAAATGTTACCTATATGTAACATGATTTTCATGCAGATATTTTATAAGGGAGTCATTACCGCTCTTTGTGTTCCATTCCATACCACTCCATCCCCCCTCCTGCCCAATGGTTCACAATTTAGGCATGTGGTGACATTCAAGAATGTGCCTGCAAATAACCAACATGTGAATATTAAACTACTTCCTTCCTACTTCAGTGCAAAGGATAGCATAAACATACCTTGGCTCTTGCTTCTGGTAAGGGTTAAAAGATTTTTTTTAAATTTAATGTTACCTTCAAGTTTCAGTTTATATCATGTTAATCCATGCCTCCTGGAATCTTTCCAGGCTTGACATGTCATGACTCAGCTGTGCAGTATTGCTACACTGTAATATATTAAGATGGAGAATACTCAAGACATTGCAAAAAGTGGTGTTTAATGCAAAAAACCTGAAAGTTTTTTACCCAAACAATCTCATACAATTCCCAGTGTTTGGCTCTGATATGACATGCACTTTGCCTCTAAAAACAATGTATACCCAATAAAAATTCCTCAGCATGTTCCTCTCCAACAGATCATTTAGGGGTAGGTTGTGTGTTTAGGTCCCTGCCAAGAGTAAGGTCCCGTCATGTAGCCAGTCCACCCCAGGAGCATCCTAGGGAAGGCATTGTGGCTCAGGCAATCTCCCTGCTTCCCTTCTTACTCTTGGACAGTAATAATTTATTAATGGTTTAAGTCATCAGGCAATTACTACCTACTGCCATGTGCTGACTCAGCTATGCTGGCTAGTGGGAGATGGGCCACAGATAGGGCACATGCATGCCCTGACCTAAAGTCCAGATAGCCCACACAAGGCTATAAAGGGGTGTGTAAATGAAGTCACAATCTAGGACTTACGCAATAGACATGGAAATTCAGAGGAGGCAAAGAACACACAGAAAGGAGGAAGAATCTAAAGCAGCAAGCAAGATGCCCAAAACCCAAAGTCTAGGCCAGTGGTTCTCAAACTTTTGTAGTGGTGACCCCTTTCACACAGCAAGCCTCTGAGTGTGCCCCCCTTTATAAATTAAAACACTTTTTTTGTATATTTAGCACTATTATAAACACTGGAGGTGAAATGGGGTTTGGGATGGAGGCTGTACATAACCTCATGACCCCCCATTTGAGAACCCCTGGTCTACACCATCAGGGCACACTGCGTTCTAGCAGCTGTAACACAGGTGGCCGGTGCTTGTGTGTGAGACGATCTGATCTCTCAAAGACCTTGGCAGTGCACAGGGGAGGGGGGTGGAATAGTTTCACAAGGATGTACTGTTCTTGAACAATTTCTTCACAGGTATAAACATGATTTCCTGCATCCTCAGTACATACATCTTCTCTCCTAACCAGGGTTTTCTTCTTGAACAAACATGTTTATCGTGGCTGATGCAGGGAAAATCCTAACTTGCATTTGTTTGAGGTCTACAGAATAGCGTGTTTGGTTTTCTTTTATTCTGTTATGGTGAACACATAGAGAAATTAGGTAAAAACATCAAATATTCTTTCTGGAAAGCTACAATATTGCACTATTTTTATTTTTTTAAGCCAGAACAATAACACCCAGTAACCAAAAAACAAAACAAACAAACAAAAAAACCCCGAGTGAGGCACAGCAGCCTACTCCCCAAAGCAGAGAGGCACCACTCACCCTACCTTATTCTAGGCTGGTTTTTCCAGACTCTGATTGCACTCACACTTCCTTACAGAGGCCGCTAGGCTGCAAGCAGGACCAGGAAGCTCCCCTTCCCCATCCCTCGCACTTAAAGTGATAGCTTGAAATTCCAACACAGTCCTCAGGCCACCACAAATTCCTCTTCAAAACTCCCAACTAGGATGCCAGAATAGCTGAGGTAGGGTGTGTGTGTAAAAATAACTTGCAAATTATATGATCAGATGAAAGTAAAGATATGTGCATCGTGCTACCGTGGGGACATACAGATCCTGAAATCTTTTCACTTTGATACATTGTCTTTTTGGAAACTTCTGAGATAACTACTCCAAAAGATAATGATGGGGGTGTCAAGTTGAGAGGAGGAGCAATTAACTCCATTGTTCAGGAGAATTCCAGTGGGAATTCTCATCGGATGTGAAGATCAGCTGTAGGGGAAACACAGGGACTTCCAGTACTAAGAATCAACAAGCACAAAAACAGCAGTAATAACGTGGACACCAGGGTTCTCACACTTGGGCTTGGAAAAATGGGACTCACTTGCTGGGGCAGGCAGCTAAATAATGGGGTAGTGGGTCACAGAGCTATAGCTTCTTTAAGGAACTTTTCTTTAGAGTGGCTGATATAGAATGACTGCTACATTTCTGAATATGCAGGGTCAAATCCTGCCTGCCTTACTCATGAGTAGTCTTATTGACGTCAATGGAACTTCTCAAGGAAGGATGATGAGAAGGACTTGGCTGTGTGTTCCGATAGCACTGCCTATGAGTTGCCTGACACGTCCCATTATCAGACTCTGTTTTCTGTTGCTTCTAACTTTGCCAAATTTTAACTGTTTGGGTTGAAATTTTTCATGCTGGGTGTCTGCATCAAGCTGAATTGTTTTGGAGAACTTCAGCTAAAACGGTGCTTATGTCTGAGAATTAGACTAGGGAAAATCCATTGTCTTGCCCATGTTAAGAAATTCAGGCCACCTTTTCTTTTAAAAGCTCTAGCATTCCACTGTGTTTTGGTGCAGGGTCATGAAATTTGGCAGGGGAATGGCCTTGGTGTCCAGGATGTGCCTTTTGCTGTCCTTGTGAAAATCCGCTTATATTTGGCCAAGTAATAGATGTTTGAAAAAAATCACAGTTTGCACGTGGTCAATAGATAGCGGATTTTAGCAGCTAAATTACCTGAAGAGTTCATGCATACTGGGCGTGCTCCAGGGTGGGGCTGAGCAGGACTTTCCTTGCAATTGCTTTTCTAGGCTGCTGCAGGCTGTATTGGTTCCAGGGCCTGGCACTGGAACAGAGAGCAGGGACTCTGTCTCTTCTATGTTCTCCATGGTCACCTGCTGGGCCGAAGCAGCATCAAGGAGGAAGCTGTTTGATTTGAATGCAGAGAGTACATGAGCCAAACTTCAAGGGAGTAGGTTGGAACAAGTGGGTCTAGCTGGTTAACAGATTGGGGATAAGGAGTTGGGAGAGGGTGGGGGAACTGGGAATGGCTGGGCAAGGGGACTGGGAGTGTGTGGGGAGCCTGGGACTGGATCAAGGACAGGTTGGAGGGGACAGGGCAGAAGGGGTAATGCTTGTGGGCAAATGGGCAGAAGACTCTGTCCCCACAAGAGCATACACTCCTCCAGTGCCTGGAATGGAACCCAAGATTCCAGAGTCTTGCCATTCCTCTGCTGTCATCAGATATCTGTGAAATCCACTGGCAAAGCGTCCCTTCCCATTTATTCCTGATCCATGTAGAGGATGACAACCTACTGCTGCTATGAATTACTCTATTAGCTCAAGTGGAAGAGGTCTGTGTGGTGGACCTAAAAGTTCCAATGATGCTGATGACTCATGTGGGTGTCAAGATGATGCCACATGATGGAATTTCTGTTTTTCAGTTCGCCTTTTTAAAAAACCTAGGAAATCACAGGCACAGAAATATCTACCTTACAACAACATTATTTAAAGTTACAAAGTCAAGCACTCAAAAATTAGGAAATGCCAGAATTAAGGTTGCCTGTGCAACCATAATTCACTTTCTCCCCCTCCCCCTTGTGTATGGTTACATTATCAAATACAATGTTTTCAACAGAATCTCCTGCCTCCTTCATTTCACAGAAGAGACCTGATCTGGGGATCAATCAGGGTTGTGTAATGAAAGGAAACTTCTCTGTAGGATCCCTGCTTCATTTGTTGGAAGGTATGAACTGAATGAGGCATGGGATTGTAGGAAGAGAAAAGGTGGTCTCCTGGTTAAAGCAGTTGACTGCTAGAGAACTGGATCCTTTCCCTGCCCCTTCCTCCACATCATTGAAACCAAACCTTTCACAAGAGGTCACTGATTGTGTGTTCCTCATTTTCTGAGTGCCGGAACTGAGATCCTGGGGTCTGATTTGCAGAAGTGCTGAGTACTCACATCTGTCACTGAAGTCAGTGGGAGCTGTGCTTTGAAGTGCTGTATAATGCTAAATACTCTGAAAAATCAGGTCCTAGGCCTCTCAAGGTGGGCACCCAAAAATTAGTGGATCCTTTTGACCTTAATGTCTCTGTGCCTCAGCACCCATCTGTAAAATGGGGACAGTACTGCCCACTCTCCTCACATGGGTGTTATGAAAATAAATTTATTAATGTCCATGAAGCTCTCTGATACTATAGCAATATACTCCATAGAACAGCCCATGAATAAGTTAATTATTCTGTCTTCAGATCAGAGTTCATATTGTGTGCAGTAAATAAGGCCTGGGGCCGCACATTGAACAGTGAAGAGAAAACAAAATACTGAATATCTGCTCATTAAAAGAAGACTGTCCATCATGTGCACTGAATAAGGCAGGGACCTGTGGGAAAAAAAGTAGTATGTGATCATGTAATTAAAGACTGTCTCATAATGCAAATGCACAAGAGGGCTAAATTAAGGTTCCACAAGCAACAGAGCTCGGGCTGCAGCTAGAGCCCAAACCCAAGTCAACTGACCCAGGCCAACTCTGGGTGTTTAACTGCTCTCTAGAAGTACCCTGAGTGCTTCTTCCTCAGCCTGGGGCAGCACCCAGCAAAGGATGTCTCTCCTCTCCCACAAACCCAAGAAAAGGGAAACTGAGGAGAATTTGAGGGCCACAGCCAGTTACAACTCCCTGATTCTCTGAGTCAGCCCAAATTAGATACAATGGTGCCAGCTGGCAATGGGCCCCAAGAAATACCAGTTGGTGGTAGCCAGAGTGCAATATACTCCAGCACTCCCTCTTCCTCAGGGACTGAAGGCACAGAAGCCTAGGAACCAGCATAGCTGTCTGCATCTGTTGGGGACTGATGTGAGGGGAATCTTCATCAAGGGAGTACTGAGTGGCTTCCCTTCTCTTTATACTCCCTGAGAGATGCAAAGGGAACAGAACAGGGCAGAGAATCTACTCTGAAGCACTGATTGGGGTTTGTCACAAGAGCAGGCCTAAACCAGCACATCCCCAGTCCACAACGTGCCTTTGAAGGACTGGCATCCTGGGAATTGTAGTCAGGTGACTACAGGTTGCTGCAAGGCATGATGGGAAAGAGTGACAGACAATATAAGAAGCAGCCTCCACTCTAGAGACACCATATTCAGTGTGGGGGTGCTTTGCTATGGGAGTTGGGGAAAGGCCTTTGCAACAGTCGTGTTAACAAGCCCCTTGAGAAGGATGAAGCCAGTGAAGGAAAAGCCATGGAACAACACATTATTGGTGTGAAGGTGTAGTGTTAACACCTGTCCTTAATTAGGGATCTCAGGCTGGAGTTTCCAGAGAGCATGATGGAAAAAAACTTTTCAATTCCTCGTATTAAGGAGATAGTGATCAGACCAGGTCCTGTGAGAGAGACTGTGGAGCCCAGAGAGGGCTGAAAGACTGTGTTTGTTTGAATCCTTGTTTGCCATGGAATGGCCAAATCACATTAGCAGACCAAGGATGACTGACTGTGAGGGAAACTGAGGCAGTGGAAACATCTCCACATAGAAAAGGTAAGATGTTATATATCTTCTTGACTTTGAGTGATGTCTGGCCCTCACCTTGCAAAGGTTGGATGCTATTGCTCTACCCAAAAACAGAGCTAGTGAGAACAACTTCAGTGAGACTTCAGGGAGAATTAGGTAGGCAGAGTATAAAAATCTGCCCAAGTCACTAGCATTAATGCCTCCCTCCTCTTGCTCAAAAGCCTATTGCGACCTTTCATAACAAGAGCCTTGAAATAAGGCTGAGGCTGTGAATAAAATCTGTTTGGGGGCATTCAAAACTTCAACAATACAGACTCTAGCCTTCATGGTTCCTGGGTTTGTTTTATTAGCACTGTATGGCTTTACCTCTTTCTTCTTTCCTTTCTGTTTGTTTCCGAGGTTTCTAGCTTTGTTCGGGGGGTTGCCTTATGCCTCTCTTATCTCTTCCTGTGCACGATGCACGTTCTCCTTTCTCTCCTTGTAGTCTCCATTCTGTCACAAGCCAGCATCATCCTCCTAGCATCACAAACTTGCTTTCGGATGATCAAGCCAAAAGGCTAATGTAGGGAGCCCTTGCCACGTGGGACAGTACTGTCAGCAGGGGCAAACTGAGGTGTGTGGCGGGGGTGGGGGTTCCTGTCTGTTTGCTTGTTCTTCATAGAGCCCCTAAAGGGAGCTCTTTCTTGCAGGGTGAATAGCAGTAAATTGACAATCTGAGCTCTAAAGGACTTATTCATAAGAACTTGCAGCTTTAGTGTCTTCACTTCGCACACAGCTTAGATTTGGTGCTCTGTGTCTGTTCTCGGAAACCTCGACTAGGATCCTGGGCAGCAGAGTTCAGGTTACTATAGTGCTGTTTACTTTTGCAGCAAACAAACTCTCCAGGTATCCATTTCCTTGATGACACACCTCCCTTCTGAACAATAATAATCTTATAACTTATTCCGTGTTTTATTAGGTTTTTATTAGGTTTCATTCCAGAGAGAGGCTGATAAGAAAAGCCTCAACATGCACTTAGATGATTATTTTTTCTTGCTTAAATCTACTCCCTACCTTGGCATCTTCTAATGGTACTGAGCACATAAATAAATATAATGGAGATATACCTATCTCATAGGGCTAGAAGGGACCCTGAAGGGTCATTGAGTCCAGCCCCTGCCCTTCACTAGCAGGAACAAGTACTGATTTTGCCCCAGATCCCTAAGTGGCCCCCTCAAGGATTGAACTCACAACCCTAGGTTTAGTAGGCCAATGCTCAAACCACTGAGCTATCCCTCCCCACATGAAATGTGGTGCATGGTAACCAGACTAGAAATGCACTTTCTTAGGGGTACTTGAATTAGCAAATCATAGAAATGGTTATATTCTTCATGATACCATCAGAGGTCAATAAACATCCTAGGATTTGTCATGCAGGTCTATTGTCTTATGGCCAGGTCACTTCTATACGTAGCACAGGAATATAACTGAATTTGTGGTGCACATAAGCAAGTAGAATAAGGGATGTAAAAAGCAATCATCTCTGTTTGGTCCATCGTATGTTTACCCCACTAAGGGTAAAGGGCCAAACACATCCCTGGTGTTTCTTCATTGGTGAGACATCAGGGATGATTTGGCTAAGAAGCAAAGGCTTGAGCTGCTGACACCATTCCAAACACAGGTTACAAGGTCACTGTAGCAGCAAGAGCTGATTGCATTCACTTCTTCATTGCAAAGATCTTCCTTACCCAGCAACTAAAACTGCTGCACAAGTTACCTCAATCTGAGTCACACTTTACGCAGAAATGAGGGCAGAACTTGGTGTGTCCTATCCCGCGTTTCATTTAGAATCATAGAATCTCAGGGTTGGAAGGGACCTCAGGAGGTCATCTAGTCCAACCCCCTGCTCAAAGCAGGACCAATTCCCGACTGTTCCTGATCACTTTCCTCTCCTCCAAGTGCTTCAGAATTGATTCCTTGAGGACCTGCTCCATGATTTTTCCAGGGACTGAGGTGAGGCTGACTGGCCTGTAGTTCCCCGGATCCTCCTCCTTCCCTTTTTTAAAGATGGGCACTACATTAGCCTTTTTCCAGTCATCTGGGGCCTCCCTTGATCGTCGTGAGTTTTCAAAGATAATGGCCAATGGCTCTGCAATCAGATCTGCTAACTCCTTTAGCACCCTCGTCAACAGAGTGACTGAGGGCCTGATTTATCCCTGGGTGAGCACTGAGGCCTGCACAAGGATGGAGAAGGTGTGGCTTATACTTCCCTTATTCCAGAATTGAAGGTGGGCTGAGGGGGAAGGGGGAGGGAGGACTGCTTTGGTTTCTGGTGCTATTTAGGGTACCAGTGAGGGCTCATCTCTTCACACATCTCTCTCCCATGGAACCTTGTGATAGTTATTCCAGGTGATCATTGCATTGACTTTTCAGCGTTTGGAGCCAATATAGCCCATAATGACTCCATTAGCATACATTTACTTCCAAACCTTGCCTGTAACTTCCCAATGCCAAATGGCTTTAAAGTCATCGTTTCCTGCAGGTTTTGATTTGTTGGTTAGAATGTAGTTCTCTGTTCAGTTTGGCTCTAAGGCTTTTAAGTTATTAAATTCTTATTAACTGCTACTAATTGCTAGCTACTTCCAGGCTCCTCATTCTGACTCCACCACTGGCTGTTGTGAAGCTGGCAGTTTCTTCTGCTGGAACTAGTTACGCAAAATGTCTCTGGAGCTGAATTCACACTAGGCTTGGAGAAGCTTAGTAACCATGCCCAGATGATATGTGAGCTGTATTGGAAGTAGGATTGTTTGCCCACAGTGCCCCAGCCACATGCATAAATATGAGGCTTGTTATTTCATATCTCTTGTGTACCGTACGTTCTAGTTTACAAGAATAACGGGTATGTCCTCTTCCTATTAAGCCACAGTAAAAGTAATTTGGGATTGGAATCCCAAATAATTCTAGTTTGACACAATGATGGCTTAAGTGCAAACAGTTAGTTCTCCAACCTAATTTTGTCCCTCTGTACAGTTGTAGCTAAAATCTCTCTGGGTAAAATCTCTGAGGCAGAGACTTCAGTAACTGAACACGGATTGCAGCTGTTATCCAGTAGGGTTGTGCAATAAATGTGTGCTATAATGCACATGGATTTTCTTTCATAGTGGATGTTATTTAATTTATGAGCTTGCTTACAACGTTTGCACTCCGTTGTTTTATGCTGTACCATTTTGTTACACATGGGCAGCACTTTCTGACCAAGTGTAGAAACTGGATACAGAATTGCCTTCAAGCCTGACAGAGATCTGCTGCTCAGCAGTGCCACCTCACCTCCAATCAGCAATTTTGTCATAGAATTATTTTTACTGGTTCTTTCTAAGTGGTCAGAACAATTGAGTAAATGCAAAAAACACAAGGAGAGATGGCAAGGGTAAGGACAAGCAATCAGTGCTTTGAAAAGCATACCAAACATGGGATATGTTTGATAAATGCAAAGTAATGCACACTGGAAAACATAATCCCAATTGTATATATAAAAAGATGGAGGTCTAAATTAGTTGTTACCACTCCAAAAAAAAAAAAATCTTGGAGTCATTGTGGCTAGTTCTCTGAAAACATCCACTCAGTGTGCAGTGGCAGGTTTTTTTTGTTTGTTTTTTGGACTAACAGAATGTTGGGAATCATTAAGAAAGGGATAGAGAATAAGACAGACAATATCATATTGCCTCTGTATAAATCCATGCTACGTTCACATCTTGAATACTGCGTACAGATCTGGTTGCCCCAATCTCAAAAAAGATATATTGGAAAAGGTATAAAGAAGGGCAACAAAAATTATTAGGGGTATGGAACCGCTTCCATATGAGGAGAGATTAATAAGACTGGGACTTTTCAGCTTGGAAAAGAGATGACTAAGGGGGGATATGATAGAGGTCTATAAAATCATGACTCCTGTGGAGAAATTAAGGAAATGTTATTTACTCCTTCGCCTAACACCAGAACTAGTGGTCACCAAAGGAAATTAATAGGCAGCAGGTTTAAAACAAACAAAAGGAAGTATTTCTTCACACAACAGAAGGTCAACCTGTGGCACTCTGTCAGATGATGTTGTGAAAGCCAAGACTATAACGGGGTTCAAAAAAAATAAGTTCCCGAAGGACAGGTCCATCCGTGGCTGTTAGCCAGGATGGGCAGGGATGGTGTCCCTAGCCGCTGTTTGCCAGAAGCTGGGAATGGGCGACGGGATGGATCACTTGATGATTACCTGTTCTGTTCATTCCCTCTGGCCATGGGCACAAGATAGGATACTGGGTTTGATGGACCATTGGTCTGACCCAGTATGGTAGTTCTTATGTTTTTAGGGGATGCTTTGCTCAGACATTTCTGTGATGTGTGATGGACATCCAGGTTAACTAGATTGTCCCTCTTTCCCACTGCTACTCTTAAGTATTTTGAGCCCAATTTCACTTCTGTGGTAATCCTGAATAGTATGTAACCTCACTGTATTCATGGCTTACTCACATAGGACCTGATCCAAAGCAATTTGCAATCAGTGGAAAGTGTCTAACTCACTTCAGTGGGCTTTGAATTGGACTGGAGTTTTGAGCCACTGACCCACGTGGGGTGCAAGATGCAGCCACCCTACCTTAGCGATTGTTCCAAGATGACTGTGCTTTAAGCGGATACCATTCCTCTTGAGTGGCCTGGGGTGCAGAAAGTCTTTCCCTCTGAGTCCATCCTGCCTGTGACTTGCTATGGGGAGGGGCAGAGTCAACCTCAGCCACCTCTCCATCCCCCCTTTGTCAGATCCCAAGTCAGCAAAGCATTTATCACATGCCTAGTTTTAAGCATGTACCTAAGGCCCATTCCTATTTGGCAAAGCACTTAGGCATGTGTTTAAAATCCAACTGATTTTAATGGTACTTAGGCATATGCTTAACTCTAAGCACATGATTAAGTAGTTCAGTGAAGCAGTATGGAGACTTGTTAATTCTATCTTGGTGTGTTGTTATTGCAAAGACACGCAACTGACAAAATACAAAGGATTTGTGCCTGGGTTTCAGTTGCCAAGCAGTCCTTCAGATCTTCCTTTCTAAACCTGAGCAACCCTCTGGAAGTCGTTTTGACATGTATTCTAACAAATAAATAATAGAATCTCCTGGTATTTTATAACATGATCTAAACTCATTTTGTATGAGATACCAATAACTGTGGAAGAATCCAGTTCTAATTACAAGTAAGAGGTTAAGTGCCTGAAAAGAAACTAGTATTTACATCCAATTATCCGGAGGGAAGGATGGGGATTTCATGCTTTTATCGCTTTCCAATAAATTTCTTCCAGAATTCAGACTTCGCAAGTTTCTTAGGAAAAAATAGTAATAGATTTGTTTAAATCTGCAGCTTAGTTGATGTTGGCTGCATTCCATGCTGTGTCATGTGACTTTGGAGACACTGGAGCTCCCATGCTGACTGGGACAGCCCATGGCTCAGAAATAGTGTCATGTAGTTCCAATTACACTTATGCAGACAGCATTATGCTTGACCAGTCACACTCTGTGTTCCTCTGCCCGAGTCAATCTAGCATATTTGTGTCTTAATTAGCACAGGGCTGAGGTCAGGAGACTCGGGTTCTATATCTGGCTGTGTCTGAGACTTCTGGTGTCAGTGTAGCTAAGTCATTTGGGACCAGACCCTGTTTCTCTCCCTATGGGTCCTGACCTCAATGTGCTCAGTAACGTATAGATAGAACTAGTGCCATTCCACAATGGGCAGAGAGTATGCACCCCTAGTGTGCCACAAAGCACAGTTCAGTGGGTGCTCCCTGAGTACAGAGTGGGGAAAATGGAGACAGGCTGGTTGGATGTGCTACCTAATAGCATGCAGTAGATGGAGGAGCCGGTGGTGCTCCTGTAGGAGGAGCAGATCTATTCTCACTTCACAGCATGGAGGTGGGAAGAATTCTTCGTTCTCTACTGCACGGATGCCAAGCCCAGGTTATTTATCATGGTGCAGGGCAGAGGGTTTGGCCTTTAATTCCTCTGTGCCTCCATTTCTCCATCTGCAAAATGGGAGTGATCTTTGTATAAAAATCTGAAATCCTTTGCTGGGAGGTGCTATACAAATGTAACTAGGGTAGGGTTCACAAAGGTATTTAGGCTCCAAGCTCCCCTTGATTTCAATGGGAGTTAAGCACCGAAGTACCTTTGTAAATACCACTGTTATCAATGTCCTTGTTAATATTCCTCTTGACTCTGCAGCGAAATCACCTAATGCTGTGTTTGTGGCATCACTGTTATGGAAATGTGTATGCTTAGCTGTTACATATTCAGCATAAAAACTTCAGTGACCAAAGACAGGCTGGGCTTGGAAGGAGGAAAATCTGATGGTTAAGAGAGTCTGCAAATGACAGCATTCACCTTTGCATTTTGTCTCTCCTGGTATGAAATAAATGGCATGTTAGAATTATATACTATGGGTTAGAGCTGAGTGAAATTTTTTGACCAAAAACATTTTTTGGTGAAAAATGTAGATTCAGATCAATTGAAACATATTTTGCAAATTTGTGTCAAATTTACTGAAGTGTCTTCACCAAAAATACTTAAGAAAAAATCTAAATATTTTGTATTGACCCTTTCAGAACAATGTTTTTGAATTTTAAAAAAAAATAAAATTGAAGAGATCAATATAAAAACAAAATATTTTGTTCAACCTGAAATGATTTTTTTCAACTCTTCAGAACTGCCAGTGATCCAAAATTCCAAAAATATCGGTTATTTGCACAGATCTAGTACATATTTCCCCAGAAATTCCCGTATCTCTTACATGATGTACTGTTCCAAAGTTCATCCACATGCTGGGTGAATTTCCTGCAGTCATATGTGAATGCACCTGATAGGATTGTTAACTCTGAAGCAGTAGACAAATGCAGATTATGAACTTGGCGTTATGGGTGAACATGAGCTGCTTACTAGTTAACCTTCTTGCCGTGTTTATAGAGTTTAAGGCCAGAAGGGACTATTAGATCCTCTAATCTGATTCCTGTATATCACAGATCACAAATTTTCCAGTTACACCTGAATTGAGTCCAATAACTTGCTTTGGCTGAAGTATAGTTTCCAGAAGGCATCCAGGTTTGATTTGAAGACTTGGTTTCCTGGGGCAGCTTGCAAATCTTTCACACTAAGGCCTGGTCTACACTAAGGGGGGGGTGTCGAACTAAGGTACGCAAGTTCAGCTACGCGAATAGCGTAGCTGAACTCGAACTACCTTAGTTCGAAGTACTCACCCGTCCAGACGCCGCGGGATCGATGTCCGTGGCTCCCCCGTCGACTCCGCCACTGCTGTTCGCGGTGGTGGAGTTCCGGAGTCGATGGGAGCGCGTTCGGAGTTCGATATATCGCGTCTAGATTAGACGCGATATATCGAACTCCAAGAAGTCGAACGCTAGCCGCCAACCCAGACGGTAAGTATAGACGTACCCTTAAACTGAGAACTTTAGCCCCATTTCCCATATACCACATGAAGGTAGTTGTCTTAGCATATGTGCAACATGCCTCGGTTGTGCATTGTAATCCAATCTTCTTTTTGCTAAAATAAACGGAGTGAGCTCTTTAAGTTTCTCACTATAGGGCAATTTCTCGAGCCCTCAAATCACTTTTGTGGCTCTTTTCTGGACCCTCTCTAATTTTGCAACATCCTTTTTAAAATGTGAACACCAGAACTGTATGTAGCATTTCAGTATTCTCAGCAATGCCTTATACAGAGGTAAATCCCCTCCCTACTTCTACTCGCTATTTCCATTTATAGATACAAGGATCTCATTTGCCCCTTTTGCCACAGCATCACACTGGGAGTTTGTGTAAAGTTGCTCATCCACAGTAACCCCTAAATTCTTTTCAGAGTCCCTGCTTTCCAGGGTGCAGTCCCCCAATCTGTAGGCATGGCGTGCATTCTTTGTTTCTGTTTTGGGGTGGTTGGCAGACTGTTCTACAACTATATCTGGAAGCTCAAGTAACATATTCCAAACATTTTAATCCTAATGATAAACGTGGTTTGTAGTTTGAAAGAAAACGGGGGTGATGTGAGGCACCCCTGGGGATATTATTCAAAACGGGATCTAGAAATGCATGTTTCCTGTAATAAATGCATATATGATCCAGCATAAGATATGTATCCACTAGTGCAAGTCATGCATCTCTAGTGAAACGTTGTTCTATTAAATCACATACTGAAATGCATGCCACCAGGAGAAATCTGTGTATCACATACTGAAAATGAGTCATCAGTCATGTGACTCTTAGCCATGCCCTCTGAATGAATTTCTGGGGCAATTAGTTTGAGTTCAGTCTGTTATAAAGTTCATTTACTGTTTAATTCTTTGAACTCGAGCTGATGAAGGAGAAAACATGGTTTGTCTTGATTTCTGCCTCTTGTTTGAAGTATTTTTGTGGCCAGAAAATGTTTAATGCTCTTATCGTTCAGTTTGTTGCTTTTTCAGAAAAGAGGAAATTCAAACTGAAAGCTTATTTTTCTCAAATGTCTTTGTGTTCTGTAACCAGCTTACAAAAGCTACAGTAAGAGTCCAGTAAGGGGCTGGAACTGAATTGGTTAATTTTAATTTGGCAAACCAATGCAATCCCTTGTCACCTCCCCCTCTCCCTCCCTGCCCCCCATCTCATTATTTCTCTTAACCTACAGGGTCAAAGCTGTTCTACTTAATGGTGATATTTTGCATTTACATAGCACTGCCTATGGGGGGGAAATCTCGGAATCCAATTTCAAATGTGAGCAAGTATTGCTATATTTCAACTTATTGCTGCTATTGGAACTAAGCCCTTGTCTTCACTAGGGGTGACACAAAGATGTGTGAACTCAAGCTAGCTAACTTGAGTTGTCTTCACTAGGCCTTTGCCTCTAGTGAGTTCAGCTTCTAGTTTTCCTGTGAGTTAGTCTTTAACTTGACCTGTTAAGTAAGATTGGCAAGTCACCGACAGGAAATGCTGTGGAGCACTGGTGTCGTGTTCTCGGTAGGCCAGACAACTTAACAAATGTTCAGTTGCCTTCTGCACTAACTGAACTCTCCTGAAATGAGAGAGGGATAACTTACTTTATATGCCAATCTACTTCACTGTGAAAAGATTAAAGGTTTTCATCGGGACTTAATGGAAATTTGTACTGAAAGACCTTACACTGTTCAACAATCCATTCAGTGGTTATATGTTGTAGGCAATTAAGTCCGCATTGGTTGTTAATGAAAATGTTACCGTATCTTTAAAAAGTGTCCGGTTTACAAATGGAAAGGCAGCATGACAAGCAGGAGTGGTCCTAGCCGGTTTGCCCCAGCCAGGCTGAAAAACATTTTCCGTTCCGTTCCACCTGAGCGGTGGAGCAAAAAAAATGCACCCCAGGTGCCCAATCAGTGAAGCAGGTTGGGAAGGCTGGCCCAATGAGCAGAGCAAAAACAGGCTGGCCAACCACAGCAGAGCGCTTAAAAATTAATAAATAAATAGCTGTGCAGAAGAGTGGTCTGATGCCTCCCAGGGCAACTGCTCTGCTTGCCTGCCCCTAGAACCATCTCTGATGACAAGCTCAGCCTGGGATCTGAAAATCCAGCCAGAATCATGATTCTAACAGTCAGAACTTAAGCTCCAGTTTTGTTGCTGAAGCAGGATAGAATCCTGTTTGCTTTTTGTAGTGTACTGAAAACAGTTAAAATTGCAAGTTGTCACTTTACATTCTATGGGGTTTTTCCTGGTCTTGCTTCCAGGCTAGGGCCCTCTCCAGGGAAGTGTGTGATCTAGACAGACAGCCCATAGTAAGGTGAGTTGACTTGTGTCTCTGTTTTAGGGAGCAGCCTACTCTATGTCTTTGTTTTTCGGTTCTTGCTTATTGTTCTGAATTCTAAGAAACACAGTACAGTACGTTGCAACCCTCCAGCAAGAATATATATGTTTCAATCTAACTTTTCGGACCATCTGTTGTGAACATCTGATCCAAAGCCCCACATGCAGCCCGATCTTGCAAGATGCTGAGTGCTCTCTATTCCTATTGGTATACACTAATTGGGATAGAGGAATTAAGAAGGTACTCGGCACAATCGGGATGCAGTCCAGTGGGAGCAGACATCGAGCTAAAAGATGCCATTTGTATAGAGTCGCTCTTCTGACCCGGCCAGTCATCGGTTTCGTGCTATTGCCAATCCCTCTGTACCCACTTTACTGTCTTTCACCAGAGCATCTCGGCACATACCAGCAAGTGGTTCGGTGTCAGAAATGCATATTGTTGAAGCTCCCTGGAAAAACAGTTTGTTTGGTTTTCCCCTCAAGGCATGGAAAACAAACGTCACCTGAAACAACTCTAGTGAATTTCTAGCAGTTTCACTTTGGGGGTGAAATTGCTGGTGCCTTTGAGTAAAGGAGGGTGGGGGGTTGCTGATGTAGCTGGTTGAGCTTGCCAGGTCTTCTGCTTGTCTTGATGGCAGCAGACCCACAGGTTCAAGCCCTTCTGTAGCACAAAGGGCCAGTTGATGTTTCCCATTAATGCCTTACAATGGGCATAACAATACCCCTGCTTCATACATACTCCTCCTCCCAATAGTTTAACATGTTGACACACTGAATGTTTGATTTCCCAGCCGGAAGGCAAAAAGTAGTGGTGGAGGGTAGGGTATGGTGAGGGGGCTTAAGAGATCCTGGAATGTGGGGGAGTAATGGAGGGAGACTAGGAGATCCTGGTATTGGGGGAGCACACAGAGCCCCAGCATGAGGTGACATGAACACATAGGCAGGGGGGAGATTGGAGGACCCTGGTATCAGAGCCATGCAGAGCCCCTACAATGGGGAAAGGAGGAGCACACAGCCCCGGGCATGTGGGGGACCCGGGCACGTGGTGGAGGGAAAATGGGGACACAGCCCCTGATGGGGGTGATGGGAGCAGGGGACATACAGAGCCCATTCCATGAAGGGCTGGAGAAAGAGGGGAGGGATAGCTCAGTGGTTTGAGCATTGGCCTGCTAAACCCAGGGTTGTGAGTTCAATCCTTGAGGAGGCCACTTAGGGATCTGGGGCAAAAATTGGTCCTGCTAGTGAAGGCAGGGGGCTGGACTCAATGACCTTTCAAGGTCCCTTCCAGTTCTAGGAGATTGGTATATCTCCAATTATTACTTACTATATTACAAAGCCCCAGGCGTGAGGGAGGTTGAAGTTGCAAGGAGTACCTGAAATAGAGGGGATTGGGAGGGAGCTCCTTTGGGATATGGAGCTCCTGGGGTGAGCAATGAGCTCAGCTGACAGCAGCTACAAAGTTTACGTATTACTCTCTTACCCTGTCCTTCTCTTGCATCTCAGCTTCACTCTTCGCTGAACCTGAGGCCAGGGTTCCATCCCTTCAGAAAGCATCGCGTTGAGTTAAAATTCAGGGCTGCTATACGTACAAACCTGATACGTAGATGTTAATAGCAGCTCCGGCGTGTACCCTTCAGTTTATTAATACAAACTGAATACACAAACATCGTTTTGGGGAGAGGAGCTTACAAGAGCTATACCCGCATTCTCACTGGGCATGCTTTGCTGGAGTAGTATTGTGGCATAGCTAGACCAGCAAAGTTCTCCTACCTAGTGTAGATGCGGCCTCAGTCTCTACAGAGTGGCCATAACATGCAAGTTGTGTCACCAGGATTTGTCGGACTGAGATGGTGCCAAACCCTTCAGCCTTGGCAGCAAACAAAAGCCTGAGGGTCCTTGAGTTTGCAGCATTCAGTCCTTGGGATAGTAGCCGACTAGTCTCCTTGGTTGCTGGTAAGGAAGGCCAGGTGCAGCCTGTCTCCAAAGTGGTGCAGGTATTAGGAGTAGCATAGAAAATAACCATTCTCTGGATGTCTAAGCTTTCACTCTATAGCCTTTCCCATAAGCCCAGGTAAGAATTCACAAACCCTTGCCCCTCTGCCCTGTTCTCTTTAGCTACGTAGTTAACTCATTGCCAGCTGTCAGGTCCAGAGGCTCTGGCGCTTTCCCTCTGTGCTCTCCCACTAGGACCATTCAACACACTGCAGCGGACCAGTTGTGATCCTAATAGAGGCCTTTCCTAGTAAGTAAAGCTGGAATAGCGCTCCACTTGCCTGTGTCTATAGTGGTGCAGATATTGAGCCCCTGCAAACATGTCTCTTGGGCCTGCGTCCATCAGCCACTGAGTCCACTGGCTTATAGAACTGTCAGACCTCTTTGCCCTTAATGAAAACTCTCTGGACCGCTACTGAGCATGCTCGGTAACTGCCACACTCTAGTTCTAGGAGTGGTGGAGGGGCTCTTCCAGCTGAGTGTGCAGAGCCTGTGCTCCAACCAAAATCCATGTCTTGTCCCCACTGCTTCTCTCCTTTCCTTTGGACTTAAATATCATCTGCTGTAGTGTAAAGCCTGTGGGTTACATGTGCTAAAGCATGTTGTAGTAATGAAACAACAAAGCTTGGGGAATTAAAACTGCTCCTACACATAGGAAACCTACTTGCTTCCCTGTTGCAATATATATATATATATATATGAGGATGGGAGTTATATTTTTACCCATGCCAGCTGCTCCAGAGCTGGCTTTCAACTCTCTCATGGCTGTTTCTGCCCAGGCTGTAATGTTAGCATCATTCAGGTTTCTATATTTTAAGAACAGCAATGATCTCTTGGTTCTTGGTCCCTGGTGCCGTTTCCCCAGTCCTCCCTTGGTGCACTCCTCTAGCCTGATTCCTTTCCCCCAGTGCTTCTCCATTCCCAGGAGACAACTTCTATTTAAGTGTTTTTGAACATTTTCTCATACTCTCTCCACCCTTTCTCCCCTATGTCACCAGAACTCAAATCCTCCAAGCATACACAGTTCTTTTTTTTTTTTTCTTTTCTTTTACAAAGTCTTTTCTTGGCTATCTCTGCTGTGATTTCATCAGCAGCATGTTTTCTGAGCCTTTTCCTTCCTTGCTCTTTTCTTAGGCCGCTCTCCCTTCTCCCCTCCCCCCCTCTCCGCAGGAAAAATCAGCGCTAACTCTGCCTCCAACCTTGGAATGCTGACTTCCTCTCTCAAGAGCAGTAGCAACAGCTTCCTGTGACCGCTGCTGTCCCAGACACTCTGGCTCCACGGCACGCCCTCCACGTGCACAAAAACACACTCCACAAGGGCTTTGCTTTTTTCTTCAAGAACTCGGTTCAGCTGTAGCAGCAGCGGTATTAAGGAAACACCTGTACAGTCTGTGGTCCAGTCCACTATTGATAGCATGGATGCCCAGACTGGCTTTGTTGCTGTAAGCACCCTGGTGGGCCAGGCCAGTTTGTTTACCTGCCGCGTCCGCAGGTTCAGCCGATCGCGGCTCCCACTTCAGGCCAATGGGGGCTGTGGGAAGCGACGCAGGCCAAGGGATGTGCTGACTGCAGCTTCCCACCACCCCCAGTGGCCTGGAACGGTGTACTGCAGCCAGTGGGAGCCGAACCTGCGGACATGGCAGGTAAACAAACTGGCCCGGCCCACCAGGATGCTTACCCTGGAGAGCCGCGTGCCAGAGGTTGCTGACCCCTGCTAAAAGAGATTCAGTTATTCGTTTTCCCCATGCTTCTGTGCTACTGACCTTTCTATGTAAGCCAACTATGACTGACACTTATCAGATCCCTTTTTAAAAAAAAAAAAAAAATCTAATTACCCCCAATGTTCTCTTTAAACTGATTTGTGATCTGTATTTACACTTTGTTTTATCTGCCCCTGTTGAAATGCAGCCATTTCTGGGGTGGAAGGCAGAAGTAATTTAACAAGGCACAACAATATTAAAGAGTTGGGCGTAGAATACTTTATCCAGCTGAGAGGTTTTTGTTTTTCTTTTTCAGGTGAGTAGAAGGTAAAAATATTCAACTGGAATTTGCACACATTGGCACTTGCATAAAGTGCCCCAGGGTATCAAAAATGGTCCGATCCAGGCTTTGAAAGTTTAAAATGTGTCTTATTGATCCTTCTGTCAATGACTGGAATCCTGTTCATTCACTTCCCACTTATTCATCTTCCCAGGTGCTTTGACTCATCCTCGCAGGTTGTTTGTTTGTATAATGGAGGGTGGAATTCCTCTCCATTAGCAGCTCCTGTTTGAGCTTGCTTGAAGGTGGGCTGTTTGGCATCTGCTGCCTGCAAGGGAAAGGCTTAAATGACTGCATGCTTTGCAAAGGGTGCTGGGGAAACTAGTACCCTTTTTTCCAGCAATAGGACAGTTGTGCCATTGCCAGCTATAATGTAGGTGCTAGTGCACACCAGGCTCTTTTACAGTGTCATGAAGACCTGGGCCTGGGTACTAATATTCTTGGCAGGGCATAAATTCTCAGAGTATCTCCCAGAGCCCCCTGTGTCCCCGCCCCCCACCCCAGCATGCTATTAAAAACTCTATGGGAGTTGAAAATATTTATGAGAGCTCTGCTCTGCTCTGGACAGCTCCAGCTGAATTTAAGCCCTGATTCTTGGTATAGACAAGACCTTTGACAGCAGCCACTTCACAGCAAGGCACATCTTATCAGATCTCCTGAGCTAAGCAGAGTTGGAACTAGCTGGTACTCGAAGGAGAGAGCCAAAGAAAACCCAGCAGGAAATGCTGTCCGAGTCAATTTAGAACAAACTCGGCAGCATGGCATTGGATTCCAGCAGCACAGTGCCCCCTATCAAATGAGACACTCAAACTAATTCCCTATGGTCACACAAAATGGCCCTTTTGTCAATAGTAGGAGTATGAACGCTGGTGACCGAGCCAAATTTTGTCTAACTTAATTTTCTTCTGTAGCTTTAACTTTTTTTGGTTTTGTTTTTTTTAATTTTCCCCTCCTAAATAATGGTTGCATCATACTGCTGGCTCAGAACCATCACTAGATTTCATCTCAGAAGCAGCTGTGTTACAGTAGTGGGTTAGCGTACTTTATACATACAGTTTTTAAAAGGTTTGGGGCTCCTTCAGAAGAAAAGGAACTAGATGAAGCTGGGTCAAATGCATTGACCTCTTCCTGAAATTTGAGGATGTAAAGTGCAGAATTTGGCTAACAGGTACTAATAGCCAGCACATTCTCCACATTCTTGTTTGCTTAAGAAATCATAGGTGAGGTGATGAATGCACTGTGAAAAATACAGCCCAGTGGCAAATTCTTCATCCCTGGGCCCACTTTCACGAACATCTTGCCATACAGCTTCTGCTACAGAGTCATTGCAGCCTGGGGTTTTTCAGAGTGTAGCTTGCTCACCAACACTGAGCATTGGATAAGAAATCCAATCTCCTCCCTCTAAGGTGGCATGATTGACTGACAGCTGCACACTCCATGCTTGGTAGGGCGAGGGTTAACACAGATGTCAGCCCTCATTACCGGAATTGCCAGGAAGCCCAGCCATGAGGGGAATGTGGCTGGGCTCAGCTGGAGTGAATTGCTGTATCCCAACACACTACAAGAAGAATGAGTTCGTGAGACTCTCTCTCCCCCTGGATTGGACTGATCTATTTGCTAGACCTGCTCTGGCACTAGGGGTGAATATGCCAGGGAAGGGCTCTTGTGATTTACTTTAGGGGAATCCTTGCTGTGAGGAGCCTGCTTAAATTTAATGAGCTGTGGCTGTTGGGAGCCCTTTATTTTGAATCCTCGGCCTTGGGGGAGGGGGAAGGAGACAGTGAGCAATGAGATGTGTGTATCAGAAGCTTCAGAAATGGGCGGGCGGGAGAGGAGACAACATGCCTGAGCCTGAAACTTCATCTCTCACCTTTCTGCTTTCTCTCACTTCTCTGGGCTATTCTCCCAAAGCAGGGGGGATGTGGAATAGCTGTATGTCAGTGGCAGGGCAGGTGCCAGCTCATGCCTAGGTCCCGAACAGATACATTGCTGGAATCTGTCTAGCTCACTTGTGGGTTAATGTTGATAAAACGGGTATTAGAATTCTAAGGAAGTGTGTTGACTCTGTTGCATGCTTGTGAGTTGCTGCCTGCATTAATCTCACTTACAATATCCGTGTTCCATATTGTAATGTAATATTTGAGTAGTTGTACTGGGAGCCTTTGACTGTATGAATCGCCATACAGGAGCGGGACATTAATTTATATGAAGAACTGCTCTTCTACAGAAATTGTTATGCCTTTCCCAAAAGAGAGGACCCATTGATACCAGACAGGCAATGGGTGGATTTTACAACTAGAAATTCCCTGCTTTTGGACTGAGGAATTGTCAATAAAAGGACTAAAATCTTATTGTTCTGTTCTCCTCCTCATGAAGATGAATCATGCAAGTGGACTCCTCCCATCAGTGGAGTTTGCAGCTCAGAGCACATGGCAGGAAGCAGAGGAACTAAGGATCTCTATGCTTCTTGAGCTCTGGCTAGACAAGGTGTTTCTAGGCATAAGCAAGAGATCCCCAGATGCTTAACCTGGGTTAGTACTGAAGGTCAAACAGAGCTTGCTGATTCTAGAAACCTGTATCACCTTTTTAAACCTGAGACTGTAACTTGTTTGTGTCTGTCTACCTGTTTTAACTTTGTGAATAAACAGAAAAAGGAAATGAGAGAGTTAATAGATCTTCATATTGTTCACTATAGGAATGGCTACAAGTGTTGTCTTTGCTATGTGACCTAAAGCACAATTGACTGGGTTAGTGACTGATCCTTTTGGATTAGGAGAAGCTGGAATTTCCACTACTTGCATCCAACGAAGTGGGTATTCACCCACGAAAGCTCATGCTGCAAAACGTCTGTTAGTCTATAAGGTGCCACAGGATTCTTTGCTGCTTTTACTGGATATTGCTATGATTCTTGGTGTAAGGGACCATCTATCACAGAGATGTTCACCTGGGTGGCAAGACAGAGTGGAATATCCACGGGGACTGTCTGTGGCTCCATGTGAAGTCTGTGAAAGTGCCTGAGGAGTTTGTACGTGGTGAAATTGGTTGATAACCAATTTGAGTTTTGTGCCCTGGTTTTTAACAGTCTCCCCTGAGGCTGGTACTTGCTCTCTGGCGTCACTTTTGGACCGTGACAAGCTGTTGCATTTATTGACCCTCCTGTCAGAATCCAACCACACAGAATCCAACCAAACACTGCTGCAGTGTTTTCCAGAAGCCCAGATCACTGTGTGCTACTGACTTCTGGGCATGGGCCCGAGCCTTAGAGTGATGGAGCCAAAACTGGCATTCTAGCCATTGATGTGAGAAACAGACACACTGAAAAAGGCTCTCCTTCACAAGGCTGCACACTAGTACCTGTGCGTGCTACCCAACCACATATGTCTGAGTTTGTAACCTTCACTTAATTACTATCTCCAACACAACATGCCCAGTGTTGCCAAGTCTCATGATATCTGGTGGGGTTTTTCGTTAAAACACTAGCTTGTGGAATCATGTTATTAAACAGAAGCCTCAATTTGCTCCTCTTTCATTTAATAAAAACAACAAAAGTTTTCAGCCTACATGGTTGTGGAAAAAGCTTGGGAACGTGAACCCAAAAACCGAAAAATACCAAAACTAAACAACTCCTCTTCCCCACAAACAAACCTGTCCCCACAAGGAGAAGGTAAACAGCCCCCCACCCAATTTATTTGTAAGATCTCATGATTTGGGAGGGGGGAGTTTTTGACTCAAGATTTTGAATGCTTAGGGTTGTCAATACTCCGTTCTTTGTGTAGTTACCTATGTGTGAAGTAGTTTCCCTATTCATGCCAAGCTCTTAGATTGAATCCCCTAGCCTTTTTAAAAAACAAAACAAAACCCTTATTGGTGTAAATTTCACTTCTTATAACTTTATTGCTCTCTTATGGCAGTCTCGTCCTCATAACTTGGATTCGATTCTGTCTAGCTAAAGTGGACTTGTGAAAGTTGGCAGCTGTGCTCACGTGGTAAATAAGCACCCTGACTTTCACAAAAAGCCCCAAATCAAGCTAATCCCACTTCAAAACAAGCCAATCCCTAAGAACCCCAACACTCTGTGACTAGATCTCCCTGGTATGCTGTCTGGGGACTGTGGTGGGCCTGCTGTGCACCCCTGACTCTCTCCCGCATGCTTGCCAGGAGCTGATCAAAAAAAGAAGTAACAAACTGCAACAAGCTACTAGCCAAAAAGCAACTCACAAGCCAATCAAGCCAAAAACAAACCCAATTTCTGCATTTTTTCTGCGAGTTTGGCATGTCTGCTTGTGAGCAGTTATGAGCATTCAGTGGCTTCCCAGGCATCTTTCATCTCATGTTCTCACAACCTGATCATTAAAAACAGCACTGTGTGGAACAGTAATTCTGGTGTCTCCAGAATGACGGCCATCCTTTTGATCTTGTAGGATTTTCTGCCTGGCCCTGAAATTTCACCTTAGTGTACAGGGTGGGAATGTGTTGGGTCTAAAGGAGGGTAGGTTACTGTCACAAGTCCAGTCAAGCACCCCCTATTGGCCACTAACCAGATTGCTGTGAGGGAACCCCGCCACCAAATCCCATACATTTTAGCTTCAAGATTCTGAAGGGAGTGCAGTCGCTACCCCTGGCTTAGGATGTCCAGCCACACTTTTAGGGTGCAGATCTTCTATCTGGCACCCACTCCTGAAAGTTTAGACCATGCTGCCCAGTTCATGGAACCAATGCTGGTAACTGTAAACACACCCTCTCTGAACTCCACTCAAAGATGTGAGCGTTCTGGGTTCTCTCTTCAGGGGGTACACATTGTTGCTCTTTCTCTAATAACACAATACCTACATAAATCTATACAAAAATAATAAACCCTACATGCACTTCCCTGCCTCAGTTTCCTCGCCACTCTGCAGCCTTCTCTGGGTTGGAGTAAGAGGCCTTTGGGACTGCCCCCATCCTTCTGCTGCAGTGCAGGGCTTGTGTTCTGAAACATGGAGCCTTCTCCCCTCGTTTGCCTACTCTAACCTTGGCCAATCCGTCCCCTTCCCCTCTCCTGCCCAAACTTCCTGTTTGTCTCCTCACTGTCTTCCCCTGTGTGGCCTTTTATAGCCTCCTGCAGAGTCCCCTGTCTTTGTCCTGTTTGGGGAATTTCTACTCTCTTCACTTACCCCTTCCCCTCAGACAAGAGGAGGATCTTTTCCCATCTTGAGAGCCCATTCTCCCAAGGTGCTTCACCCTGAACAGACTAACACTGAGTTCCAGTGACTCACTATTGCTCTGGTTTGGCACAGGTGTGACAGCCTTTCTAGCAATGGTGGATTCAACAGATAGACAAACAAGCTGGCCTTCCATGGTACAGCAACAGCATAACATCATAATTATCAACCAAAATACACAGGTCCCCCCAAATCATGGCAAGTCCAGAGAAACTCTGGAAGCTAGAAGCCTGTCACATGCCAGTGAGCGGTAGGAAGCCCATGGGAGGGGGAAATAACTATGGACCAAGGAAGATGCTGATGTGGCATTTGTGTAATGTGAAGAACATGTGCTGGGGAGACAATAGGGAAGGGAGTCAGGACTTTAAAGGGGGTTGTGTGAAAACAAAGCGGATATAGATTTGAGTTGGGATTTTATAGAACACTTAAGCACAAGTCCCACTGACTTTCAAATGGTACCCAAATCCCTGCAGCACTCTTGAATTGCCCATCTTTGATGTTCTTAGACTTACAGGTGCCCATTGCTCACATGGCACGAGTCACAAGGGAAGCCTCTCAAACATTCTCCAGGGCTCCTTCCTATTTTCTGCCAATGATCATATGGCTAATATCTACACACCGGCACTCATCTTGAGGCAATTGTATAGCTGCTTTTGTGCCTCCTATTTGTGCACACAGATTCTCACTAGAATTTTCCTCTGTCAGCGGTAAGGTGACCCTAACCTAGTCCAGGCAACACTTTTCTCTTCCAGCTCTCTGGAGACTAGGTCTTAAAATTCGTTTCATAAAGCCTGGAGTATCTAAAGCACTGAACCTGCTGTACGCTGACCGTGGGGCGGGGAGCGTTCTTTGAAGGGCACAGGAAGAAACCCCTTTGAAGAGCTTTCCAGGGCAATGCATCACTTTGACAAATATTGTCTGACTCGCCTCGGAGCACAAATGAGGTCTTCCTAAAAATATGATTGATTAAATGGGACGCGGTTTACAATTGCAACGAAGAGCAGACGAAAGAAAAAAACTGCATAGGGAAGTTGGCCATTTTATATTTGTATCACTGTCATCTGAGCAGATATAGTGCTCTGAAGTGCTGACCACCAGGACATGGAACTCTTAAATATCATTACCACCACAGCTCGGTATCTTACTATAATTATGGCCTGAATATAGCTCTTTTACAAAAGGATTAATTACAGAGGTTTGGCAATAATGTTCCTACTGGATTTGATTGGTGAGCTGTATTCTGTATGGGGGGAAAAGATGCAAGTACGCTTTAATAATAATTAAAAAAAAAAAAGCCTTCCATAGTAGGACAACAATGATAGATGTCCTATCCATAATGAAGTTAAATGTTATGTGGATTCCAGATAGAGGCAGGTAAACTCGTCATGTCCCCGCCACATTGAGCCATCTTATCTCTCAAGTCGCTGTCACAAGTCTGAAACTTTTTCAGCTTTGTGAAAATCCTGGGTTTTCCCAGGACAATAACTGCCTTTGCAACCTTCCTCATGCTGTCCTGTTTGCACCATTGATGCAGTCTGCTTTATTTTAGGAACCCAGTGGGAAAAGTCCATTAGGGAACAAGGGAGGTGTCCACGGAGTGATTGTGGAGTGTCAGGAACATGCTAGTGCGATAATGCAGAAGGCAGGTCAAGGTTAACAGGAGTGGGATAGCCATCTGCTTTCAGCAATAAGGATGACATTTGCAAGTGTCAATCTGTCTAATAGTTTCTTTTCTCCTTTCATGCATGTGTGTAACTCCTGTCAAGAGGCTCCTCTCTGGGTTTTTTCCTTACTCGGAACTATGGTATGGTATTTGCAGGAAAAAAACACCACCATTGAGTCAGCATGCTTGACCCAAAGCCAACTTTTGTCCAACTCTTGAAGGCAAGTTTAGGGCCAATTGCTAGCATCAACACTATGGTGTTTAGTTTGTTTAAAACCAATAGGGTTCATCACTAATGATCACTATTAAGTCTATCCCTAGGTGTCTCAAGTTGGGGCCCCAAAAACTTGGAGGTCCCCAAATTATTGGTCACTTTTTGGAAACTTGGGCCTCTCTGCTCTCACTTCTGTTCAAAGGTAAAACATGGAAGATGTTGCTGTAGATCTGGCTGCTCTGAACGCACAACACTTTCTGTAGCCTGAAACCACAAAGTCTGTGCCTAATTTCCACGTGCATCGCTCAGGGTGTCGAATAAGAAGATGAAACAGTGTGGGGAAAACCTATCGTCTCTTCTGGCAGACAGTGGGTGTGTTGCAGAAGCAGAGATAGGGAGAACAATCGGAGAATCGGCGTGATTTTTGTTTCTTGATTTATATACTGTAATTAGGAAGCTCTTTCTTTTTCGCATGCCTGGACGCCCAACCGCTGTGCACACCCACCCACAGCCTGTGTGCAGCACTTTTTATTATAACCATTGCCCCAGGTCTTGTGGCAGCAGGGCCAAGCATACTTTAGTAAAACTAGAAGAAATATCATCAGACGGGTCTGGACTGCACTGTGGGCAGAGCATATTTGGCAGGACTCTGTGAAGGAAGCGATGCAGTCCAGAGACATTCCCTGATCCTATCTGAACAGAGGTTGAACTTGCAAAACGAGTCCCAGCCTGCAAGTTGCAAGTCAATGGTGTTTTTAAAGGCTGCCTTGGCATCCAACTCTGAGGTCTTTTTATCTTGTTCATCCTACTAAATAAATGCAGCAGGCTATCAAGTTAGTGTAACAGCCCTTGGGGCCAGTGAGAGAGACGTCTGTCTGACAACTGCCATACTTCTCAGCATTCGTTAGCAACTGCTCTGTTGCGATCAGTCTTTTGTGTTCAGCCACCTTTTTATCCCTTTTTCCCCTGTGCATTCTGGCTCAAAAGTAGACCTGTTTTGAACAATGCAAAGCAGAGTTAATGAGCATTGGTGTGAGTTGAGTTGCTGTTTGATTCAGCCATGTTCATGCTCCCTTGTTGATTGCTGTTGGAGAACTTCCATGTGAATGGGTTTTTCTTCACATAAGCATGAGGATGGTTGGTTGTGTGTGCATGGGTGTATTAAAGAAACAAGTGTCTAATCTAGTCATTCAGAGGACCCCCCTATGAGAGCCTTTTGTGGCCTGATTCTCAAACATTTCATTCTGTTGGCTGTCAGGTGGGGCACTGGAGAACACTGATGACCTACAGCTCATATCTGAGAACTGCTAATGAGAAGTATTGGCTATGAAAACTGAAAACTGTTTTCTAATACATTGTTATGACAGTTGTGCTGGCATTTTCAGTGGAAGGGAGTAGATTTTTGGCCAATGCTCAGTGCTTTTTGAAAATCCTTCTCCCCACACTAAATATATTATTGAAATTGAATAACTTCCACATAAGATATCCTTGCCTAGGAGCACTGAAAATCAAAAGGGAGGAACAGCCATAACTGCACTAAGGAATCACAACTGCATTATTGCATTTATCTTGTTAATTTCTCTCCATCGTCTAGTATTGCTTAAAGTGGCAGGCAGGTGAAATCAAATCCAGAAGGTTGCCAAGATGGGGGGAAATCATGCACCTTGGAAAACACAATCCCAACTATACATGTAAAATGATGGGATCTAAATTAGCTGTTACCACTCACAAAAGATTTTGGAATCATTGTGGATAGATCTCTGAAAACATCCTTGTGATGTTATCTGATTAAAATATAACCACATAGATCATTGTTGCAACCACTGTTATATATTAACAACAAATCTTGTACAAAATGTGGCATGTAAGATGTCTATGAAAAGGTCGATTTGCTGGTTATGATTATGCTATCCATATGCATATATCATTTTTTGTATTTGATGTTATAAATATTGGCTCTATACCTGGATTTCAAATGTTTGCTCCTGGGGTAATGCCCACAAGGTAGCTAGCCAGCACATCTCGGAGGGACTATTCAAATTGTGTGGCCCATCAAAAGGATACTTAACTCACAATGGACCATGGGAGACACCCATCTACAGATAATGGACTTTCCTGCTGTGACTAAGCAAAAATATGCATGGATATGTGACTCGCCCATGTAATTCCAAACCCCATCTTGTCACCTGTGAGTTTCTACTAGTTGTGCTGAGGGCTTTGTATGAAACAATGGATTTCCCTCCACATGGCAGAAGATATAAAAGGCACTGGAAACACCTCCATTTTGCCTCTTTCCTGCTGTAGTCTCTTTTCTGCTCCAGCCTCTGGACTATGAACTTATACTAATGGGAGCATTCTAACCAAGGAATTGAGGACCTTCCAATGATTTGGAAGCAGCCACAGACTTGACTTAAGCCAGCAGTTTATCCCATCACTGCTGCAAGCCTGAACCAAGAACGTTGCAATTATTGAATGTATTTGATTCCTTTAACCAATTTTAACTCTCACTTTTTTTTCTTTTTATGAATATACCTTTAGATTTCAGATACTAAAGGATTCTCCTCAGCGTGATTTTTGAGGTAAGATCTAAGCTATATAGAGATCTGAGTGTGTGGCTGGTCCTTTGGGATCAGAAGAACCCTTTTACTTGAAGAGATTGGTTTTAAAGAACCATTCATCTCTATGTCTAGTATTTTCGGTAGTAATATAAGGACTGGAATGCCTAAGGAAACTACTTTTATGACTTCTTGTTAGCTAGTGTGGCAAAAGAGAAGTTTACTTTTGTTGCTGGCGTGGTATATCCTATGGGAGATTAGCCACCAGCCTTGGGGTGTATCTGCCCTATTTCTCAGCAGTTTGTCCCGAATTTGGCATCCTCAGTTGTGACCCACTGAGGCATGGTTACAATCCCTCAATGTGCAGTGTCAGGTTTGTTTGTTTGTACACAAACGGGGAGGGTAGAGGTCTATAAAATCATGAATGGTGTGGAGAAAGTAAATAAGGAGTTATTTATTCCTTCTCATAACACAAGAACTAGAGGTCACCCAAACAAAAGGAAGTATTTCTTCACACAACGCAGTCAACCTGTGAAACTCGTTGCCAGAGGATGTTGTGAAGGCCAAGACTATAACAAGTTCATGGAGGATAGGCCTGTTGAGTCTGAACTTTTTATGAGTTTAAACTTAACCCAGACTTGATGTCTCTATCTGAAACTTTTAATCAAAGCTCTGACCTGCGAACTACTCATGACACCCCCCTCCCCTTAAGTAGCCATCTCCCCCTTTTGTCTTTTCTAATTTACATTTTAACCTGTTTTATCCTGTAGAATCTTGATTGATTATGCATGACCATTATGATCTGTTAATCACTTTGTTTACTTCTGTGTATAAATATTGATGCTCACCCCTAATAAACTTGCCACACTTACTCCGAAGGCTTTTAAGCTAAGGATAGTGTGAGCCCGTTGATCAACGAAGTGTTGTCTGGTCTCTGACAGATTTGTGAGCCCCATACCAACTCCGCACGAACTCGGGTGCTGGAGAGGTGAGTAAGGACTTGCTTTTTTACCTAACAGGCCCATCAATGGCTTTTAGCCAGGATGGGCAGGGATTGAAAATCATGCTCTGAATTGTCCTTAGCCCCTCTGTTTGCCAGAAGCTGGGAATGGGTGACAGGGGATGGATCACTTGATGATTACCTGTTTTGTTCATTCCCTCTGAAGCTCCTGGCATTGGCCATTGTCAGGAGATCTGATATGAGGCTAGATGGACCATTGGTCTGATCCAGTGTGGCCGCTCTTATGTACAAGGCACGTATTGTAATGTCTGACTTACATTTCTGAATACCAAAAAGGATGAACTTCAGCCGCTCTTTCTTGGGCCTTAGGACTTCTTACTCCGTATTTTCATTTTGCGCTGCGCCAAAATGGGCAAATAACTTGCTTGCCTGAAATAAGTTTAGATGGACCTTTTCCAGACATAGCCTAAACACACTCAGGCTCCATTCCAAATGTTCCGCTACTCATGCCTCTGTTCCATATGTTACACTAACAATAAAGAAATTTTAAAAATCAAACTTCAGAGAGTGGAAGATGTAGGAGTTTTTCCACTATTCAACTTTAGATATTGAAGACAGAATGAAAGCTGGGAATGCCCCATTATAATCACACTCATCATGAAGCTATTTCACTCCTCTTCCCCCGTACAACATAACGTCTCCCTTCATACTCCTTTTCTCACACCTGATCCTTGCTTTCAGTTTTGTAATATCACTCCTCGCTCTTTAGCATGTCAGCACTACCCGTTATCAGCACAATACACATTCCTTTAACAAACAACACTCTACCCCGTCTCACGGGCTTAGGATGAATTATGTCAGAGATACCATTCAAGGGCCTTAAATATATTGGCTGTAGAGCTATTTTTATTTGTAAGTGCTCTACCCAGGCCTCTGATGTTGCATTATGGATCCATGATTTTTAAAAAAGTGAGAACATTTAAAATGAGTAAGATCCAGTGGTCTTGTTTTCTACCCACTAAACTGTGTGAGAAGCTGTAGCATAGGGGATACGCCTGCACTTCTAGAGGGATAGAGTAGCTGGCCTCATAGCTGTCTGATGTCCTTAATTTCTGTAAGTTTTTTCCCATGACTAGAAAGATCTCCTTACTAAAATTCACAAAGCCCACCCCCTTGTCCTCTCTTAAATCCCACCTTTTAAAATGTCTCTCTCACGATGCCTGCAACTCACTCCTATCTGGCATAGGCTAGGTTGGCCACCTGACTGCTGAGATCTCTGATGCAAATGCACCAGTTTCTACAGTTACCTTGTACTCCATCCCTCTTCCCCATTTGTCTGTCAGTTCACCTATCGCCTATTGTCAATAACATAAGATTTAAGTTCTCTAGAAAAGGGTCCCATCCCTCGTACGATGGGTCTCTGACCCTTGTTTGGGGTCCTTAGGCACTACTGCAGTAGAAATAATAAATATTAGCCCTATATTACGCTCTGCACTATTTTACAGAGGTGAGCGAATGCACAAATATCTCTCAACACAATGTGACCAAGGTGAATAGGAGGAGGGGAGCTGCAACCATACCATGTGCTACCGTCCAATGCCAGCAGCATGTCATCCTCTGAACAATGAGTTTGGGTCCCTGTATTTTCAGGGAGTGTGGCTTGCTGGAGGGGACAGCCATTCAGTGCAGCATATTCTCCTTTGCAATCGATGTCATTTCCAGTAGACAGCGCCATGGAGGGCAGTTGCTCTCAGAGCAACACAAATGCAGTCTAGGGCTTCTTTTTCTCTGGAAGAGGGAAGCTGTGCATAACTATGGGCTGGAAGATGGATAGCAGGATGGCCAAGGAGCCGACTGGGTTGGAAGGGATGGTAGAATCCAGGATGGTACACAGAGTGTCTCCCACCTGTGGGGGTTTTGGCAAGGACTTTCTGTGGATCTTTAGTCTCAAAGTGGTTTGCAAGCTCCTTCTGCACCACCAGTAATACCTCCCCTAAGGGAAGAAAATACTTTGCAAGCACTATCTTCCAAAGACAACAATTTTAAACATAGCTTTGTGTATTTTCCCTATAAATCCATAACTGACTCTTCTGTTCTCCTAGACCAGTGGTTCCCAAACTTATTCCACCACTTGTGCAGGGAAAGCCCCTGGTGGGCCAGGCTGGTTTGTTTACCTGCCGCGTCTGCAGGTTCGGCTGATTGCGGCTCCTACTGTCTGCGGTTCACCACTCCAGGCCAATGGGAGCAGCGGGAAGTGGCAGCCAGTAGATCCCTCGGCCTGCACTGCTTCCAGCAGCCCCGATTGGCCTGGAGCAGCGAACCACTGCCACTGGGAGCTGCGATCGGCCGAACCTGCAGACACGGCAGGTAAACAAACCGGCCTGGCCCGCCAGGGGCTTTCCCCCCACAAGTGGCAGAACAAGTTTGGGAACCACTGTCCTAGACAGTATCTCCTTGCACCAAATTAAACATTACCAAATCTGCATTCCTAGTATTCCCTCTAACATTCTTACGAGCATCAAGTACTCTGAATCCAGACAATGCTTTGCAGGAAATCTAGAAGTACTTGGCAAACTGGATGCTGAAGGCCATGACATGAGAATTTCTCTCAATTAACAATAAAACACTGAGCACAGAGAGAAGGAAAATACAATTAATGGACTTAGAATGTCAGATTTCAGGTTGGGAATGATTTGCTGTGTGGTTTCAAATGGGCAGAGGAGTGCAAAACCAGTTCTGGATTAGCTTTTGGTTTGCCTGGTCTGAGACTATATATGTAGTTTTCCCACCTTGTTAAAGGTGAGAGAGAGAGAACAAAAATTGGCACCTGATTTCTGCAGGCTGTATATATATACTCCATAGTGCACTGAATACAGTGTCTGAGTGAACGGGGAGCCATCCAGCAGGTTACAGTGAACCAACCGATGCAAATGGAAATCAAACTAGAAACTCCATCATGAAAAGTATGCTGAATATCCTTTTCTCTCTGCTTCAACCAATGGGTTTATCCTTTATCGTCACCCTGGGCAGATCATCATTGACTAGTAGTACTTGAAGGACATAGTTTGTTGAATTTTCTGTTTTTAGCAGAGTGTGTGTGTCATGATATAAGAAAGAAAAAGAGACTTGGAGATGAGCATGGGGAAGAGGTAGGAGGGAAGCAAAGGCAGGCTATGAATTGTAAATAGTGCAGAGGAAGTGCACAGTATGTAGAGGTAGTAAACAGCTCATTAATGATCCTAAATTAGGAGGAGTTGCAGATGCCACTGAGAACAGAGAAATAACCCAATGGCACCTAAAGAGATTAGTAATATGGCCGAGAAATAACATAACTGGGATAATACAGTTGAAGAAAAATCCAAAATACACTGCATGGCAGAATGCTTAAAAAGAGTGAGGGCCGATACTTGTCAGCTAATTAGACATGACTTTACAGTGCAGTTTGGCTTGGGGAAAAAAAGGCCAATGCAATTCTCAGCTGCATATACAGTGGCACCACCTTAAGAAGCATGGTTCAACAACAGCTGGAATATTAATGTTTTGGCACTACATTGCCAAATATATATTGATTTGCAACACTCAAAGAAGAGCAACAGACATGATTAGGGTGCTGGGTGGGAGGGTGACTTATGAAGGCTAAGAGATATTTAAATAGAGCTTGCGTAAGGGATGACAATGTGGGCAGGGGGCAGCAGTCTACAAGTATCTGAAGGGCATAAACAGGGGCAGAGACACTGTATTTAGAGAGCTATAGAATGAGTTGAAATTGAGAAAGGGAAAATTCCCTGCCAGTGAGCTGCATTAGAACGATGAAAGAGGAGGTAGAGGAAACCCTGTTGCGTGGGATACTTAGAAAAGACCAGTTCTCTCCCTACCCAAGCAGGACTGTGCATACAGTACATTTTCTATTCTATCTCTGACTGCTTAGGTTCAGTGACTTTATGATAGAAAAGGGAATTTTAAACTATATTCTTTCGGTAAGGCCCATAGCAAGTGAAACAACTTACTGAGGAGAGAGAAATGACGGAGAACTCAACACCTACTTCATTCCTGTTTCCCTTAAGAGTTGGTTCATTAAACAATCCAATATAAGCAAAGCAGCTGAACAGTCGGATGAGAGAAAGTAGCAAAGTCATTAAAGAACCAGCAAAGAAATATCAGGAGGTGAATGCGTTTAAATCAGCACACAGGGCCAGATGGTATATACCCAAGGGTATTAAAGGAATTAGCTGCAAAACTCTTAACCATTATCCATTATGTTCAACTGTTCCTGGAGAACAGGGGTGGCCCCCGGTGACTGGTACAGGATTTTACCAAAAGGGAAATTATAGACTAATTAGCTCAACAACCGTTCCAGGTGAAATTCTGCATCTAATAATCAGAGGGGTTATTAGTGGGGGTTCTGTGCATATGGAGGAGGGGGGAGTTATGATATGTATGCAAGAGGTAGAAAATGCATCAATCAAATTCAAATCTATTACCCATTTGCGGTGGGGATAGCTAAGCATTTAGAAGAGACAGCAGTCCGAGGGAACCTGGATAAACGAGCTGGAGGTGGGCAGAGGGGAATAACACAAAATTGAACAAAGATAAGTGTGGAGTTGCCCTCATGGGTCATGACTTTTACAAATGAGTGCAAAACGGGATGCTTGAGGCTGTGGACAACAGTAATGCAGAGAGGGACCCAGAGTGCAAAGGTTGATAAATTAAAAATGAGTGTTCATGCAAAAATAATGGCTAAAAATCATAGACAGAATCTTTTGGTGGATCATTTTGAGCAGTGCACAATAAGAAGGGTAGAGGGAAACAGTTAATACTATAAATCAGGGGTTCTCAAATGGGGGGTCAGGACCCCTCAAAGGGTCGTGAGGTTATTACATGGGGGGGTCACAAGCTGTCAGCCTCCACCCCAAACCCCACTTTGCCTCCAGCATTTATAATGGTGTTAAATATATTAAACAGTGTTTTTAATTTAGAAGGGGGGTCGCACTCAGAGGCTTGCTATGTGAAAGGGGTCACCAGTACAAAAGTTTGAGAATTACTGCTATAGATTAACAAGGATAAACAGGAGAGTGGAGGGAATGACCTAATCAGTGAGAAAAGAACAAGGGAAATAAACATGCACAGCCTGGAAAATTGGAGGGTGCAAGGCATAGTCTGGTGATGTGTAAATGTAACTGTCCATAAAGGAATGCTGCTTAAGAGGAGAGAATCTGGTCCCATTAGTTAGCAACGAGAGGCCTGTATGCCTAAGGCCGAGCCTAGTCACTGGGTAAGAGGATACAACCCATTGACATGACTTAGTTCACACTTGGAATGGTTGAGAAGATTTTAGCTGTCTTCACTGTCCAAAAGAACGGTGTTTAAAACCGATTGCTGAACCAGCTTATAACCCGCTTGGTTCCCTGACCACACGGTGTGGCTAATTAATAGGCAGCAGGTTTAAAACAAACATAAGGAAATACTACTTCACACAACACAGTCAACCTGTGGAACTAGTTACCAGGGGATGTTGTGAAGACTCAAAAATAGCTGGGTTCAAAAAAGAATGAGAAGTTTATGGAGGATAGGTCCATCAATGGCTGTTAGCCAAGATGGTCAGAGACGCAACCCTCTGCTCCGGGTGTCCCCAAGCCTCTGACTGCCAGATGCTGGGAATGGATGACAGGATGGATCACTTGATGATTGCCTTGTTCTGTTCATTCCCTCTGAAGCATCTGGCACTGGCCACTGCCAAAGTCTGGCCCAGTCTGGCCGTTCTCATGTTCAACTAGCTGCAACTGTTTGGTCTGTTTACCCAGTTTTTCAGCATGGTTCTGTGGCCAGTGGAGAGGAAGATGGAAGCAAGTTCAATTGAGTTTGAATATCAAGAAAGTGTTTGCTGGCAAGATCGCATGAGAAGGGAACCAGCTTCAGAAAGAGAAGTTGAAATCACAACTGCCTGGGGAGAGACTGCATTATTTAGACCCAGCCCTGAGCTGGCAGTTTCAACTAGTTCCCATCTTCTGAGTGAGCTGGACCAGTAACAGCATATTGTGCGGGTGCTCCACGTTCTGTGCTGACTGACTGACTGCTAACTTCACGGCAGAATGCAAGGGGCTGATTGCTATCTACTGAGCCCCAAATAGCCTACGGCTCATCTCGCCAGCCTCCCTCCTCCTTTCTGATTGTCCTCAATAGCAACATGAGAACGAATTGTCCCCAGTGGGTAAGGCTTTCAGGAGCTAGAGGCAGGATGTTCCTGTAACAGGCCTTCTGCTCTTGAATTCACGCCCAACACAAATGCATCCAATCCTGAGCCTGGTCATGTTCAGAAAATGGCATTCCGTGTACCTCTTTGTCCAGGCTGTCTTGCTAACTTTAGTCTCTGGACATTCATCTTACTGGCAAGGTTTTCTTCATCTCTGTGTGTTTTGAATTTTAACCTAAGCCATGTAAAATACACCCACGTGCTTGTGATACATGGTACATTATAATACTGCAGCGATGGATGCCTGTAGAAGTAGTCATGGAAGCTTTGGTTGGGGTGGAGAAAAGAGGAAGTGAAGGAGAAATTTTATATCCAACATTTCACTCCTGTAGGCTGCTGGTTGGACACAGATCAAGATTATAGCTGGAGGCACAGATATCTGTGGGTAGCTGGGCTTCCTATTTTGATGTTGTAGTGGGCTGTGCCTATCAAAATATTTGGGACCCACTCATCTCTGCTTAGCAGCCCAGCTTCAGAAGTGTGTGTTTGGCCATGCTGAAGCCAAAGCAGTGCATCACACTCTCAAGACATTGGCAACCAATTAACACCAAAGACTGCATTTCAAATGTTGCTAAAGGGAAATGCCATGGTAACAGGAATGCAAACATGTTGAAAATAGCATTTGAGGAGTGATTCTAAAGATGCAAGGGGTAGTACACTTACATAAGTGCCAGTTTGTATACTAATTGCTGATCTGTTTTCCTAAATACTTCCACATTTTATTTGAATCCTTTCTGGATTTGCAAGAAATTATCTGGGTCCCAAATTAACCATTTCATTTTTTTAAAATGGAAATGTTAAAATTTCTAATTTCCAAACTAAATTGTTTAGTTTAGTTTGCTAAATCAAAGGATGGATGGCCTGGTTGTTAAGGGTTGGGGACACCGGAGAGCTGAGTTCAACTCCTGGTTTTGCCGCAGACTGCCTGTGTGACCTTGGTCAAATTATCTAATCTCTCTGTATCCGTTCCCAAGCTATAAAATAGGGACAGTTTCTCTACTCTTTGTCTGCCTTGTCTGTTTAGAAGCTCTGTGAGACAGGGACTTTCTCTGACAAGATATATTCCTAGCACTACGGGGCCCTGATCTCTGGGGGTGGGGCTGGGGGTCTCTTAGTACTGCTGAAATGCAAATAATTGATATCAGTTGCAATCTGACATCAGTCCCAGTTTGTTCCCCTGTTACTATAAAGCAAGGCCAGCCAGCAACACTGTGGGAGTTGAGTGGCTAGCCTGGAAAAGGCTTCTCTCCCTCTACCCATGATGGAGAGAGTAGGGTTTCACAGATGACCAGATCTTGGGGTAGAGGTGTGAATATGGATCAACTCCCCTCCGTTTCATGGGGAAAGACACTGAAGCTTGCCAAGGTCCAATATAACTGCTGCTAGCTACTACTCACTACAGATATAATATGAATGGGGGTTGGGCAGTAGGTATTTGATCATATGTTTGTAAGCAAATTCCTATAAAAATCCACTTTAATTCATAGTGCAATAAATGATGAGATTTTAATGTGTAGGGTTAGGGTGGGTTATTCTCCATACTGCAGTCAGTCAAAGTATCTAAAATGCCACATTTCAGATTTATGATCTCCCTTCCTGGCTTTCATTGTCTGTTTCTCTTGAGGAAATCAAATCACAATGGTATAAAGTAGTAATTCTACTGTATATAATGCATGTGATTTGCCTCTTTAATTTTAACCTTTTAATCTGCCTTAGGCTGGTAGCACAGAATCCTGTTCCTCTTTGTTCCTTGACATGGCAGCAATGATAATCAGACTCCATTGTCTTGCTTGGGTTTCTTCTGTTCATTCTCCAAAGTAGTCCTGGAAACATTGAGGGTCCTCAGTGCTACCCCCCTGACTTTGCCACCTGTCTATCCTAGATATTAAGAGAGTGTAAAGAACACTTGATACCCCCTACCAGCCTGGGTAAGAAACTCTTCCCCTAATAAGGGGAGACCTTTCACAGTGCAATGGTCTGCAAGGTTTCTGCTGCTGAGCAATGGTTTCTGCAGTACGGGGCAAACTACCACTCACTTTCACCTCTCTTAAGTGAGCTACCGGTAATTGTGAAATAAGCAACACACTAGCCTCCGACACTGCTTCTCAGTTTCCCATTTCCTGCATCCCTCTGTCAGGCTTCAGGGCAATGCCCAGAGACAACACTTGCTACTCTGGTGGATGACCAACCTTCTCCTCTTCAAGAACAAGGGAAGGGCATCCACACACTTCCAAGGCTTTTGATGCTGTCGATCCCCAAATTCTCCAAGAGCCTGCAGAGTGAATGAAAATGCCCTGAAATCACTCAGGTCCTTCTGCTCAGACCAAATCCAGAAGATTATTCATAGCTTTCTTTAAGGCCAAAATCACATGCAGAGATGATTTTTCTGTATCTGGGCCCTCGTGTTCAGCATCTTGTAGGACCGAGCCCTAGACATCCCCGGATGTTAAATCTTCACCCTATCTAGGGATGGGGAGGGTGGTGGGTTTTTCTAATAGGATGAGATGATAGGGAAGGTTTCAATCCTTTGTAAGCTACGGAGTCTCTCAGTGGTACTGATGACATGTCAATTCAGATTTGATTGTTCCAGGTGCCTTTCCTATTTCTAGTAATGTTCCTAGAGGGTCTGATCCAGAACCCACTGAAGTCCATGGCCTTTGGATCAGGCCTGTAGAGAGAGAACTTGCTAGGATACACTGCTGAAGACTGAGATTTTCAAGGAGCTTTATGGAGCTAGGTCAGTTTCAGTGGGCATTGGGCACCCTGCACCCACAGGCTGCTTTGGAAATCTCAGCCAGAATAAACACAGCAGCCAACAACACTATTTTCTTCATCTCACAAATGCCTAAATGACAATCACTATTGTATTTTGCGTCAGCACAAGACCCTGCTTGCTGCCCGCATGCTTTCAGTCACTCTCGTTGCTTTAAAGAAATAAAATGGGATTGGGCAAAGCAAGTTGGGAATGAAATAGTGAACAAGCGGCCCAATGAAATGTTACTGTAAGCAGCGTACTTGGACCCCGAGATGGTGCTGCACCTCAGCACCATGTCCGGTATGCTGTAAAACTGCTTACTACAGCAATGGGTGTTACCAGTATTTCCCCCATGGTTGTCTGTCATTAGGGCTGCCCGGGGGGGGGAGGGGGGGAATGGGGCAATTTGCCCCAGGCCTCCATGAGAATATAATATATTCTATAGTTTTGCAACATTTTTTTTTATGGAAGGGGGCCCCCAAAATTGCTTTGCCCCAGGCCCCCTGAATCCTCTGGGCGGCGCTGTCTGTCATCACTTAAAAGCATACCCCACACTGTCTCATTACTGTATTACTGATCATTTATGAGATTACAGGGCTCTCGCATCATCTCTTCTTGTTCTTGAAAGACACACACAAACCTTACTTGGGTCCCAATTAAACATGTACTTAATTACTTTGCTTAAAGTTAAGCATGTGCTTATGTATTCTTGATTTCAGTGGGATTTAAACACATGCTTTTCTGAATAGGGATGGATTTAGCAGGGATGTGATTTCCTGAAAGCACTCCTTACAAGTATTATTCATATTAGAAGTAGAGTGGATAATTTTGCAGTGAATTTGGAACTAATGGAACTACTTTTTCTGATCAGGGAATATTTGTTTCCTCCAATTAATTGTCTGAATTTCTTTGACGAAGATTTCAAATCTCATATTATGGGTTGTTTATGAATATTCAGAATTTGAATTGCAACAGCCTATACTCCAAATATGAACACTTGGGTTCACCAATTTTAAATTATTTTCCATAAATGTACATGGAGCAACTTGAAATTCCCTTTCCACAAACACTTTTGTCCCTAAACCTCAGTGGTTTGAAATTTTACGGAAAGGAAGCATATGTGAGGGGTAAACATAGATTAATGGGATCGTATCTTAAATAAAGGTTTGCAGAATCAGAGCTTTAATAGGACAAGTCTAAACTGCAAGGTTAGGCCGACCTAGCTGTGTTGCTCAGGGTGTGAAAAATTCGCTCCCCGGAGTGATGCAATTAAGCCAACCTAAGCCCCAGTGTAACCACTGCTAGGTTCTTCCGTTACCCTAGCTGCCACCTCTCAGATGTGGATTTACTGCAGCAATGGAAGAATCCTTTCCATCACTGTAGTGAGCCTCTATGTCATGGAGGCACGGCTGCAGATGCACTATTGTAGTGTTTCTAGTGTAGACATACCCATAGTCACGTTAAAAAACAGCAAATTGATTTAGTTACATTAAAAATAAACAAACTAGATTTGCAGAGATGTTGCTCCAATGCAAAAAGGATGTTAATTACATGAATAATTAGATCCAGTTTTTTATTGTATTTGTAATGCAGGGGTGCCTCGGGGATCTAGTTATGGATTAAGGCCTCCATTGTGCTAGGTGCTATGCAAACATAGTCCAAAAAGACTGGAGAAAGGACTCAGAGCTTTGGTATGAATTATTTATGATTGTATTCTAATAATTCAGGCAATTATTACAAATGGGTTGTAATGATGAGTTATTATTTTTTAGAACAGACGTCTCTGGTTTTAAAAAGAAAACAGCTGACATGAGAGAGATCTGAAGGTTTGTTTGAGGGTATCTGTAAAAGTTCTCCAGCTGTGCCAAAGGTAAACGTGAAAGGTAAAAGTAAGCCAGAGAGAGAATGGGACATAGGGAATTTGAAGGCCGGGGGCTAACGGGGAAACATGACTTTTTCTCAAGAAGCAGAATAAGGATTAATTAGAACCTAGGGGTAATGAATGAGATAGCAGGGTTAGCCTTCGCCCATACCATGGCACACAATGAAGCTTAGAGAAACGCGGCATTCATTAGTTTAAAAAAAAAATTACGGTTTCATTAATATTCACTCCTTTAAGCTATTTTCACAGCTAAGGCAATTTGACCTGAATATTGGCACCTCGCTTTTCATTGTTTGCCTGCTTGTGTGTTGTGTAACACCTCTGGCAGCCTGCTGTTATATTTTTGCACCTGATGAGTTTTCTTAACATTTTTAATCTGTGTGAAATACTTCTCCACATTACCCTAGGGATCTCCAATAAAAATGCCACGAGGCGCCGAAGCTGCAAAGCACATTTATAAAGATGATGATGTGACAAACACTCCTATAGATTTACCAACACATCTTTATTTCCTTCCAGAAAACAGTAAATTTGCAACATGCATGTTTCCGTTCTGTATCATCAGAGCTAAAAGCCTTTTCTGGTTCTGAGTCACTGTCAGCCAACTATGTCAATGACTATGAAGTTTCTTGGGTGGATGGTCTCATGATTAAGGTACCACATTGGGACTTGAGATCTGGCTTCAACTCCTGGCTCTGCTACAGACAGAGTTACATGCTCGTGGTTACACACAGTCTCTCTCTGCTTCAGTTCCCCATCTGTAAAATAGGGGAGAATAAAAATTCCCTCTCTCCACCCCTTGGTTTGGTTTATTAAACTGTAATCTCTCCAGGGCCAAGGCTGTTTCTTATGTGCACAGGCACCACCTACTACAATAAGGCCTTGATCTCTGTTTCGGATCCCGGGTTTTACGGCAATAAAAAAAAAATACAAGAAATACAAACAGCAGTAAAAATGGTGTAAATTGGCATAGCTCCATTAACTTCATTGGAGCTATGTTGATTTATACCAGCTGAGAATCTAGCCTATATTTACTTGGCAAGTGGTTAATATCTTTTTAATACCTTCATGCTTGCCCAGAAACTAGAAATTGGCCTTCTATATATCAGGTTCTGTCCTCCTGAGATTATAGCTGTTAATTCTACTCACCTACATCTATACTGCTCCTCTGAGGCACCTTTAAAGCACACGTCCTTCACAAAGTCACGCTGGGAGGGAGGGAGTTTCTCTAAGGCTGGTAGAGTACAATGATGTGGTTTAATATTTAAATCTTTACATCTTTACATCAATGTACATCTTCCAAAACTTGTGAGCGAGACTTTTACCTGGGCATTGGAGTTGATGGAATTACTCACTGTAAATAAACAGTCCAATTAATTCAGTCCCTTTTTTTGCGGGTTGTTTGGGGGCTGATCCAGACTTCTGCAAATGTATCTTCATAAGTCTTCAAATAATGTGATTACGTTTCTGCCTATTGGTTGGGAACTGTACACCTAGGCTGTGTCTACACTGCAGACCTTACAGTGACACAGCTGTACTGCGGCAGCTGTAAGGTCTCCTGTATAGTTGCTTTATGCTGAAGGAAGAGAGCTCTCCTGCTGGCATAATTAAACCGCCCCCAACAAGTGGCGGTAGCGATGTTGGCGGGAGAGTGTCGCTCACCAACACAGTGCTGTTCACACCAGCACTTTTGTCGGTGAAACTTGTGTCAGTCTAGGGTTGTTGTTTGTATTTTGTTTTTTTTAACACTCCTGACTGACAAAAGTGCTAGTGTAGACAAAACTTAAGACTATTATCTGCCATTCACTCATGGTGTGCAATTGCTCACATGGAGTTTCTGCTTCCTCGTTGCATGGCTGTAACCTATTAAACGGAACAATAGTGAATAGTAGATCAAACACTTAATGATAGATCACATCTATCATTTCCAAATTTAGAATTTCTGACAAAATTCAATTTTTTCAGTGGGAGGTAGAGAGAACCCTTAAATTTTTTTGTCTAGCTCTAATTTCTAGTACAGATTTTCAAACAAATATTTGTCATGACAATTGGTGAAACTTTTCAAACTGATACATGTTTTCATGAATAAACTAGCAGACATCTGGATCCTTGAAAACGAGTGATAAGATGAACTCAAATTTGGGTTAGAATTGGTTATACCGGTAATCCTAAACTCCGAAGAAAAAAGAAACAACCTGCTGTCACTCTATAAAATGTTTTTCCTTTATTGTTGTCCTTTGGCTACAAGTCAAGTCAATGAAAAGAACTTTGATGCATGATCCTCACTGGTCAAAAGTGACATAGTTCCAGCTAATGGAGGGCTATGCCGCTTGTTGGGAATATGCCCCTTTATGTTTACAAGAATGTTAAAATTGCTCCATCTTAACGTTTCACACACGGTAATGGGGCCCATTTTCAGGAGGGGTGGGTGGGTTTTTTTTGAAAGCTGTACCAGCTTTCTAAGTAAACTAATTGTAACTCATTCTAATGAGCTGCTTGTTATGGGGTTGCTTAACCTATATGATTTTGTGCTGTTCTAGCTATTAGCAACCTGATGTTAAATGGATTTAACTTTTGTTGCGCCTATGTTGACTTGACTACTGAGCAAGCAAATAGCGCTGTACAGATTTTACTCAGGATCAATTTGGGATATTCTTTTAAGGCCCTAAATGAAGGAAGCAAACCCTCCCACAATTCACTTTCTTTCAATTTCCCTTATTAGACTTTCCTTCGATACTGGAGTATATATTTTTTTCCAGTGTGGGGCGCCCACAAAGCTGGTTTGCCAGTGTGATAATTGGTGTCGTGCCGTGCTAATCTGGCTCGCTGCTTTCAAAGTGTCTCCCTAGGTGTTCGGTTCATGGAGTGAATTGATATGGGCACCTATTTATAAAAAAAAACAAAAAAAAAAAACTGAAAAGAAACCTGAATGGGGGGAGGAGGAACTGTTCCCACGGCTTTTCACACATAGCTTCTGTTGCTATGGTAATCACTGTCTGTACATGTTCAAAGCAACAGCTTCATTCAGAGTTTTGCATTCAAGCAATTTAGATCATTCTGTTTTGGGGTGTGGAGGACAGAAATTTTCCCAAAACTGTGTGCGAGCGAGATCACTTACTTACTTCATTGGCTGGGTCCTTGCTTTGAGGGAGCTCAGTCTGTGTGTTTGTACAGCACCCAGCGCAATGACATTTTTAGCTCACTGGGGCCTCCAGGCGATGCAGATTTAATAATAATAATAGACAGGTTGGGAGCGGGAGTGAGAACAATAGGCAATTACACATACTGAGATACTCGTGGGGTCTGAGAAAACATCTCAGACCCAAAACTCTCTACAACGTGCTCTGAAGCTACCGGAGTGGGAGAAAATCTTTCTTTTTTGTTAATCACAGAGACATCCTAGGCACACTAGCCAGTCGCACTTATCATCTAAAGACAGCCACGGCACGCACACGAGGCCCTGAGAAGGCAGAAGGGCAAATCACTAGGGCTTCATATTCATATAGGGCCTGTTCCTGCTGAATCAAGGCCATACAGTCTCTCTGGAATCGGGTACATAGAGCTTGTTGCACTCTGGCCCTGTTTCAGCAAAGCACTTAAGCATGTCCTTGAAGTTAAGCGGGACCTTTAGGAACATGAGATTTCGCAGTTTCCTCTCCAGCACGTGGGTCTGCTGTGCACCAGTTGGGTTGGTGGTCTCCCCCCTCAGAGGTGGCTGAACTTCAGTTGCTCTGTATATATGTTACATCCCTATAAAATTCTTAAAGGAGAGAGGACTTGTGTAAATAAGGAATCATTTATCCCAACGAAGGTACTGCACCAGTTTAGGATTTAAGAAAATAAGAAAACTCCATAGTTTCTAGGGCTCTTGATTTCAGGAAACCTTCATGCTTCTTTAGTGGAAGTTTTCTGCAGCCAAACACCCTGAAGTGTTGGTTTTTAAGCTTTTCCAACTAACAAGACACATCCTGCTTAAAAAGTATACTCTGTCTCCACTGTATGATCTGGCAAGTGCTAGAATTCAACCTCTGAGGACCGTGGTGTTTTTCTAAATTCAGCTGGATCAACTGTTCACAAAAGAGGAGTTTCTTGGCACAGTTTAGAGAAAAACATGGATAATCCCCACTGTGTGTTTGCATTACAACTGGCATCCATTTAGAGCAGGTATTGGGAAACCCTAGCCCCCAGTGCCAAAGGGGTTAATGTAGTTGTCACTACAAGCATCTGAATTAGGCAATACATATCTGAGTTTAACTCATGCCTCAAATATGGACTTAACTAATTGAAAGTATTTGGTGTTTCAATCCACACTTCCTTTCTCTTGACACTGCCTGTTTCAGTCTCTTGAATGTTTTCTAATTACTTTTTTGTAGAAATCAAAGAATTGCGCGACCGGAGTGCTTGTTTCCAGCTTGTAGGGCCATGCAAACTCTTTGGTTCAAACCACAACATTACTCGAAGTCTGCTTTGATTTGAATCTGAACTGCTGTTACTCCTTGGAATGTTCTCTGGTGCCCATTCATTGCTTCTAGAAGCCTTTTGCTATTTTTCATTCTCTCTCTGTAGATCTGCAATATTTTCAAGCTGCTTTATCCTCTGAGTTTGAGAATGGCTTATTGACACACATGCCGCCATGATTCCCTGTGCCCCTGATGAGCAGAATCTAGCCCATGTAATCAGGAGACTAGGACACAGTCACCCACAGACAACAAAAGAAAATGCCATCAAGATAAGCTCTTGATGATGCAGAGAACTGACCATTCTGTCAAGGTTTAAATAGCTCTGTGGATCTCTGTTGTTTCTGGAGTCATTTGAATCTTCTACAAGTTCAGTAGCAAATATTTTCCCATTGTTTAACTGTTCCAATTAAATAAAAAAGAAATATTTATTTTTGCTGCTTTTCTACCTGCCTCCCCACTGCAGAGTGAAGAGTTTTATATCCTATTTAAATAGAACTGTGTGGGGGGGGGGGGGGGGGGGGTGGGGGGGGGGGGGGGGAGGCGGAGAAATATCATTTCTCCATGGAGCTTTCTTAGACTGGAAGCCAGCTTATAAGGAAGTGTGGATAATGTCTGTGCTGTGAGGTTGTTTGCATTGGAAAAGACAGCAAAACTTATAGTAAGCTCTGAGTCTGAGGCTGAAATGGTGGGATGGAAAACTACAAATACATGACTTGCATCTGAAGAAGTGGGTATTCACCCACGAAAGCTCATGCTGCAAAACGTCTGTTAGTCTATAAGGTGCCACAGGATTCTTTGCTGCTTCTACAAATACATTGTACATCGTCCCTTCATAGAAATGTAGGACTGGAAGGCACCTTGATAGGTCATCTAGTCCAATCCCCTGCACTGAGGCAGGACTAAGTATTATCTAGATCATCCCTGAGTGATGATTGTCTAACCTGTTCTTAAAAACCTCCAGTGATGGAACTTCCACAACCTCCCCAGGCAACTTATTCCAGTGCTTTATTCCCCTTACAGTTAAGTTTTTAAACTCAAATCTCCCTTGCTGCAATTTAAGCCCATTACTTCTTGCCCTATCCTCAGTGGATAAGGAGAACAATTTATCATCCTCTTTATAACAATCTTTTTTTGTACTTGAAAATTGGTATCCTGTCCCCCTTCAGTCTTCTCTTCTCCAGACTAAACAAACACATTTTTTTAAATCTTCCCTCATAGGTCATGTTTTCTAGAACTTTAATCATTTTTGTTGCTCTCCTCTGGACTTTCTCCAATATTTGTCAAAATCTTTCCTGAAATGTGGTGCTCAGAACTGGACATAGTACTCCAGCTGAGGCCTTATCAGTGCTGAGTAGAGTAAACTAATTACTTTTTGTGTCTGGCTTACAACACTCCTGCTAATACATCCCAGAATGATGTTTCCTTTTCTCCCTCACCCCACCCCCCCAACAGTGTTACTGTTGCTTCATATTTAGTTTGTGATCCACTATAACTCCCAGGTCCTTTTCTGCAGTTCTCCTTATTAGGTAGTCATTTCCCATTTTATATTTCTGCAATTGATTATTCCTTCCTAAGTGTAGTACCATGCATTTGTCCTCACTGAATTCCATTCTATTTATTTCAGACCACTTCTCCTGTTTGTCAAGATCATTTTGAATTCTAATCCTGTCCTCCAACGTGCCTGTAACCCCTCTCGTTTTGGTATCATCTGCATACTTTATACGTGTACTCTGCCATTTTTCAAAATCATTTATGAAGATATTGACTAGAACCGGACCCATGGCAGATCCCTGTGGGACTCCACTCAGTATGTCCATGCAGCTTGACTGAACCATTGATAGCTACTGTCTGAGTATGCTTTTCCAACCAGTTGTGCATCCACCTCATAGTAAGTTTTTCTAGACTATGAGAAAAGCATGAGAGACAGTAGCAAAAGCCTTACTAAAGTAAAGATATGTCACATCTGCTGTTCTCCCCTTATCCACAAGACTTGTTATTCTGTCAAAGAAGAATATTAGATTGGTTTGACATGATTTTTTCTTGACACATCCATGTTGACTTTTACTGATCATCTTATCTTCTAGGTGCTTACAAATTGATTTTTGATTATTTGCTCCATTATTTTTCCAGGTATCAAAGTTAAGCTGAATGGTCAATAATTCCCTGGGTTGTCCTTATTCCCCTTTTTATAGCTAGGAACTATACTTGCCCTTTTCCGGTCCTCTAGGATCTCTCCTGTCCTCCACAAGTTCTCAGAGATAATCGCTAATGGTTCAGAGATCTCTTAAGCCTGTTCCTTAAGTATGTTAGGATGTATTTCTCAGGCCCTGTTGACTCTGAGACATCTAAATTATTGTTTTTATTCCCTGTTCCCTTGACTGGATTGATGAGAACACCACCTGCACCCCCAATTCCTTCATCCTCAGTCCCAGAGCCCTGTAGTCACTTCTGATCTGCTCAGGGTCACATATTGCAGTATCATTAGTGCCCCTGTGGATAAGCAGCATGGGGTAGTAGTCAGAGGACTGGATGATGCTCGGCAATTCTTCCATAATGTCTTGGAGATAGGCCCCTGGCAGGCAGCACGCCTCCTGGGAAGCCAAGTCCATTTGGCAGATGGATGCCTCCATCCCCCTTAGAAGGGAGTCACTAACCACTGTCACCCTTCAGAGTACAGAGCTTCTCCTCCTGCACTTTTTGGGGGAGATCCCTCATCCCTTGTTGCCAGAGCAACATAACATTGTTGTTGTTTTTTTTTAAATCTCTATGTCCAATGGATTGGGAGCATGGCTGGAGCACTGCCTCTTGCCAGAAGTAATCAGCAGCCAGGTTCTTCCCTGTGAAGGAGCCATTTCCTCCTCCCTTTGTGGTACTACTGCAGTCCTCTCCAGCTGGATTGCTGCCTCAACCTTGGATTTTAATGAATTCTTCATGTGCACAGATGCCCCTCAGCCTAGCCACCTCCCCCTGTAGCTATCCCGCTTCCTCAGAGATTCTCCAGTAGGCATCCCTAACATTGGCTGATCTCTTCAGTCTGACTTTCTATGACAGGGGGAATGCTGGCTATAATCTCTGCAAATACACACCAGGACCTAGGTAGAGGCATCAGTGGTCAGGTTCTCTGTCTGCTTACAGGTGCAAGAGGAGAAGCCAAGAGCAGTGTTGGCACTGGCGTTGCAGCCTTCCGAAATCATGCTGATCTCATGCTCTCTTCCTGCTACAAAGGCCCAGTTTGCTGTCCCTTGCTTCCTACCTCCCCTTGGTCACTAAGGGTACGTCCACAGTACCCGCCGGATCGGTGGGTAGCGATCGATCTATCGGGGATCGATCTATCGCATCTTGTCTAGATGCGAGAAATCAATCCCCGAACACTCTGCCATTGACTGACTCTGGAACTCCACCAGGGCAAGAGGTGGAAGCGGAGTCAACGGGGGAGCCGTAGCCATCGATCCTACGCCGTGAGGACAGGAGGTAAGTTGATCTAAGATACATCTAAGATACATCTACTCTATTCTCGTAGCTGAAGTTGCGTATCTTAGATCGATTCCTCCCCTCCCTCCCGCCCCCAGTGTAGACCAGGCGTTAGTGTCTGGCTTTCTGATCCCTTTTTCCCTACCTCAGCCCTGCCCCCTCATTAACACACATGGGAAGGGTGATCAAAGGACAGGAGGCTACAGCCTTGGTTGTGCACACTCAGCTAGCAGCTACTAGGCCTCTGGTCCTCACTCCCACACAATCCACAACACATTGTACACACTGTAAACTTTTAAGCGAGCCAAAAGCACTTACGTTCACTAAAACAATTCCTAAGATGTTGATTCCTAGCCCAGCATGGTATGATATATACTAAGATGAATCCTGCTAATATACGAGAATTGCTGACGTGACATAGGTGATGCCCTTTCACCCTTGCTAGTATTCCTTCCAGAATGTCTACCACAGCTGAGAGGAAGGATAGTTTAGTTCTAAGGCACTGATTTGAGATCCAGACAAAATGACTGGGTTCAACTCCCTGCCCTACCAGACTTCCTGTGTGACCTTAGACAAGTTTTTTTCATAGATAAGGCCAGAAGGAACCACTGTGATCATGTAGCCCAACCTCCCTTATGACACAGGCCATAGAACTTCCCTGAAATAATTCCCGTTGGAAGTAGAGCAGAACCTCTTGAAAAACATTCATTCTTGATTTAAAAATTGCCAGTGATGGAGAATCCACCATGACCCTTGGTAAATTGTTCCAGTGGTTACTTACCGTCACTGTCAAAAAAGTGTGCATGGTGTTTCCAGTCTGAATTTGTGTCGCTTCAGTTTAACAAGCTCCAATGTTTGGAAGCTGAATTACTTAATCTCCCTGTCTGTCAAAATGGAATAATAGAACTTCCCTACTGCACGGGGATGGTGTTGTGCAAATGTTTCACAGTCATTATATATTCATCCACACAAGAAATTCCTATTGCATGAATTGGAGGCTTTTCCACATGTTCTGTACTGATGTAACAGAGCAGAGAAACATGCTCCCTTTACTTTTCTTAAACAAAACAACCCCCACTCCCAAAAAACTACTGCCCTTAAACAACAAGCAACTTTCCCATAGATAGTCTGAAATGTTCCGAACCATTACCCGATGTCAATGATTGTCGGAGAAATTCCATATGAACCTCAAACTTGACTGAGTTAAGTGGGGAATGCGCTTCCTGACTCTTCAATTGGACTGTGTCTATGTTGCTTGGCGTACTTACTCGATGGTAAAGGAATTTTTTTAAGATCCATAAAAATGGCGTGGTACATGACCTAAAGGAACTGGAATTAGGGTGGAGGTATTTGTCATTCCTTTACATTTTCCCTATCTAGACAAGTACAAGCGGAGGCTGGAGGACATAAGGAGTGAGACCAATTAGCATTTGAGTGAGTAATTTAAAAGCATGTATCGTTACAAGCATTTCACAATATATTCCATTAGAATGGCAATCAGTGACGATGTGGTATCCATTTCTGTTCCGCAGTACAATCCCCTTGTGTGTTTGAAAGCTTGGCAGTCCCTTCTTTTAAATCTTTAATGTAGGAGCACAGAGTGCTCCCGTTTAACTCAGAACTGTGACCTTTTTCTACACTCATTCTCCAGATAATTATCCCATTCAGGACGGTCATGCTGCAGCCCTGCTCTGCCTTTCACATAGTTATTTTACATGGAATAACCTGATTCTAGAGAATTGACAGGCCCAGGAGTCAAATTGCATGGACCAAATCCATAAATGCTCTGAGATCACAAGGAATGAACTTGGCCCATTGTCTTTGAGGTTTCTTATCTGAATAATAAAAATCTTTTAACGGTAAGAATTTCATTGCTTTCAAAAACACAATGACCAAGATTTTTGCAAGTAACCCGTGACTTGGGGCACTTTAACAATTGAGTGCCTAAGCTGAGACCTCATAAAGGGACCTAATTCATCAGACAGTGCTGAGCACCCACTCTCTGAAAATCAGGCCCCTTTAAGGTGTCACAAGTAGGTACCTGGAATCACTAGTCTCCTTTGTCGCTCTTAGCCCAGGGTTCTTTCCAGTGTGCCATTTCTCTTGCAGCCTGGAGGCTAAAAATGTGGAGATGCCCATTCCAGTGTGTCAGTCCCAGGGCCAAAGTCAGCACTAGCCTACACCCCATGTCACCCCAATGATTTCAGTGGGGCAACGGAGGTGTAACGCCTGGGCTTGGAGAGTGTAAATGGGATTGGCACCAAAAGCCTAACAGTTTTATGTCTAACCCCTGTCAACCTGCCAGCTTAAACCTTGTTAGGGAGCCTAATGCAACTTCAACTTTAAAAATAGGTATCGCTTACTACCCTGTGCCCATAGGGGCAGCTGTGCCTCAATGGAGACTCTCCCTGCAGGAAGCAAGGTGGCAGCATCACCAATGGGCAGGGACTTTAAACACTGGCTGAGGCTCCATAAGGGTGCCTGTTGAATCAGCAAATCTTCCTAGGGCCTTGTGTGGGGCTGGGCCATTGTCATGCACTTTACGGTCTGCACTGGCTGGCTCTGGGCTCCACAGCAAAATAGGGGTTGCAAGTACTTGCTTTGCTGTGCCCTGTTCTAGGAGAGAAGTTCCTGCTTCCGGAGACTTGCAGGCTGGGTTCTGCTGGCAGAACTCCAGCAGCAAGTGTGGCCCACAGCACCTACCTTTATACTTGCAGCATCTGATGCTGCTTTTCAAACAGTTTTTGCCACAGCTGTTTCCTTGTTACAGCCGTGACTTGGATATGCCAAAGGCACCAATGCAGAATGCCATTGACATTGGTAAAATGGAACCAAAGGAACTGGAGGTCCTATTATCACTGGGCTGCACCACCTCAACTGACCTACATCCAAAGCAACTGTTTTCAAAAGGAATGTGTTTAGATGTATTGCAGCTTCCTAACTACCTGCGCACAATGATCCCATAGCACTATGTGAGAACTCTTCCCACGGTTTTGTATCCCATGTTGCCACGTTAGGATATGAAAGTCTCTGGGTGGTGGTGGTGTGGTTTTTTTGTTTTTTGTTTTGTAAAATAAAATCTTACTGGGCCAGAACCTCTGCTGGCATAAATGTGTGCAGCTCCACTGAAATCAGCTGGTGTCACTATAACGATCAGGGCCAATGTGTCTAATGACAAAAATCATACTACGAAGGAACTGTTCACGGTATTGTGCCATATGTTTGTTTATAAAGCTGAGTTAATCATCTACCCTATGAACATGTAAAAGCAGCAAAGAGTCTTGTGGCACCTTATAGACTAACAGATGTTTTGGAGCATGAGCTTTCGTGGGTGAATACCCACTTCGTCGGATGCATGCTCCAAAACGTCTGTTAGTCTATAAGGTGCCACAAGACTCTTTGCTGCTTTTACAGATCCAGACTAACACGGCTACCCCTCTGATACTTGACCCTATGAACATGGCCACTATACGCAGTGCACGGGCAATTTGAGAGCAGGAATAGTTTTCACTTATTTTTATTTTCTGTCGTTTCCTGTGTAACATAATTTCTGGTGTGGTGCTTCTTCACAAGCAGTTTGCTTCTGTTGGGAATGGGCGACATCCACCCTGATTGAATTGTCCTCGTTAGCACTACAAAAAGTAATGTTTCCTCTGATGGTCACCTCTTCTTGTCAACTGTTGAGAATAGGCCACTTCCACCCTGATTGAATTGTCCTCGTTAGCACTGACCCCCCAACTTGGTAAGGCAACTCCATCTTTTCATGTGCTGTAATATATATACTGCCTACTGTATTTTTCACTCCATGCATCTGATGAAGTGGGTTTTAGCCCACAAAAGCTTATGCCCATATAAATTTGTTAGTCTCTAAGGTGCCACAAGGACTCCTTGTTGAGTTTGCTTCTGGTATTCAGCCTCTAAAACTTGAGGAAATTTGGCTAGTTTTGACTGCATGTGTAGGTTATGTGGTATTGTCCTTGTCCTCCAACTGGATGAGTATAACAACTAGAATTAGGTTTTCAGTTGCAAATGCTCTCATTCATGAGTTTGGTGGCATTCACTTTCTGCAAATATTCCCTGACATCTACTTAAAATTCACTGTTTCCACAAACATGTCTTCTGATGAACTCTCATCCAGTACAATATTTGCAGAAAGTGAACACCCAAAAAGGGGCTTGAGCACAGCTGAACCAAATTATTATAGTTTTATGGACTTGCTAATTAAAATTCCAGCGAATAGTCACATAACGTATCTTCAGGTATTTGCCTATTGTATTCATAGCAATATGATACAAGTAACGAAGGTGGTATAGGAAATCCTGCCCTTCATGGTTTTGATGTAAGTGATCAAGTATCAGAGGGATAGCCGTGTTAGTCTGGATCTGTAAAAGCAGCAAAGAATCCTGTGGCACCTTATAGACTAACAGACGTTTTGCAGCATGAGCTTTCATGGGTGAATACCCACTTGTTCAGATGCAAGAATACCCACTTCTTCGACTTGCGTCTGAAGAAGTGGGTATTCACCCACGAAAGCTCATGCTGCAAAACGTCTGTTAGTCTATAAGGTGCCACAGGATTCTTTGCTGCTGATGTAAGTGATGTTACTTTTATGTTCCTCATATCCTGTGCCTCAAGCAGGCTTCTAGAAGGAAAGCTGTGACTGTCAGTTTTGGTCAGACGACCAGACATGACGTGCAAGAGGTCAATTCATTCTGTCTTTGTCAGCAAGGAAGAGATTTATTTGCTGTAGGTACATCCGGCTTTGACTTCTTTGCAATGCTCTTTTGTTTATGCAAAATGCTAGCTGGGGACATAAGGGTCAAGATCAACATTCAAAGTAGGAAATCAATGCTCATAAATAGTAGCTCTGTGAGTTCAACAGAAGAAAGCTCCTCTATGTTCCATCTCAAACACTCCCTATAGAAGGAAAACAGAAACATTACATTTTCACTGTAGGCATATTGATCCTTTTTACATTACATTACTCCGGCTCTGGTAGGTTATGTCTATGCAGCCCACGGAAGCAAGTGCCCCAGCCTGGATTGATGGATTTTGGCTAGCAGGGCTCAGGCTCATGCTCCAAAAATAGCTGTGTGGACACAGCACTTTGCAGTCACAGCTCGGGCTGGAGCTCAGACCCTGAAGCCTAGGGGAGGGGGTTGGCTTCAGAGCCCAGGCTCCAGCCTAGGGTGACCAGACAGCAAGTGTGAAAAAGTGGGGGGTAATAGGCGCCTACATAAGTCAAAGCCCCAAATATCGGGACTGTCCCTATAAAATCAGGACATCTGGTCACCCTACTCCAGCCTGATCCACAGCTTCAAAGTGCTGTCCACACAGCTATTTTTAGAATGCTAGCCCAGCCCTGCTACTGCAAATCTATTGGAGGGGGCTGAGAGGCTCACTTCCGAGGGCTGTGCAGACGTGCGTATAGTCATGCAATCGCCTGAAACCGCCACATATATATGTGGGAAGACTCTGGGTTTCATGTGCCAGTATTAACTGCCCCTTACCTGAAATCAAAAGTCCAAATGTTATAGAACAGGTTGTAAAACCTTAGCAAATAATTTTGGCTAATGGCAACATAACAGCTCTATAAGTCAAAGCTATTTGTTATTTGTACTATAGTAATGTACAGGGGCTCCAGTGAGGGGCCAGACCCCCGTTACATCAGGTGCTGTACATGAATACAACAAAAAGTTTTCACTGGCCCCAAAGAGCTTGCAATCAAAGTATAATCTATTGCAGTGGCATTCTTATCTTAATCTGTAGCCACTTGTCTTTCATAACATATGATCGATATAAAGAACTGCTGCTGTATGATGATATGGGTCATATCTTCTATTTCTTTAACAAGTGACTTCGAATGTTTGGTTCTTTTCATCCTGAGCGCTTGATTTTGTTCATAACAAATACTTGAAAAAAAGTAAAAGTGATTGATGTCTCTGGAGAAATAACACCCTCTCCAACTACCCTGTAAACATTGACATATCTGCGCAAACATTTCGTACTGGGTTCGTTAATGCTGTTAATTTCCCTCTGCTGCCACCTACAGGTATTGCATCAGGAGTCAACCAGTGGTTGAAAACCCTCAACTTCATGGGTTTAAATCCTTATGTACAATAGTGTCTCCAGCTCAACAGACAAGAAATCCCTGTAAGTGGGACAGTTATGTTTGCTGCCTGCTCCCAGAACATTCTTGAGGTAGTTACTGTAGGAGCAGGTGGCCTGGCCACTTGGCTTAGCCAGCCACACCATGTTATCAAGGATTGCATCAGTATACATGTAAGGAAACACAGATTCATACCTCCAGCCTCTTGGCTCAAAAACGATGTCTAAAAGCTAAAGATTTCTAGGCCGTCTAATGCGGAATTTCTCTCCCCTCCACTACAGCTTTGTGCTTAGAATGCAGGTTTGCAATTCTTCATCCCTAGACACTGACTCTTTTCATACAACTTCTCTCCACTAGATATTTTTGGGAAATCTACCCATCTTTCACTGCTACTAAATCAGCTTCATTAGTGGGAGCAACAGTGTACACAGGAAACTGAGGTTCTCTGATGGTTCCACCATTGTCACTTAGATCCCCTCTGAGGAGAGTTACGCTACAGTGGTGGAAACATCAATGCCCTGTCTACACCAGGTTCACCGCCATCATTACTACTACCATACAGTGGAGCCAAACAGGCAGCAGTGAAATACTGGGTGGTATCCCAAAACAGGTTAGTGTCAACACAGACCTAGTATTTCTAAAGGAGTAGCAGAGAAAAGTAGAGTGTGGCTCTCAGTCCAAATTCAGATCTGGTCCAAATTCAGACCTGGTGTCAAAGTAATGTCTGTCTGTTCTATGGATAAGTCTATGTCCTGCACAGAACAATAATTCCTTGCTCAGTCATTCAGTGGTTGGGGGTAAGGATGGGGATAGGGGGTACTGAATGGGTCTGATAGGAGTATGGAATGTGCAACACTTGGGAGTAACAAAATGTTGTCATAGTGAGTGCCATGGAAATGCCTGCAAAGAAGAGCATAAATCATAGCTAGGAAATACATCAGGATAGAGTTTCCACAGAGCAGAGTAAGCTGGGTGAGTGCTTAATCAGAGGGTCTCTGCCACTGTATTTCTTTTAGAGCAAACAACGGTGTGCCCAAATGCTTCGCAGAAGTGTAGAGATACTGTCCCTGCCCTTGAACATCTGGTACTCTTTTGGGCCCAAACTCTCAAACACTAATATGGGGACAGGGGAGGCTTTGTTTTTTGCCGTCCAAGCACGGCAGTTAGGCGGCCTTCTGCGGCGTTTCTGTGGGTGATCTGCTGGTCCCGCGCCTTCGGCATACCCACCGCTGAAGCCGTGGGACCGGACCTCCCGCAGAAACGCCGCCGAAGGCTCCCTCCCTGCCACCCTCACGATGACCAGCACGTCGCCCCCCCCCCCCATGGCTTGCCGCCCCAGGCATGCGCGTGCTGTGCTGGTGCCTGGAGCCGCCCCTGGGTGGGGAGGTGACGTAGAAGTCCAATGGGCAAGGCCTTGAATTGGAACTTGGGAGACCTGGGTTCTGTTTCTAGTTTTGCTTCTGACCTGTTGTCTGATCTCAAGCAAGCAACTTTACAACATATTACAATGTTTTCCTTCTGTAATATGGGGCAAATGATACCCCTTTGCTTTTTAAAGTGCTCTAAGGTCAGTGGATGAAAATGGCTAATCCAAAGTCTCTCCGTTAAATTCAATAGGCTGTAGATCAGGACATAGAAGAACTAAGTACTACAAATTACACACACGAGCAATTTCAGTGAGTACGATATATATGCATGTGATGTCATTTTTCCAGGGTGGTGGTCACCCAGATTTTTAGTCCTGGTCCTGCAAATAATCAGATTGAAAATACCCCTTGTGTCTAGCTGCTGCAGAAACTTTGATTTTAATAAATTCTGATGGGAATTTAAACTGGCGCCTCAAGGAGAGAGGAATATTCTCTGGCAGAAATGAAGAAAGCAGACTGGGTATGTATTTTTAAAAAAAAAAAAATCTGACCTGGCCTAAATGCTACTTAGGCCTTTATTTGAAAATCTTGGGTGACCCCTTTTGAGGTTAAAAATAATGCTGGATTTCTACGTGTGTCACAAGTGACTGAAGATAGAAAATCTGGGTCCGAACAGGCCTGGAGAGGGAAACCAATGCAGAAGTGCTAAGGCTGCTGTGCATTATTTTGAAGTTCAGATAAAGCTGTTGAGGGGCCTTTCTCTGAGGGAATGAGGCAGGTAATGCTGTAGCATGATACCTTTCCCTTCCCATGTTTGTTCACTGAGCAAGGAACAGAGGCCAAGGCCTCCTAGAACGTTATTGGTCATAGTTATTACTATTTATCTGTATTACCGTAGTGCCCATTGTGCTGGGCGCTGCAGAGAGGCAGAATAAAAAAGACTATTCCTGCCCCAAAGAGCTTGCAATGTAAGAATAAGGCAAGGGACAACAGATGGATGCAGCTAGACAAAGGAGTACAAGGAAACAACGACACTGTGTTGGTCAGCATGATATGCAGTGGGCTCAGCACACCAGCAACCTCACCATTGTCAAGGTAGGCATCACAGCAGAGGAGAGTTTTGAGGAGGGATGTGAGGGTGTTTATGGGGATCGCTTCCCAAACATAGGGAGCAGCATGGGAGAAAACACAAACTTGCTTGTTTGAAAGTCTAATCAGTGGGACGTGGAGCCTGGCAGTATGGGCTGATCAGAGGCAAGTATTGACAACTCAAGTATGCAGATTGCCGTTCGGTCACAAGATTAAAACCGCTATTAGATAGAGGAGAGAAAACAGTTGTGGGGAGATTGTACCAAGTAAGTGTGACTCATAGTTTTTCCACCCCTGCGGTAAATAGGCGACCTAACAAAACTACTAGCACAATACCAGGCCAGAGTGCTATTGCTGGGCCTTCGGAGCAAGCAAGCCAGGAAGAACTGTAAAACTCACAGGTGGAGCAGGCTAGGCTGGGATCAAAGATGCACCATTTTGGCTAAGGGGGTGGAGTTGAACACGTGTGATGTCTGTACATCTGCATGATTCTCTCCTGAATAAAGTGGCAGCCTTTGGCTTCCCATTGTGGTATAGTTTTGACCTAGTATAAAGCAGGGGGTGGCTCTGAATTACTAACATTTATACAACAGCATCACACTTTTAAACCCACACCCTGCCCCAGCTCTAGATCCCGGGATCAACTGTGTGGTGTAGTTTTCACATATCTAATGGCAGACTTAAGCTTGCCAAAATAGGTCTGGTCAATAAGTGACCCATAGTGCTCTCAGTGGGCAATATACAGTACTACACATACCTGGATCTGATCATGTAAATGTGGTTTCATCCCTTTCACTGCCGTATAGCTTGATGTGCTTTGGTTTTAGCTCTCTTCCCCAGACTGTACATGTTTTCAGGGTGGGGTAGATGGTGGGTTTCCTGAGGTCTTGGCAAGGTGTTTTTGAAGAGACAGCTGATGTTGGTAGGGAGGGATCATCTTGTTTTTTCTGCACACGTTGCCTTTCCCTTTTGGGAAGGGCTCTGTAAGTCTTTGTCTTCAGGATCCTTTGTTTGGTATCTATGGGGTGTGAGCAAGTATTTCTGGAGCAGCCCAAGGAACAAGTCCACACACATTGTAGTGGATCAGAACTTAACATGGTCCTTGGGTTTGCTTTTGTTTCCAAAGAGTGGAGCTCACCCTTGTGAAAGGTCCACACAGGATCTATGGACCATTTAAGTCTATTGAAGTTCTATTTTGTGCTGGCCCTCTGTGCAAAGTTAATTTCATTCAAAAGGAACTCCAAATAAAACAGTTTTGAGTCTTGAGCCTTCTCCCCAGGTTTGGCTGCTCCCAGAGTTCCTCTTTGACTGCTCAGCCCACACCCTCTGTCTTCTTTATCGCTATAGACAGCCATTTCCCACCTCCCTTGTATCAAGGTGAGGTAATAAGCAACCTGTTGCAGTGAGTTAGCAAAATGCACTTATGGTCACTTGCTAGCAGGGTGTGGGTTTCAGCCAAACACTCCCAGCCTCTTACAAAGGGCTGTTTGGATTTGTTTTAAGAACATGTGATTGATGTGACATTGTCACCCAAAACCTGCCTGTGACTTCCTATGACTACAGAGGCCAGGAGGAAAAAATGCTCTCACACCAAGAGAAGTTGCAAATCCCTGCAGTAGAGGAAGCATCAGTGTTGAGCTGCTGCCCTCTGCTGATACACAGAACTAATCAAGTCAGATAATCAGGGTGTATATCCATTTCCTGCAAAGTTGCTGTGAGCAGTGAGATTTTCACAGGCTGCTTAACTGAAGAATTGCCAAAGCCTCCCAGCTTGCATTGTCTAATTACTGAAAAGTTTGTCCTGGGTTTCTGCTCCTGACTAAAGTAAACATGTTTGTTCACAATGTCCTGCATTCCTATTGACGAGTTATGTAAAGCGGTAACGGCAGTTCATTAAGAAAAAGGTAATAAATTTAATAACTACTCATCTCTTGTAATGGTTTGTTGCCCTGACATGAGTCAAAGTGAATGTGGTGTTGGTGAAAGGTGCTGCATTGACAGCCCTGGAGACTGGAGCCCTTTGTTCATCCCCAGAGCAAGGACCGGGCTTAACCGGGACTTAACTGTCACCTAGGCCTTGTTCTAGCTCCCTTCTGTTGGGGTGGATTTCACTCTTCTGGGGAAAATACTTATACAAGGGCTCTTTGCAAATGGGGGGGAGGGAAGCAAAATGTGATGAATCTATCATTGCCTGGGAATATTACCTTGGCTCTACTGACTAGTGACACACAGCTGCTTATATTGGCCTGGCAAGTCATAAGAACAGCTGACAATGGGGAGTTCCAATATAACGAACAGGGCAAGAAGGAAAGTGTTTGAAGCGTGCTAACTTGTGTCAAGAAGTTGTAGGCCAATCTTTGGACACGTGGTGACTTTTTTTTTTTTTAAGCTGACATGAGTACAAAACCATTTCTGAGAGAAGTGTTTCCGGTTCAGCTGAATGGGCTCGATTGTGGGTTTTATGGCTTTACCATAAGACCTGAATCAGGGGCAACTCATAGGTTTGCTGCTTCAGAAGCACCATATGGTCTCTACTTCCCCTGGAGACAAGCTCTATAATTAGTGCAGGTTATTTCCCTCTCCGGGACATCTTCCAGCTGTTCTGGCAAGAATATAGCCAGAGGCGGCAGAACCAAGGCTTCTTCAATATCCTGCCTACTCCTGCCCACCAGCATGGCCTTATGCAAGGGACTGGACTAGATGACTTCTTGAGGTCCCTTCCAGTCCTATGATTCTATGCCCAGGCCTCATGAAAACTGTTCTCCCTCCATGGGCTATCTGTAATGCAGACTGTGAATAGCAGGTGAGTACGAGCGTTGCACATAACACAGGACATAACTCCATCTCCAATAATATCTCCAGTTTGAGGCGAAGGGTCTACAACTCTTCACATACATCAGTTATACCAGCCCTCACTTACAAATGGGAGATTTGGACATTGGGAATATTCACTGTGCGGCATTAGTTACAGAACCAGACATTCGTATACACCAGCATACAGGTGAGATTGGAAGATGTGGTCAATGGTGACATAAGCATAAAATAGCTATAGTAGGTCAGACCAATGGTCCATCTGGCCCAGTATCCTGTCTTCTGACAATGGCTAGCACCAGATGCTTCAGAAGGAATGAACAGTCCAGGGTAATTATCAAGTGATCCATCCCCTGTTGCCCACTCTCAGCTTCTGGTAGTCAGAGGTTTAGGGACACCGAAAACATGGGGTTGCATCCCTGACCATCTTAGCTATTAGCCATAGATGGATCTATCCTCCATGAACCGTTCGTTTGTTTTTTTTAACCCAGTTATGCTTGTGGCCTTCACAACATCACATGGCAACAAGTTCCACAGGTTGATTGTGCATTGTGTGAAGAAGTACTTCCTTATGTTTGTTTTAAACCTGCTGCCTATTAATTTAATTGGGGTGACCCCTAGTTCTTGTGTTATGTGAAAGGGCGAATAACACTCTTTCTCCACACTATACATTATTTTGTAGAATTCTACCTATCATTTCCCACCTTAGCTGTCTCTTTTCTAAGCTGAACAGTCCTAGTCATGTTAGTTTCTCCTCACCTGGAAGCTGTTCCATACTCCCACTTTTTTGTTGCCTTTCTCTGTATGTTTTCCAATTCTTATGTCTTTTTTTAAGATGGGGCAAACAGAACTGCACCAGAACCAGTAGTCAAGGTGTGGGTGTACCATGGATTTATATAGTAGCATTATGATAATAAGAAAATAGCTATCCTTTTCCTAATGGTTCCTAACATTGTTAGCTTTTTTTTGACTGCTGCTGCACATCAAGCAGATGTTTTCAAGAACTAGCCATGATTCCTCCAAGATCTTCCTTGAGTAGTAACAGCTAATTTAGACCCCATCGTTTTGTGTTCAAAGTATCTATATATGATGCATAGTAGCCATTGATGAACAAGATCCTGTTTTGGATAGTAGGGAATTTCAGGTGACTGAGGCTGCTCTGTACTCAGGTGTTCATGGTTGTACACTGATGCCAACTCTCATACAAAACACAAGCCTCAAATCTCCTGCAGAATCCTGAGCACTGCAATAGACCTGTGATCTATCAGCCTTCAATGACTTGTTTAAACCTTGCTCTCAAGCACACAATTAAACACCTCAGGAAGGTCAGACTGCAAGTCCAGACTTGCCCAGGCTAACACCAGCTGCTATAAAACCTGAATCTTTGGCTAATAAACCAAGGTTGAGACACTCTGTACCTGCACATTAATTAGCTTCAGAGATTGTACCTCCAATCTGAAATGCAGACACTATTTTTCACTTGGATTGCTCTTTGGCCAATTAGCAAGTTTCCTAATGGGATGTCAAGTTACACTCTTTGTTTGTGCAGCACTTCAATGTCAAAATGCTGGCTCTGGATTCAGGTGAAACTGGGCACTCTCCCATCTCCAGAACTTTTTTTTTTGAGGTGGGGGCAACAAAATGTCTGTTCCCTTGCACCCCCTCTAAATCAAATACATCAGGACAGACTTGCCCCCCAGGTGCAAAGGGGATCAATTCACAAGCTGTGGTAGAGAAGGGATTTACCCGTCAGTGGACTTTTGCTGAGAGAAGGCAGCATTTTTAGACAGTTAAGGTTCCTTCACTGGAGCAAGTATGATGCCACATTAGGATTACTTCCAGCCAGGTTGGCCCCACCCTCCTCTTGTGACATCCCAATGAAAGGACATGTTCTGTCTTGCCTTTGCTGGAGTTGCATGCATGCAAACCCAAGCATGAGGGAAAACCCTGATAGGAACACACTTCTAGGTGTTCTCACAGATGTTGGAAAATCTGGTCCTTCATGTATTATGTTGGTGATATTGTGTGGGCCATAGATGACTGTTGACAAGTGCCTTGTGTAATAGCAGTGGCTGGCAAAAGGCTTTCCCACCCTGCGAACATTCCTTGGAAACTTTTCCTGTTCCACATCATGATGAACCAGAGACCTTTCCAAGTTCTTTTGTTGGAAAAAACTAGAGTGTGTGTGTGTGTGTGTGCACGCATCTGGTGAACAGGGTACTCACGTGGGATATGGGAGACCTGACTTCAAGAGCCTGCTCTGAATTATGGCTGTCTCTCTTTGTCTATCCTGTTGGAGCTGTTCCACTCTTGCATAAATACATATTCCTTGCATCAGAGCCAAATGGGCTCTACATCCTAGTGGTTAGGGCACTTGCCTGGGATGTGAGATGCCCAGGTTCATAGTCCCTGATCTTGATTTGGGACTCAAACCCAGGTCTTCCACACCCCAGGAAAGTGCCCTAATGACTGGTGTGTGTCTGTCTGTCTGTCTGTCTGTCTGTCTTGATCAAAAAGTCCGTCCTGGGCCTGGGACCTTTTCTTTGCTAAAACATTTGTCAAGCCTGGCACATTATCTCAAACTATTTTGATTCCAACAAAAGGAGTTTGTTCTGTCAAAAAATTACCAAGCAGCTCAATTGTATAAGTATTAAATAAATAAAACTGAGTATCCAGAACTCTCCTGGTTGTCGGTAAGGGAATAATTTAACAACGTGCAGAAATAGTTAGTGGGTGTGTACAACTCTACTATTTGTGAACATGCTTTCGATGAGCCGCATTAAAATGTTACCCCTGGATGTCAGCTACTGATGTTGCGCACTTCAGCATTAAAAGCCAAGCAATGGACTGCTTTCCTGCAAAAGGAGAGAAACATCCTAGGCTCTGCTCAGCTGTGGTGAGTGGATGGGACTGTCAGAGGGCTGGTTGTGCTCCCTTGCCCTGAGTGGCCTGGCCCTGGCACAAGTTGCAATGGCAAAGGATCAGCTCTAACTTTATGCCAGTACTGTTGGGTCCACGATGCCACGCCCCTTCCCTGCCCGTCCCTCACACACCACCTCCATCTTCTTATGCTAAGGGGAGTGCTGGTGTAGGAGGTTGAGGAGCTGGCTCTCCCAGCTTTCCACCAATGGCAAATTCACCTGTGAAGGGGACTTCGCCCCTCACCATCTCCAGCCACTTCATATCCAAAGTGGATTTAGCAGATTGGAGACTCCAGCTCTTGAGGTGAGTTATCTCGTGTTGGTGACTTTGCCTATGACTTATTATAGCATCAATCAAGCATTTTCAATGAATTTATAAAATATTATACAAAGCTCTTTTTAGCTCTTGTGCACTTGCCATCTTATTGTCCTAATTGGTTTAGTATTTCATTTTGGCTGACATGCAAACATCTTACAAGTGCTCAAAAGAACCTAGTGTAACAAGATCCGAAGCTGACTAGTAATATTATATAAGACTATTGAAGATAAGAGAAGATCACAGATACCCGCAAAGGCTGTTGTGTGGTTGTCAGGGCATAGAAAATTAGAATCCATTGGTCCTGTAGCAAAGGCAACTTCCTTTGAGCATCCTTAATGGTAGAGGGTCAAATTTTAGACTTCTGATTTTGCACAAACCAAATTTTGTGTTCCATTGCTGTACATGTGAATGATAGGATTTACGTGCACAAACCTTACTTGCACATGTAAACTAAGTACAAACAAGCTATATAAATGCAAGGTGGGGGTGCACACACACTCACACATTTGCTAGTGATTGCTCATGCACAAATGGAGGTCTGTTTGATGCTCCTTTGGAAAAACCTGGCCCTGAGCAGTTTCTATTTAGGTACTGCAATAGTATAGTAAATGGATGAAATATAGTGGCCGTCTCCCACAACATATTGGTCCAAATTATTCAACTCACAGCAAGCTTGTGGTATCTTTTAACTTGTTAGATTGGACTGAAAACCCACTGTCTGTTTCCCTTGTGGGTGTTTTAGGGATGCTTGTACATCATGTAAGGGATGTGAGCATGGCTAGAGCTGAGATGGGGCAGAACCAGGGTTCAGGGTCTCTAGTGGAGGCTGCTATAAATTATGCCAGGATCCCACAGTCTGAGGATCAGGGAAGCAGAATGGCTTAGAGCCATTTCCTCCCCTCCCTCAATCCTACATTGAGAACAATTAGGCTGGAATGAAGGATCTGATGCAAAGTATTCCTAGATAGTGGGCCTGATCCAAAGCATCTTGCAGTCAATGGAAAGACTCCCATACATCTCAATGGGTTTTGGACTCAGTCCAGTTTGTGGAAGTGATACAAAAAGGGTGAGCAGCATACAAATCCTACAGCTTACAATTATTGGACACCTACATGCATGGCGAGATCATCTGTAGAAACATATTTCTTCACAAATGTGTTTTCTTTCCCAGATTGCTGTTGCTGGGCTTGACCACTTAATTATGAAAGCAGTGCATATAGAGCAGGTCATCTTTTGGGGGAGTGCGGGAGAGGAGGAGAAGCTTTCATCTGAAATGCCTCAGGACAGGGAAATTGTTACTCTAGAGAAACTGGACACTTATCCTTCTCTAAACCCAGTGACGAGCTCCCAAAATCCTAAGAACCGGTTCCCTACCAGGTCCTCGGCGGTTCAGCGGCGGCGGAGGGGGGTCTTCACTCGCTCCGGATTTTCGGTGGCAGGTCCTTCACCCGGAGTGAGTGAAGGACCTGCTGCCGAAGTGCCGCGTAGGGAAACACGTGGTGAGTACAAGCCCCATGTGCCTGTCTCCCCCCCGTCACCCACCCATCTGACCCCAACCCACATCCTGCCCCCAACTGCCTCCCTCAGAACCCGCAACCCATCAAACCCCCCTTGTCCCCTGACCACCCCCTCGCAAAAAACCCCACCCTAACTGCCCCCTGTGGGATTGCATTATCCCTATGCTGCCTTGGTGGAAAGTTACGGCAGCGGACATCAAGGACAGTGGGGTGAGATAAAGTTGTTGTGAGAAAGTAGGGAACTGCCAGAGGGAGGCAGACGCCAGGTGGCCTAGCTGGGATCGGTTTCAAGGTGATAAACAAGTCCATAAATCAGATGAATTGCATGGGAAATGGGAAATCAGTAAGCAAAGGGCCATGCGTGTGAAAAGCGTGTGTATCGGATAAAGAACCAATCAGCAGCAATGTGATGTTGGTGTGTCTGACGTTTGCTAATATGGAGAAGCCTATATAATATGATGCATTGTAAATAATAAACGATTCTGTTTGCAATCATATTGGTTGTTGTGCTTTATCCGTCCCACATGTGTAACGCAACAGCCCCCCAGGACCCCACCCCCTACCCAACTTGCCCCACTCCTTGTCCCCTGACTGCCCCAACCCCATCCATCACCACCCTGACAGACCCCCGGGACTCCCACGCCTACTCAACCCCCCCCATCCCCTGACTGCACCCCCCATAACCTCCTCCCCCTCCAACTGCTCCCTACTTCTTATCCAACCCCTTCTCCCAGCCCTGGCTGGCCCCATTACCATGCTGCTTTGTAAGGATGCCACGCAGCCACTGGAACTTGCAGCCCCACCCCCTTACCCAGAGGTGAAAGTAAGCTGGTACGCTCCCAGGGTGGCCCGGCTTCCCCAGGGGGGCAATTTAAAGAGCCTGGGGCTCCCAGCAGGGGCTGGAGCCCCAGGCCTTTTAAATTGCCCCCAGAGCCCCACTGCTGGAGCCCTGGGGTAGCGGCAGCGGGGCTCAGGGGGCTATTTAAAAAGTCCAGGGCTCCCGCTGCTTCTACCGCCCTGGACCTTTAAATAGCCACTGGAGCCCCGCCGCCACTACTCCAGGGCTCCCCCAGCAGCTATTTAAAGGGCCGGGGCGGTAGAAGCAAGGAAACCCCAGGCCCTTTAAATAGCCCCCAGAGCCCTGAGGTAGCGGGGGGCTCCAGGGGCTATTTAAAGGGCCGGGGCTCCAGCTGCCTCTGCCGCCCCGGTCCTCTAAATAGCCGTGGGGCCCTGCCGCTTCCCCCAGGGCTCCAGTGGTTCTGCGAACGGGGAGGGGGCGGATGGAGGAGGGGTCAGGGGAGCCTTGGCCTCCCCCACTGGGAGCTCAGGCAGACCAGACGGGGGATGGTCCTGCAGGCCGGATGTGGCCTGCAGACCGGAGTTTGTCTATCCACCCGCCCCTTTAGGAACTGGTTCTACATCGGCTTCTAAATTTAGCAACCAGTTCTTGCGAACCGGTGCGAACCGGCTCCAACTCACCACTGTCTTAAACCCTATTCCTCCTCTACGGACAAGGTGGTTTAAATAGCAAGAATGAATTCTCTTGTCCCATCTGAAAGTCAGCTCCTTCCCTTTCCTGTTAATGGACTGTGGGTTTCTCCATCACTTGATTATGACTTGAGAAGTGGCCTGAGAATAAAGCCCTAATTTATGTGATGAGAACCCATCAGATTCATTGCGTTGCATATTGGAAGAAATGAAACAAGGTTTTGTCTCATTGCTTCCTTATTGTTAATTGCATGATCGACAGTTAATTTCAACGAAGCTGGTAGTGTTAGCAAGTTCCTAATGTATCACACTGATGTTCTGTTATCATGGTATGTGCATTTTGACATGGCCATTGGGCGTATCTATCTCTAATCCCCATGCTTCACTTTTAGTTAATTTCTTCTTTACCCTTTCTTATGTCAACCTGGCACAGGCCCTCCCTCCTCACCACACACACACCTGGCTACTCTGTCTCTGTGCATGCCCTACAGGCAGCATTAGCACAGAGGCCAGAAGGGGGGCATGCTGGGGCAGGAGAAAGGACCTGGCCAAGCATTCTACAACCTGGCTGCTGCAAGGTCTGGGAGCCACAGCAACCAGATCGCAAGCTACAGCTTCCCTAATTGATGCTAGCCGGCCCCCAGCAACTCCAGGATCAGGGAGGGGCAAGCTGTTCCCCCCGCACCCCAGTGCCACCCCGTGCCAAACATTGCACCAGCGTAGGGATGACTTTTGTACTTCATATACATGAAGTCTTTAAAAAACCCAAACGTTTAAATGGAGAACTCTCCTGGAATGTCTAGTGCCCTCATAGAAGGATAGTTCCCTCCCTGCTGTAGTATGTAGGGAACACTGTTTTGCTCAGAGTGAACATAGTTTGTGTGGGTGTATATTTAAATATCAATGAGCAAAGTGAAAAAGGAGACCAGTTTCAACTAGTCTCCCGTTTCATTATTTGCAAGACTCCTTACCCTCATGCGTTGCTTTAGGTAATCGTCTAACCCATCTGCAAACTATGCAAAACATTTCCAGCACTGGGGAAAAAATGGTAAAATGTCTGAAAGGTGCCATATCTGCCAGGAACTCATAATGACCTTTTAGCCACCACGGTGCAAACCAAGAGTCAGGCTCATGGATCTGATCTCTAGAAAAGGATTCCCCCAATTTTTGTGACAACTCACAATCAGCTGTTGTGTAATGACAAGCTGCTGGGCTGAGACTCTGTTCAATAAAGGGCTCAGTGCAGAAATGAAATCCTAAAATGAGGCACATTGTGAGTGGGCATAAAAACAGCAGGAAACTGGGGGGAGTATCCTGAAGAAACAATGGTACCAGAAAGAACATGAAGTTAAGAGATGGAGGGAACACTAGGAACAGAAGAGACATGGCAAGGTTGGGGAACTGTACTGCCCCATAAAGCAGAACTTGAGGCTACACTTGTAAGAATATTTATTGAATTAACATGCTGCTTATTTAATGCTGATTGTTACAATATCTGACACTGAAAATATACGTGGGTGTGCATGCGTGCATGTGTGTGTGTGTAATATAAGAAAGACAGGCAAAAAACAGCACAATTGTCTCCACTAGGTTCCATTACTGAAAATATCTGAACCTGCTTAGGTGCAAAGTCCTGTGAATTCACGCATCAACTTTCCTTTGGTTAATATGCCTGAGGCAGGCTCAAACCACAGTGAAACAAGGAAATATAGGCTGTGTAGACACAGGGAAAGGTCTCTTTTGGAACTTAGCTTTAAACCACTAAGATCTCCCAATCACCACACAGCCCGCTCCTTATGAAGAGATTGGAAAGGACTGAAGATGAACCACTGCATTGTGCATTGAGATTCAGGGGTACATTTTAAGTATTTTGTGAGATTTCTTTAGCTAAATGACATTTGAAGAATTGTCATTTCATTGGCCTTCCATTGGGGTAGCCCTCAAAACAAGATCAAATGTTGCAAAACCTCAAAGTTCAGTCTGGGTCAGCACCCAATAGTTCAGCCTATGGATGCCCTTAAGGTTGTTTCAGTTTTGAAATGTGTTACGGAGTCTAGCGATTTAGTTCTCATTTTAAAAATAGGGAACAGCTCTGATTAGTAGAATCTTTCAAAATGGAAGAAAGTGAGGGGCAACCAATGGTATATGGATCTTCTTAGTCTCCACAGTTGCTACTAGTTATAGTGTTTTCTACCATGGATAGATCCATAGCGTTAAGCACCATACCTGGTAGTTTAGCTTTTGCATTGTCGGACCCTTGGGCATTAGTTCTCACAAGCCTATGATCTCTCTGCTCATTTCTGCTACTTCCTGCTCTAAAATCAGGCCAGAAATACCCAGGAGATCAGCTTTTCTCAGTGTTTTGTCACGGCGCTTCTGGTCCTAGATGTTGCCCAACCCAGAAAAGCAAGATGTGTGAACGTGAAAAGTTGTAGAAAGAAACATAATCCAACTTATTCATATCTCAGAAATGATTGGCTCAGGTGATGGTTGAGTTTGGGGCCATGACTGAGGTCAGTCTATAGTTTATCCAAACCAGTTCAGCCATCTCTTTTACTAATCCTTTTGATCAATCCCTTTCTCTCCTGGCCCCATTCCAAAATTGGCAGAAATGCTGGTCAAAAAGCCAGTGGAATGCATGATGTGGATCTGTAACATCAGCTCTGCTCCTTTGACCCTATCCTCCCTGCCCCACCCCAGAGGTCGATAGCGTTCAGGTCCCAAAGTCAACACAACTCTTCAGTAAGAGATACTGTCCGGAGAAGGGGAAGCCCAACCAGCATGTGTTCTGTGCAGATGCTCTGCCATCCGTAGGGGTGGAACTGCAGGTTCCTGCTTTCTCCACAAGGTCACTGGCCCCTCCCCCTGAAGGGGAGAACGGTTACATTTTCCACACAGAACTTCCCCTTCCCATGGAAAAATTCCCAGGAGAGGCCGTAGACCACTGATTGTGGCTAACGAGAGCCAGCGTAGCAATTCCTCAGTTATAGCTCTTTAATGCTCTTACTGTTGGTCTCATTGTGCCTGCACTACCATTCTCTTTCCTTTTGCCCTCCAATTGTTCTTAACTGAGGAGTGGCTTTACCAGGGCCGTTTTTTCCCTAACTGTTGGTTGTTTTGTCTTTTATCCTCTTTTTGTTCTCTTCCTGACTGCTTATGGGGCAACTGCAACTCCCCTACCCTATTATTATTATTTTTTATTTATTATTTTATTTACTGTCTTAGGGTTTTATACTGCTATCTATCACTTTAGTATCTGAGTGCCTTCCATATAAAATCAATAGCAGTAGTGAGGTCCCTAGCAGACTTCATGGAGTCTGTCATGTGTCCCTTTGATTATTTATATACCTGAACAGGCTTTCCTTGTGTTAGGCACTGTACAAGCACAGTGGGAGAGACGGTCCCTCCCCTGAGATTACGGAGCTGAGGCTAAATGACATACCCAGTATCACTAGCCCCATCACAAAAGCAACCTTCTTTTTCCCTCATCTTCCTCTCCTCTGCCTGCAACATAGAAGTGAGAAATGACATGCTCATTTTCCATTGTATTCCCTAAGCAAACACCAAAAAAGTGATTGATTTTTTTCACCCTAGCATTGTCACTTTTATACAGAACTGGCTCTCCGTGTCCAGGGAAGCTCTGTGCTGACATGATCCTAGAGTAGCTGATTAAGTTTTTAGAAATGTTTTGCAAGGGAGCAGAGTTTACCCCTTGACCTTCAGGTTCTGCCCTCCACCGTTGTGACATTTTTATTCTTTCATAAATCACATGGCAGTTTTTAGTGACAGAAGAGATGAAGGCAAAAACTTGCTCCCAAGGTGAAAGAAGATTCCCTGCCACCCCCAACGCTTCTTGCAAAACAGGCAAAAAGCCAAACTCTGCTGATTTTATGTGTGAAACTTTTCTTGTATGGCTCCAGAGGAAAAGGAGCTCTCGGTCTTAACATCCTGTCCCTTTCTGCATACTTGTGAATGCTCGTATTTAAAAGCTATCTATTTATACATGGGAACAAAGCACATTCCAGTAACCCCTTGTGGCATAACACTGCATGCTGACTGTTAAGCCATAGAAAGGTGAATCAAATATGTGACAGAGGACTTTTTATAGCGATTGAATACCCACTGTACATCAGCTTAGCAATACCCTTTTAAAATTCCCTTTGCTATCACGTCTTTGGAAATATGAAAAGAAAAGCTTTCAACAACTTCATTCCATCTGACTCTCATCTTGATTGTGTTGAGAGTGATAGGGTGCCAGGGAGCTAGATCAGTGGAACTAAAGATAAGAAAGCCGTGCATACCATAAACAATCATATCGCTGGAATGATTTTCATAGGCAGATGTAGCGACAATAACAGGGCAGCAATAGCAATGTGACTAGCTAATTTACCTGACTGGTATCCTTCCAAAAAGATCAAGTTGCATTTCATTACAGGAAACCATAGAGAGAAAATTCCCAAGGATGTGAACTGGAATTGAGAACAATCCCACTGATCTAAAAATCACCCATCTGACAATACAATACAGTGTGCGTCCCACAAGGAGGAAACTAATTCAAGTGATGCTTTTGTGTGGCTCACAAATGGGCTATGGTTGAAAATTGGATGTCAAAGCATTCTCTCTAAACCGAAGAATAGACATATCTTATAGCTATGACTTGGATGTTCCAGGTATATCTCCTTTTAGAAAATCATTAGGACAAAAGGTTGGTGCCCAAAGTGTAATTCGCCACTTTGCTTTGATATTCTCCCAGCAGCCTTTTTGTGTACCCGTCAAAGGATGGGCCCCTTTGATTCATATTTGGCATGTCAGTTTCAGAACTAAGCAAACTACACTTTTAATCTTGACTATAGCTCCTTCCATTGGACTCCACTGTGAAAACCATTTGCCGTGTGTATAGCTAGTCTGCAACTGCAACTCAATCTACTACTCTGCTTCAAGGGTGTTTGCTTTCCAAATCAGTAGGCAATCGGTATATGCTGACCCATAGTGTTTTATAGACTTGACAAGACCTGATGTCTCAGTGCAAAGCCACATAATGTCACATTGCTCCCAACAAATAATCATTGCTTTGTATCTTCCATACGTAGCTAGGATAAATGATAACTCAGGGAACAAGCAGACAGGATGCTAATATTGGTAGGATGTGAATACTAAGTAGTGTTGGAACTATGTAGGGAGATACAAGGGGCTATAATGTGGAGTGAAACTAAAACCAAGAACAGTCCCAGATATTGTAATTTAGCACAAGTCTATAGTTAGATGTTCAGATCTAGTTTATGCTACAAAGACAGGTTGATGTAATTCGCTTTACGTTGACCTAGTTGTCCATACATCCATGCTCAAATTTGTCTCCTGGCGATATACAGTATGTGCCCCATTATGATGCCATAATGCCCCCTCCCTGAATAGAGCAGAGTTGTGGTTGATGTACAGAGGCCAACACAGTGCAAGTGTAGACTCTGCATGATCTATATCAGTGGTTATCCACCTGCAGCCCATGGGCTGCTTGTGACCCAATCAGCACGGAGCTGCGGCCCATGTGACATCCTCAGGGCCATACAGGTAGTATTGGATGTGGCCCACAATGGTAAATAGGTTGAGAACCACCAATCTATATCAACCCTAACAGTCCTCCAGTGGCTGTCCCACAAGCCCAACACTGACCGCTCTGGTCACAATCATGAACTCCACTGCCCAGAGCTCACTGTGGCCAGAAGACGCCGCCGCCAGCACCCATCTTAACAACCCTGCATATTTTTGAAATGCCTTTTCCTCATTGCCCACCTTGGCATGTGCACCTCACATGGCAGCTCTCTCTTGCTGTGTGTAATGGCTCGGCCGAGCATGCTGGCTACGTATTCCAGACTTGCTCCTGCCTGGAGTCAGCAGGAAATATTGGATCTCCTGGGAGTGTGGGAGAAGAGGCTATGTGGGCACAGCTATGGAACAGTCACAGAAACATGGACGGTGATGGGGTAGGGCGGGGGATCAGCAGCAGTGCTGCAGGACAGCAAAGGAACTGTGGCAGGCCTACCAGAAAGCCAAGGAGGCCATCGCTCAATCTGATACCGAGGTGCAGATCTGCTGCTTTTACAATGAACTGCATGCCAGACCTGGTGAAGACTCTCCAGCACCCTGCCGAGCACTATGGATACCTCGGAGGAACCTGAGACACAGACCCCTGCCAGGAACAGCAAGGAGGAGGAAAAGGAGAATGTTGAAGATGTAACCAGGGGTCCAGCTATGCCACCAGCCGGGACCTGTTTGAGACTCCACCACAGTCTAGTCCCTCCCAATAACCAAGCACAGGTGAACCTGATGCAGGGGAAGGAACCTCGGGTGTGTGAATGTGTTTCTATTACAATGCTTAAATGTACTGAGGGCGCCTGACCCCCAACATAGCAGGACACAGGTATCCACTTTCCCCTTATCAAGTTCTGTTCTGTGAATTCATATAAGAGTCTCTTTCAGAATTTATTGCATTTGTTTTTAAACTGCATGTCATTTTTATGCACTGGCTTTGGTATGCAGTAAAAATCTATCTATCTTTATTACTTTGCAACACGTGCTGCAGAATGCGTCACAGCACTGAAAGCACCCACTACTTCTTGTACAGGACGACAGAACTCATAGGATCAGTGACAAACACGGTATAGTTATAAAGGTTACAGCAAGCACCGCAAAATTAATAGGTGCTTTGACTGTGTTCTGTTCATACAGCAAGTGCTACACAATTCCAAACAGCCCCCAAAGCTTCAGAGCTGGGCAGAGGTCGCAAAGCACAGTCCACCACGCCACGTTACTGTGGCTGACTGTTAAAGTGCTCTTTTCAAAGCCTCCCTGAGCCATATAGCCCTTGAGCTCTTCTCATAGCCCTTATGTCTGGCTGCTCAGACTTAGCAGACAGCCGCTCTACTGCTGCCCTCCACCAGGCACCAACTTTTCCTCCTTTGCCTCGCAGATATTATGCAGGATACAACAGTCAGCTACAACCATTGGGATGTTTTTCTCACTGAGATCCAATCTGGTGAGTAAACAATGCCCTTCATCTACCAAAAGCACATTCAACTCTCATTCTGCACCTGCTGAGCCTGTAGCTGAATCTTTCCTTGGTGTTGGCGAGGTGGCTGGTGTATGGCTTCGTGAGCCAGGGGAGCAAGGGGTAGGCTGGGTCCCCCAGGAACACTATTGGTAATCCAGTGATGGGTAAAGAATGTCCGTGCTTGCAGCTTTCTGAAGAGTCTTGTGTTCTTAAAGATATGAGCATCATGTACCTTCCCTGACCAGCCAACATTGATGTCGGTGAAGCATCCCCAGTGATCCACCAATGCTTGCATAACCATAGAGAAGTAGCTCTTTCTGTTGATGTATTCCATGACAAGGTGAGTGAGTACCAGAATATGCGTGCCATATGTCATATATCATCCCACTGCAGTTTGGCGACCCCATTGCTACACATCCATCCACCATGTCCTGCACATTGCCAAGTGTTCCAGTCCTGTGTAGCTGGAGACAATTAATGGCCCTGCTTATTTGCATGACAACAGCCTGCCCTCTGGATATTTCAACTTCAAAATGATTTCCCACTGACTGGTAGCAATCCCAATTGCAAGCTTCCATAGTATGATTGCAACTCACTTCTCTACGGCCAGTGCAGCTCTCATTCACTGCATGGATGAGCTTGGCGCACAGATCCAGGCATGTACAAAGTATGCCTTGGAAAACTCCTAATTTGCTGGTCAGCATTGTCCTGGTAAAATGTGTGGCATGAGCATGAGCACCCCAAGCACGCCGTGACACTTCTCCCGCCTTCACTTCTCCCGCCTCCCAGGCTTGCGGTGCCTAAGCTGATTGGCGCCGCAAGCCTGGGAGGCGGGAGAAGTGAAGTGGCCACAACGTGCTCGGGGAGGAGGTGGGGCAGGGAGTTCCCCTGCGTGCTGCCCTCCCCCCCTTACTTGCTGCAGGCTCCCCTGCCCAGCTCCCTCTGCCTAAATGCCGGCGGTGACCGGGGCGGCCGAAGATCTGGCCGCCGCGGTCACTGCTGAAGAAAATGGCGCCCCCCAAATGCCAGCCCCCTAGGTCACCTAAATGGTTGCACCGGTCCTGAAGATCCCCCTGTATGATGTTAACACACGTTCCAAAGCCCAGGCACAATCAGGTCTGTCCTAAACAAAGGAAGGAATGTATGTTTGCCTTTACTGCTTAAATGCAAAGAATCATCAAGCAGAAAGAGGAAACAAAGGCAACTCAAACAGGTGGAATAAAGCCAGAAGGGAACATCCTTCCACACAGATTCTGTCTCCTAGTTCCCAGCTAGAAATATTTTTCAAGAGTGGGATTGAAACTATAAAAAAAACAAGGGGCAAACACCCAACACACCCCACTCTTTCTGCTTGTCAGTTTCTGGCATTGAACCAAAGAAGACAAAGGAAAACAGCTGTTGGACTCTAGCGGGGCAGGAGGGCACGGCCCTGACCTCAAGAGTTTTTGGTCATTAATCTTGCTGGGGACATGTGGTGACAAATTTTGCTTGAGTCTAATATAGTTTGTGAGGCACTAGTAAGTGTTTTTTTTTATTGTAACCATTTCTGACTTTTATGCCTCATGACTCGCTTAAAATCTATCTTTGTAGCTAATTAACTTGTTTGGCTGTTTTATCTAATCCAGTGTGTTTAAATTGAAGTGTCTTGGTAACACTCTTTAAGATAACAAGCTGACATATTATTCCCTTAAGGAATAGCAAATTTAATATATTTGTAATGTCTAGAAGAGGCTGGGAAATACAGGACATTTCTGGGGAGAAATACGGGACCAGGGATGTGTTGGGGTCACCCTGCAGTATAACCAAGATTGGTGAGAGTCAGGATGTAACTGGCAGGCTGCAGTTACACACAGATACTCAGGGTGTAGCTCGCATGCTGGAAGGCTGTTTGTGAGAGGCCCAGGTCGGAGCTACTTCAGCAAGGCGTTGTAAGGCACCCCAGGCTGCAGGGCAGGGGTGGCACAGCCCCCCTCTGGTGTGAGTTGTACCCCGGAATGTCACACTGCCCCACCATGTACTGCTAAAATGTCCCAAAAGATGGTATGCCAGATGAGGGTGAGCTGCACACTGGGATACCTACCCATGGTGCACTTCACTGTGCATCGACATGAGCACTCCTGGTGAGTACGTGCAGCACCAACACAGGATCCAGGTGTGCGTGGGCCAGAGCAATGCACTAACGGTGGTGACTGTATGCCAATGTACCTTGCGTCAACCAAAGTTTGAGGTGAAAAAGTGGCCTCAGGGCGAGTTTCTGTGCTATGAGGGCACCTCATCAAGCATCTTTGGTGCCCTCCCCATCCTGGGCTCTTCTGTGGGCTGAGGAGCCCCCCAGTATAACTTACACAAGCCTGGGCTCCCTATGGCCATAGCACTGCCCAGAATCTCTGCAACATGACCATCCTGCCCCAGTACTCCCCTTTGAGAGGCAGGTTTACAGCTGTCTTCTACAGTGCCTGCACTAGGGCAATCCTTCCCCAGCCAGATTAGGTGCTCTGGCCTTTTTCCTTGGTATATTGGTGGGTGAGGGTCTCTCCCTCAGTTCATACTGATAGCAATTCTTATCTTTACCCTGACATGGTTTCTGTAGAATTACAATATCCATATATAATCCAACTTCATCTCTTAGCAGCACCCTATTGCCATGCCCCCTTTCTCTTTATCTCATTGTAATGAGGTTGTGATATTGTGAGCTGTTTCAGAAAGCCTTGGCAAGAGAGAAAGTAGCCCTACTTAACCTAGTTTACTGGGTTTCCATAACAACTTGACACAGCTATTTATATAGTTACAGAATATTATTTGCTTTTCACCCTTTTTAGAACTTTTTGTTGCCATATCAACCTAAACCTTCCTGAATAGAGTATAGTTTTCCACATTCAGTTTCCTTGATTTCTCCAAAATTCTTTCCTCTCAATTAATGAAATTTGCCCCTGTACAAGGGGCTGGCATGAGGCCCAGATGTCACTTAAGTCCCATGTAAGCCCTACTTTGAGTGGATGTTAAGTGGTACATAGGCCTTGTGATGCGCCTCTGCACAGGAGTGAAATTCACGGAATATGAGAAACAAGGGTCACGCTATCTTGGACAAAAGGCTGCAAAAACATAAGCAGATTATTCATTTGCTTTTGGAAGGTGGACCCATCAAAGAGAGTTGGTTGGCACTTGGCCCCAGATCCCCAGATTGATTTAGGCTCTAGCTTCCATTGAAATAATGGAAATTAGGAGCCTAAATCTCTTTGGAGATCTGGGCTTAATTGACTCTGAATCTGTCAAGGGTGGAGATGGGATAACTTGTTCTGAGACGTCATGACTTCAAAGATTTGACTTAAGACAAATGTTATTGGGTTCATGTTTATGAGACAGGATGGGGAGTTAGTGGGTTGGGAGAGGGAAAAGCAGAGGTGGGACAGAGTGCACAAGAAATACAGAAGCGGTGTAGGGAAAAGTAGCAGAAAGGGAAAACTTCCACTGGGGGCACTCGGTGTCTGAGTGTGCTCTTCTGATATCCCTAATGCACAGCACAGGAATGAAGCCTTGCCCCCACTGAGTAGGGTTGCCAACAATCCCTTATTACAAGGGACATCCCTTACTTTTTCATCTCTGTACAACAAGATCAGCAGTTGCTGAGTGCTGCAAAAATACCTGTGGTGAATGTAGGTGAGTACCGCTTGTTGTTGTTGTTATTATTTTATTAACAACAACAATATCTGGAGATGTGGGGCCGGGTGCTAAGAAAACAGTTCCTTACTTTTGAAATACAATGTTGGCAACCTTACCACTGAGTGCCAGTGCTGGGGCTTCTCCCCAGGCAGAGGCTGTGGCATAGGGTCTCCTTTTGCCCCAAGGTGTGGAAGCAGGGGTACCTTCCCATAAAAAGCAGCAGAAGTTCCACTCTTCCCTCTGGAGAGGGAAGGGCAGTAGTTGGGGTGATCAGGAGCAGGGGTCTCAGTACTTATCCCATCAGTAGGGCTGTGTCTCAGTGGGTGAATGGGGTTCTGAGACCACTGCACTCTTCCCCTCCTGTTACACCCACAGGACTTTATTGAAGAGGTGGTGGTGGGCACCACAGAGTAGTGAATCTTGGAGTTAACACCCCATTGAGAAGTACGGCACAGACCACAGAGATCTTGCTTCTGGCTCTCTGCAGAGTTAAGCAGGCATTACCGCATCAGTTACACTTAGCTCAGGTTTTCAAGCTTTTCTTTGTAACCACAAGGGCTTTATTTTTAACAAAAGCTAAAATACTGACGTAATAATTCTAGGAGTTGGGACCCTAGACTGACCCTACCCTGCCTATGCCTTAATCCAGCCCTGGCTGTTGTTGTAGCTTGTTAATAGCTAAACCACCCTTGAGAAGGTAAAAGCATTTGAAGTTATAGGAGAACAAGGTTGTGAAATTAAAGCCAAAAAATAGTTTACAAGAGAAGTTGCAAAAAGTCTACTTTCTCTGATATTCGCTTCTGAATAATCTCCTGAATGAATATTACTCTTGGATTTTGTTTCTTCCCAGGCTGCCCTGATTTCATGCACTATCGCCCTGATTTAAATTCACTGAAGTTAAAGAGAATTTTCATGTTTGGGAAATTGTTTCATGAGTTACTCAGTAGCACTCACAATATTAAATGATTTCCTGTCTGTTGAACAGTAGCAGATTTTGAAGCCTTGCAGGTCAATTTCCCATTGGAGGAGAAATTGGTCACATAGAATCTGCATATTTTCCTAGTGTAACTTGTTTATTTATACTATGTACACCAGTCTTTGAACAGATAGTCATCAAAAGTGTGCAGGCAATCCCCTCTGTCAGAGGTTGCAGCCCAAAAACACCAGTGCCTAGTTCCCAGGCAGTAACTCTGTCCAAAGAATTGACTTTAGTTAGAGAGAGTCAGACAGGGAACAAATTCTCCTGTTTGCAACAGCTCCTTTCAAAGAGGAAGTACATAACAAAACTAACAACAATGCAGCATTTCTTCAAAGACTGAACCCAACTTGCATGTCACATAAAAATGTATAAACTGTAACAGCGCCATCTTGTGACACGCACCATAATCTGTCTGTCTGTCTGTGTCTCTCTCTCTCTCTCTGTCTCACACATGCTCATTTGCTCAGACATGCATACACACACACACACACATCAAAACTAACTCCTTACTCCTTGCCACTTGTTCTTGGTATGAAATTAGACCTAACACACACTATCTGCCTTCCCACCAGCCTGCAGCAATAATCCTCAATTTACATTCATATACAAATATTATTTTTTAAACGAGTTGGGCTTTCTGTCTATTTTAATTCTTTGCCAAACTCTCTGGTTTGGTTCCAAGATCTAGTAAGCTAGACAGCATCTCCCTGTTTGATTGTAAAGCATTTTCACCACTTGATACCCATCCTTTCCTCACCATCCATGCTGCTGAAACCCTTGTCCCAGCTTGGCCTGGCTCCCATCCTGACTACAATCAACTCCTCTCTGGCCTTTCTTCTTTCTCCCCTCCCCTCCCCCTTGTTCCATTCCAGTCCGGACTTCTGCAGGATAGATAGATAGTAATATCTGACCCCACTACCTCCAGGCTTCCTTTCTATCCCATGAGTCAAGTTGTTCCCAGGCGTATCTGAACAGACCCAACCTACTTCTAATCGTGAATTCTCTGTTTCTTGCTTACGGTACGACACCAGTGCAATTCATGGGGCTCTTTTCCTCACTCTGCAGTGGGAGAAGTGGTTTTAATCTCCTTGTTTCATGTCATCCAGGCTGCATCTGCACATTTCTAAATGATTCAGGACTTCCTAAAGAAGTACTGACTACTCTCCCTGGACAGAAATTGCATCATGATTCATCCCACTAAATCTGTACATTTTTGCTAGCTTCCACTGTCTGACACCTCAGAAAAGCCAAGACTACTGGCCACTCTTTGCCATAAATCACAAACTGACACCTTTTTAAACAGTAACAGGAGCGGCTGCTTCTGCACCTTATTTTTCCCCCCCTCAACTAAAAAAAACCTTGAAGATTGAACTGTGGCTTGGTACAGTATAACGTGATCCATTCCATTTATTTTATAGCACTTTAATGCCTTCCTCAGTTGTCTCACAATGCAGACTTCAGGCAGAGTGGAGCCATGTTACTTAGCAACTTGCAATACACATGATAAAATTAACCCAAACAGTTTTGTTTATTAACTCCTTAATAAGGAGCAAACAAAACAGCAACCGGAGAATTTCAAGGCAAGAAGACTTTCTGTTTTTGTCATGTTACTAATATTAAAAAGGACAATGTTAACTCATCTTGTGCTGATCTAGGGCCTTCCTACTGTTTTTTGTAATACCCCTTTTGCAGCTCAAAAGTCTTTTTTCCCTGCCTCCACTCCTGAAGTTTTGTGTAGTTCCATTTAACAATTTTCTTCTGTATTTTGTATATATCTGAAATGGAGACGGCTGCTACTTTCCCCTAGCAAATTCAGTGTTTCTAGAATAATATCATTAGCGCTGTGACAAGCTGTTTGCCTCTTTGTAATTGGGCTCAGTGGAGCTCCAGAAGCAGAGATGAACCGCAAGTGCACAATGCAGAGCTGGATTTGGATTTCAAGTTCCCCAAGGCGCAATGTTTGGACTGGGGGCAGTAGAATAAGCCCATCTCTATTCAAAAGCTAAGATGCAATAACTAAAAGTGAAGCCCCCCCTTAGCAGATTTAACATATGGTGAGTAGAAATCTTTTCTTAGGCCCGGAATCATTGTCCTTCTCTACTTGTTGTGCACTCACCTGTACATCCCACAGTTTGTAACAGAAACATAAAATGAGGTTGATTTTTTGGCACCAGCGCTCTGTAACCGATAGCTGAGTGACCTTGTGATTCTGGAGATGCGGGTTCTAGTCCTGCCTTGGACAAATTGTTGGAGAAAGAAAGTTTTCAAATGCTCAGCACCCCCAATTCACACTGCTCTCTTGAGAACATGGGCCTTAATATTGTTGTGCCTCAGTTCCCCATCCATAAAATGGGGATAATACACCCCCTTTTCATGAGGTTTTGTGAGAAGTGTTACTAGCGCATGAGAGACTTTAGTTACTGTAGCTACATGAGCCATGTAGGTACCTAGAGAAAATGTCCGAGATGCCTGGTGTGCAATAGATTGAATGGTTTATATCAGATATCTAATATCAAATGACAGACATTTTCTTTCTGGGATTCCTTTTGCCTGGAGCGTGGTAGTTTTAGAAACATTCCAGTAAAATGGGTAACGTTGCAGGGGTTAGCAAAAGGATGAGAACACATTGCATAACTCTTTCAGGGAGCCTTGATGAAAGGCTTCTGCCAAGAATTCCAGCCTTAGGAGCGACTCCTGTGAAATTATTTTCAGCTATGAAACCCTTTTCCTGCTGTGACGCTGAGCCCTCCCTGCCCAGCACTTCGTGGTGACTGCTGATAATGAAAGAGCAAAAGGCCTCCCTCCCAGACATTAACTGGAACAGCTGATCACATCAGCCTTTTCCGGCTTTTATGGAGAAGAATGAGTTACTTGTGTGTTCGTGTGAGAAAATATTTAGAACACAAGATATGGCAGCTATAGGTTTTTATGGAAGCAGAATGCAGATCCTTATCGGTGTTCATTTATTTTGCATGAAATGACAAAATAATTCCTTGGAAACTTACTCCTGACAGTCCCAAAGCCCGACATGCACACCATTGAACGTGGATTAAGGTGGGGCTGCACCAGGCACGTACTGAAGGGGTCATATTCCGCTTCATGCCAGACAGTCAGGATGGAAAGAAGGAAAGGGAGACATAAGTAGATGAAAAGGAGGAGGCAAAAGAACTGAGACCCTGATCCTGCAACTGGATCGGGCTCTGCATAGATCCAGTTGCAGGAATAACACGTGAAATTGTCCAAAGTTGCCCTGTCTTGGTGTAACCTTCCTTCTCCGCCAAAAACAACCTAAAGCAAAAAATACAGAATCCTAATTTAGAGCAGGACAAGACTATTATCTTAACCGGTGCATCCTCCAGATTTTCCCTCTATTATATGTTTTCTAGTGCTTTGACCAAAATGATGGGGATTCCCTTGGGAGGTTGTTCAGCAGGTGAGTAGATCTCTCTGCTAGGCACTTTTACATAGTATGCAACCTAAATGTCCCTTCCTAGCTTTCATCCCATCACACCCTAAACAATCCCTCTTTGCTTTATTCTCCAAATATTTGAAGATTTATCCCTGCTTTGTCTTTTCCCAGCTAAGGTGTCTATAGGTATATAGGTCTTACCCTGAGTTGTCTGATTGATGGTATGATCCCTGGACATCATTTGGAGCATCTTTGGGCTACTCTAAGGATATGTCTACAGTGGAGCAGGAGGTGTAATTTCCAGCTTGAGTATACAAAGCCACGCTAGCTTTGATTGAGCTACTGTGCTAAAAATAGCAGAGCAGCAGCAGTGGGACAGCCTTGCCAGCCAGAGTGCAGTGCCATTGGAGACCCTAGCTACCTACTTGAGCCTCCAATCCATCCCACCGCCTGTGCTGCCCTGGCCACACTGATTTTTACCATGGTAGCTTGATCGAAGCTAGTGTGCATATGTCTACCCAAGCCAGAAATCTTGGACAAAAGGCTGCAAAAACATAAGCAGATTATTCATTTGCTTTTGGAAGGTGGACCCATCAAAGAGAGTTGGTTGGCACTTGGCCCCAGATCCCCAGATTGATTTAGGCTCTAGCTTCCATTGAAATAATGGAAATTAGGAGCCTAAATCTCTTTGGAGATCTGGGCTTAATTGACTCTGAATCTGTCAAGGGTGGAGATGGGTCTCCAGCTCATCTGTAGACGTATCTTGAGATACACTGTCAGCCAATGCCCTCCTGGGCCAAGGGAGATCCAGCCATTCCTCCCACCCCAACCACACCAGCAGCAGGAAGGGAAGGTCGGGTAGGATAGGAAGCAGTGCTAGTGGACAGGCCAATGACCTGGGTTCATTTCCTGGCTCAGCCATAGACCACCTGTGTCACATTAAGTAAGTCACATAATCCACCTTCTGGCTCAGCTCCTCTTTGGTAAACTAGGAAAATTCCTTCCTGCCTCATAAAGGTGTTGCAAAGGGAAAAAATCCACTAGCACTAGTGAGGTACTCAACTACGACAGTGATTAGGGCTAAAGAGCTACCTCCACAGGAGTCAAACAACGGCTCCCTGCCCCTGGAGACTCCCTCTAGAGGGGCCAGTTACACCAATGTGGGGGCTGCTTTGGAGCTTTGCTGGGATGGATCTAGGGAGGTGGGGGTTTTAGAATAGGAACACTGTTTCAAAGCACATTGGCACAGACATGCGATTGCGATACTCCCTTGGCTGGGGCATCAACTCTCCTGCCTGTTGACCGCAGGAAGAAATGTGACCCCGCCCCTTCGGGCTCTGGCTGGCCGGGCTTTGGTACAACAGCCAACTGATCGGGTAGCCATGCGTGGGGTTGGTGTGGCAGCTGCATGACATAGATATGTCAAGCTCTAGCGTGCATGGGCCAATTTCAGCAGGAGTAACTTACACCTTCTTCCAGCCTCCTCAGCATGGAAATGACACCAACTCAGCCTTCCTTAAACACCACCCACTTGCCAAATTGTAATTTGCACCTTGTTACACAACACTGCTGAATTTAACCCCCAGGGAGTGGCAGCAGTTTATTGCAGGGCCCAATTCTGTTAAAAACCCAGGTTTCTTTTCTTTTCTTTTTGTCTTTAGTTCTTTTATCAGTGTGTGTGTGTGGGGGGGGGTTTCCTACTCATGGTCCCCTCAGTTACCCAGGTAACTCCATGGCCTTCAGCAAGGGAGCAGGATTTGAACATTATCTTTGGCAATTACAGGGTATGCTTGGAAAAACCAGGCCCAGTAATGAAAGTTGAAGCCAACCAGGATCTCCTGGCTTGAGAGCCTGCTATGAAAATTTCCCTCAGCCCTGCTCCACGTGTCCTTTGGATGCTTGGCTCATGCTCCTTTTGCCAGACACTTCTTGCAAGACAAATAAGCTGTTCCATGGCGTGTGTTGATGTTCAAGCCATGATGCTCCCCCTCGCCCTCTGTTCAACTTGGAAAGTTTTAAAATAAAAACATCCCACAGCATTAAAAAGTTCTGTCTTGGAGCTAAGTCAACTCCCCCACCTTTTCCCATACCTTTCTCTTTGTTTCACTGTCCTAGTCACACCCCATCTTGCTCCCCCACCTTAGCACACACACATGCCCACCCATATACAAGCCAGAAGAGGAAATTAATCACATGGGGCGGGGGAATTGGGAATATTAGACTCTTTTATCCTGAAAACTAACCATCATCATTGGTTCCCGTGCCTGGAGATGTTTGAAATCTCTGCCAACCCAACGGCAAGATATTCTGAGGATGGACAGGCAGGATCCAGTCTAGCATCTCTATTCATTACAAACGTCAACTTTCAGCTTTCTAAAAATTGCAGGCTGGTAATAGGCAGACTGGTTCGGATCATAATACTTAAAGATGGAAAAGACCTACTAGATCATTGAATCCAGACAAGACATGCACAAGGTTGTGAGCTACAAGGGTCCTTGATACTCAAAGTTTGTTGGCTTCAGCCATCATAACAAAATGGTTACTGGGTTAAGAATTCCAGCCGTGAATGTCTTTCCATTGACAGAAGCATGGAGCCTCTGGAACTCTGCACGTTGTCATGAGTGTGGCAAACAAAAGATGAACAAGCCAATGTTAAATAGACAAGGTTCTGAAACTCCAGCAGATCCGCTGAGAACTTGCAGCTTTGAGAGGCAAAATTTAATTAAGTAGTAATGAGCTATGCTTTTGATACCACGGTGGAAATGCTGCTGCAGGCACAAACACTGAAAGAGGGGCTTTTGACTGATTTTTAATTAGACTTTAATAGAGCCCTGAGGTCACATTTCATTTAAAAAAAAACTAGCCCTACATAATGAATAACTGAAATTAGATTTGAACATATGCAAATAGCTAGTTCAAAGGATCTGAACTTGATAAATACGGATAGGAAAGGTTACACTCTAGACCTTTCAAGGTTGATTTTTCTTCCATTGATACATTGACCAGTTGTTTGTTTGGTTTTTTTTCTTTGCAACTGAAATGTAGAACTAATGCAGCTGTAAAAGCACATCGCACTGAATAGCCAAGCAAGGTATGGATAGGAAGGTAGATCCTTAGCAGATCTATGGCACAACTCCATAGATTTCACCTGTAATACCACAGATCTGAGTTGTGTACCGCATTTCCAAATTAAGGGCCAGATTCTGATAGCCCTGCTCATGCCAAGAAGCATCTTACTCCGCAAGACGTCCCATTGACTTCAAAAGGGCGCCTCATGGAGTAAAGTACAATTCAACACAAGTAACAGAATAAGAATCTGGCCACAAAGCTGTTAAATTGGCTCAAAGGTCTCTGGTGCCCAGACATTTTCTAACTAATCTGGGTAGTTCCAGAGATGTCTGGACCATGGAGCCTTATTGTGTCTGCAGTGTGTTTGAAGGGATAGTGCCTCTAGTGATGAACTCTGGATATTCCATTGAACAAGAAATCAGGGCTTCCAATGGCTGCTGGAGATGGGAATTACCCAGGTTAGCGGACAGAAAGCCCACAAAATGTTCTAGCTCCTCCTGAACAAATACAAGTAAATAGTTCATTTCCTTATTCTGTGTGTAGTGTAATAATTATATAATAAAAGTGCTGGAATTTTAAGTAATTCAGCTTTTTAAAAATATATATTATCTATTTGTACCTAGCACCTCCCTAGGATACCTCTGTATCAATACAATCAACTTTCAACAATAGCCCCACAAATTAAGAGTTCTCCCAGTGGATCCCTGGTAACAAGGATATTCACTTCACCCACCACTGAAATGCACCCACTTCTAGGGCTCTCTGTAGCAGGTCTGCAGGTTTAAAGCAAAGGCATGAACTGCTCCCTGGAGCTTAAAATCATCTGTCCATCACCAGACTTTCTCCAAAGACCAGTGCACTGGGGAATGACCAGTACAAATTGCACATCCCTGCCTGAGACAGTCTTTCTGGTGCTGTATTTTTTGATAATTATGTCAATAAAACCCTGCCTCTTTCATCCTTATTAAATTCTTTAGGACTGGTCTGTAGGGGACATGACAGACAAATGTGATGTTTGTTTGTTTTGGTTCTGACAGGTTTTTTTAATTTAAACTAAATTGCAGAAGAAACACCATGCAGAAAGGCTGCATCTCTAATCATCCAGCACTACATTAGTTCTGCACTGAGTCCATAAATACATATTACAAGGTTGGCATCCTCTTCCATTGGGTGTATAGATCTGCCTGCTAGGTTTATGGTTACATTTCATTAGGTGTACTCTCTGTGCCGTGGTGCGTGGGCATACTGCATAGAGAAACACTTGTTAATGCAGTTTACAGTGTTGAAACCATAAAACGGCCATTCACATGACCCATAACTAGGTTAATAATTTATCACTGGAATTCCCAAAGGTAGAGGAAGCTATGGAGGGGTAGGGGACTAGGCTGGACGAGAGTTAGGAGCCCTTCAGATCTCAGGAGGAGAAGGGTGATCTGTTAGGGCTGGGAATGGGGATGTGTCCATCCTGTCTTGGATGGGTTAGACACAATGAACCCTGCATCTTGGCAGGGGGTTAGATTAGATGACCCTTGTAGTCCCTGCTAACCCTGTGGTTTTATGATTCTAAGATGAGAAGAAATGGGTGAGCTCTTATTTCCCTTTCTGGAAATATCCTATAGACCTAAATAGCAATGAAACCAATGGGGTGCTATAGAAGTTATTCAAAAAACCTGAAATCCTAGCCCCGTTGAAGTCAATAGAAGGTTTTCTATTGATGTTAGTGGGTCCAGGGTGTCACCAATAGTATTTAATAGAGAGGAACAAATCCTTTGAAATTTTATAACAAATAATCTATAGGGTGTTGCTCAAAACTTATCCTTGTCTATTAAGTTCCATAGGACTTTTTTATTAGAATGACACCACCAAACTTGGGTTCAGATTTGGTTTGGACAATCGGTTTGGACTAAGCCACTTCTGAGTTTTTTCTGGAATTGGTTCTATCGTCCCTGGATGGAGTCGGTTTGGATTAAAACCAAAACTACTTGTTAGTGGCTGTGTTTTAATTTTTAAAGGTCCCCAGTGCTCTCTCCTCGTTCCTTGTATTTCCCAGGTACAGGAGAGCTCCCCTGAAGCTGTGTGTGTGCCAGAGAAGTATTTAGCATCCTAGGAAGTGGGATTGGAAAAAGCAGCATTTGCAAGCCTAGGGACACCTGAATTAACAAGCCAATCCCGCTGGGTGGGTAAGGGAGTGGAACTGGGCCAGGGCCACTTCTGTTTGAGGAATGGGAGCAAGTGGGACGGGCAGCTGGATGGAAAGCCTTAATGTGACTCCAAACCTATTGATAGAGAATGCTGTCTTCCTGGGGGTTCATTGTCCACAGTTCCTGCCTTTTGATTGCCATGCAGATATGAACACGATATGGAAAACATTGTCCACGTCTGTTATTTATTGATAGAGAATGATAGTAGCTCATTTCTGGCTACTATCACGCGTCACTTATGCGTAGATATATGTGTGGACAGTTTCGGAAGTGGGTGTCCTTTCTCAATAGACATAACAGCTCTTTGAGAGCCGTTTTACTCGGTAATTGATTTACTAAGGGACGCTCAGATCAGTCACGGTATCTGTTTCCTTTTTTAATGAGGTGCTGTTGATTTTTCGCTCTCATTTTCTGGATGGGTTGATTGAGACGCAAGGAGGTCAAATGCCTTTGGCCTAAGGTCCATAGAGTTTTCAAAGTCAGAGTTCTATTTTTTTAAACATTATGCCAAAAGAGACTGAATTGAAATCAGTGAGACTGCACCTGTGCTTAAAGTTAGGCACACGCTTAAGTACCTTGCTGAATTGGGGCCTATTTGAGAGCCTTATTCTTCCCTGCAATATGCTGTTTTAACAGTGCCACTCCACTGACTTCAGCCAACTGTCAGCCCCACTGCCTATTAAATGAGCTTTGGATGGGTACAAAAAGTTAATCAGTAACCGCTGAGAGGTTTTCTACACTCCCTTCTCTTTCCCTTTCCTTTGGGAAATAAAAGAAACCTGAGCTGGCTTTTTTAATGGCCCTCAGGACTCCAGCTAGCAGACTAAATATCAGGCCAGAATCCCTTTCATATCAACACTATAATAAACCCCCCAAAAAACAAGAAGAGCCTGATTCTGGTGTTATTTATATGGGTGTCTGAGTAATAATATAATATTTGTATTACAGCAGGGTCTGGGGTCCCCAGTCATGTGCTAGCTGCTGTACAAACAGTAAAGCTGGAGTCACACCATAGCAGAAAGCCAAAGTATAGTTTTTCTAATCAGTGGGATTATGCTGGTGTAAATGGGAACTGAATCAGGCCGGCCAATGGCTTTGTTTTTATTTTTGTCTTTTTTTAACGTTTTAACAAACACAGGACTACGAAGCTAAGAGTGGAGGGCGGGTAAGTTTCAAAGACAGGTTCATAAACACTGGGCCGTGGGCTTGACTTAATGAGAGCATCTCCTGTACTTAGAAGGGGTACCACAGGGAGGGATTGTTACCGGCTGTAGCACGTTAAATGTTAACTTTTAATGGTACAAAACCAAGGTCATTCAACAGAGAGAGGCAACAGCATTAAGCATAGCAAAGGGGCCCTGAGTTGCAGCATTTGCAGATCAGAGAAATGCTTCCAGCTAAAAGAAAAAGCACAGGGTTTGCCTGCCACACACTGGTGAAACCTGGTATAAGGCCTTCATTTCACCTCCCTAAGGTCAGTGCTTGCTGCACACATCCCTGGAGTGGCAGGAATGGATTCATTAAGTATAAAGGTCCAGTGGGCTAATGAACTATATAGATTCACTCAGGCTGCCCAGAGGATTCAGGGGGCCTGAGGAAAAGCAATTTCGGGGGCCCCATCCATAAAACAAAAGTTGCAATACTATAGAATACTGTATTCTCATGGAGGGCCCTGACTTCCAAAGACCTCTGTGACTTCAGCCAGCACTGGCTGGGAGCTGCAGGGTCTCCTGTTGCCAGGGGGGACCTCCACTGCTCCCAGCTGCCGCGGGCGCCAGAGGAGACCCCCAGAGCTCTCCACCTCCACGGGCACCAGAGGGGACCCCCAGAGCTCCAGGCTGCTGTGGGCAGCAGGGGGAGCCCTGCAGCTTGGAGCCACCAGCAGAGGGGGACCCTGGAGCTCCCAGCCCACCTGCACCTGTCCAGACTTCCCATTTTGTCATGGATATTTTTAGTAAAAGTCAGGGACAGGTCACGGGCTTCCGTGATTTTTTCATTATTGCCTGTGACCTGTCCGTGACTTTTACTAAAAATATCCAGGACAAAATCTTAGCCTTAGCGATAAAAACTCCACAGTCTACCTGTGCCACAGCAACTAGTTTCCTGCATATAAAAGCCAGGGCCAGTGTTAGAGGGTAGCAAGCAGGGTAATTTCCTGAGGGGCCCATGCTACAGGGCCCCCCACAAACCTACAATGGTCAGGCTTCAGCCTTGGGTGGTGGGGCTCAGAACCCCAGGCTTCAGACCCCTGTGGTGGGGCTTTGGCTTTCTGCCCTGGGCCCCAGTGAGTCTAATGCTGGCACTGCTTGGTGGACCCCCTGAAACCTGCTCACGGCCCACCAGGGGGCCTTTGGGCCCTAGTTGAGACCCACTGTTCTAGTGGACATCACCAACACTACAATCACTGTTGGTACCTGTTGGACAGGGGGCAAACGACCATGGAGAGAAATGAGTTATCATTTTGCCCCTAAGATTAACCCTGGGACAAAGCCGAGGCAGTGTGTGAGCACGTACCCTGTGTGCGAGTACTGAGCACAATGATGGAGCAGTGTGGGGAGTTTCTACCCGGGGTGTGGGTAAATTCAAGAGTTCAGTCTTCGGGCTGGCATTTTGTACAAGCCCTGAGGCTGCAGTTTTCAAAACTGCTTAAGTCCCCTAGGATCTTCTAAAAATCTCAGCCTAAATTCACTTCTAAAAAGCCTACGCCACACACTGGTCGATAGCTAAGAGCTAATTATCCCCAGAAGAGTCAAGGCCTACATCCATTTGGGAGAGAGTAAAAGCGCTCCTTTGCCTGACTCACTTAGTTCCTTATCCAAGTGAGCATGAAATGTCCATGAGGCTGCAAAATAACTGTACCCCATCATCCCAAATGTCCCTGCTCTGAAGATTTTATGCGCAAGGTGCACCTTAAATAATGGCTGGCCGTACAGAATACTGGGGATTGCTATTTTTCTTTGGTGATTTTGGGATGATTTACAGCTGCAGCAGGATTAATTAAACAATACTGAGGTCCCTAAAAAGTCATGCTTGTCTGGGATGGAAGTGGAAAAGGGGTCTAATGGAGCACAAGAGATTCCTCAGCCTACATTGGTGGGTCTTAGTCCTTGCAGTACTGTAACCCCCTGTTACAACAGTGACAACAATAATAATAACAAAAAGGCTTTGGGACTTTTCTCCCCCTTATAGCCTCAACCATGTAGCCATAAAGAAAGACAGGGTGTTTGCGACTCCTAGGTTGAGAGCTGGGGTTCTATAGGGGTTTGAATGAGAAGTTGGAACTGGCTTCTTTCCTACCTGGGTCAGTAGTGAGTGGGAGAAACACCTCTGCTCCCTGTTCCTGAAAGGGAAAGTGAGGGTTCCATCTGGTGTACTTGGGGCCTTCAGTGAGTCCCCCCCGCCAATGGAAGCTCTATTCATACCCCGATACATGACTAAGGGGACATGTAGGGCAGGAAGCCATCCTTTCTGCAGGGCCAGAACTGTGTAGCGTCAGACAGGGTCATTCCCTGGAAGGTGGGGCTCAGAACAGGGGGAACTTGGCCAAAGCTGGGAATATAGGGGTGCCCTGGTCTTAAAGACACCCATGACAAGCACTCACTCACTGGCTTCACTGGGAGCAGCGTTGGGCGGTATGTTAGTGCAAACATTCCCAGTCAGGGGCGGCTCTGTTTTCTGCCTCCCCAAGCACAGCAGTCAGGGAGCCTTGGGCGGCATTTCTGCGGGAGGTCCGCCGGTCATGCAGATTCGGCGGCGCTTCTGTGGGTGATCTACCGGTCCTGGCCTTCGGTGTACCTGCCGCTGAGGCCACAGAACCGGTGGACCTCCCACAGAAACACTGCCGAAGGCTCCCTCCCTGCTGCCCTCACAACGACCGACACCACCCCCCACCCCCCGGCTTGCCACCCCAGGCACACGCTTGCTGTGCTGGTGCCTGGAACCGCCCCTGTTCCCAGTCATGTTGCTTTTTCATATGAGAACCTCTAAATAGCTTCTACCAGCAATGGGGCAGCCTGTGCAGCCTCCGCTGGCTGGGCATGCCTGAATCTGCCTCTTTTGGAAACTCTTAGCTAACTCGCTACATCCCTGAGTAACTTCTGAATAGTGTGGATGACGAGTGACCCAGAAAAACTATTCCTGATTGCATAAGATTCACTGGGGCGGGGGTTCTCTCCCTCACCCCCATCCCTTTTAGATCAGTAAATTGCCACTGCCTTTCTGTATCACCTACAGTTGCTCTCTGTGGAAAGGTGTGGGATGCTTTCCATCATGTAGGAAGAAAAGCTCTGCATGGGCAACATTTGTTTGAAGATATTTATCAAGGAAGCCAGCCTAGCATAACACACACAAAATGTAAATGAGAGCAGCTTAAATGCTCACAGAGAGAGAGAGAGAGAGTGCAAGTCTGCTCACTTGGCTGCAGGGTCTCTTTAATAAATAACCAAGTAAAAAGTACAAGCCGACTCTGATTCAGCAGTGAATACCTCTGGTGCGCTGCTTCTACTGCCGTACATGGGCTTTTCCCCAGGAGCTTTCTAGGCAGAACTAAGCTGCTTTAGCTTTCAGGTTCCATATCCCGTAAGTATAACAATAAAAGCAAATTTCTGTTAATGAGGAGAAAAACTTCCTGAGCCTGAGAGAGAGACAGCAGTGCAGATCTGCTCAACGAGCCTTTAGTTGACAAAGTGAGGGGGCCCTTTTCTCCCAGCTGGTCGCAGAGAGAGAGGGCCTATATGGGGACAGGCAGCCAGGCACTCAGTGTACACATGATTCGGTCAGGAATGTATTGCCTTCGTGCCCACAGATTTTGCTAATAGCAACATAAGGGCTGAAAGTGGTTTTCCCTGTGACTGTAAAAAAAAACAACCAACCATGCTGTTCAGAGTTCCTCTGATAGGATGCATAAGGGATAGGAAAGATACTGCAGAGAAGAGAGATCCATCCAGTTAAACCGCAGGGCTGTAAAAACCGGGGCAGGAGATTGCAACAAGTATTTCCCAGCAATAATTATTTTGCTAAGCCGAGGACCTTCTAGTTATTAATATTTCCATATATTAACCCTCTTCTCAAGTGCTGGCTGCCTTTGTGAAGCAGCTGCTGAGTTATTACAGAGAATGAAATCACACAATGAGCTGGAGACCAAACCAGCCAGGCATGGGCTAATCCCAACGAATGGGTCCTGTGTTGTGTCCCGAAGAGCGCGAGAGCCGGGGAGCCAGATCAGAAATGTCCTGACTGTGAGCCGCCCGTGAGGCCACAGGGGGGCAAATGAGGAATACTTCCTATTGTAAAAACAACGAGGAGTCCTTGTGGCACCGTAGAGACTAACACATTTAAGGACTCCTCATTGTTTTTACTGATACAGACTAACACAGCTACCCCTCTGACTCCCTATTGTGTGGTTCCACGTGTCCCTCTGCTCCCTGGGGCTCTGCCCAGGAAAGGACACTTCTGCATCACCTGCCATGCAGGGCGTAAAAGCCACAGCCACCTTGGCATGTTTTCTGTTAAATTCCAAAGCAAGGACTTCCCAGCTGATCTTCTCTGAGATAAAGAATGAGAGGTGATCTCTACACTTACCCGCCAGGGCACCTACACCTTGAATTGCGGCAGAAGCTACTCCAAAAGCTTCAGCCCCAGTTAGGTGACCCTCTGCAGGCAGGCAGCTGCATTCTCCGCTGCGGTTGCAGTCTCCTTTCCACGCACGGGGCTTTAGCTGATAAACTCTTATTGCCACTAATTGCTCCTGCTCAGTGCAGAACGTATCTATGACTATTTTACTAACCAACTTGCCGGCTTAAGTCAAATGTTTGTATCCCAGGCTCCATGAATCTCAGTGGAGAACAGAACAGCTAACCGAGCTGTGTGTTGCAATCGCTACATGTTCTTATTTCTCTTTGGTTGACGGTTCTCGGGACAGTCCACCGCTGACTGAGATAAATCCCCTGCCCTGACTATATGAGAGGAATTTACATTAGCAACACTGGTATCATGCAAAACGTTATTTCTCATCCTTCCTAATCTAATTGCTATAATTGCCAGAGGAGGCTTCTGGCTCTTTAAATGATGTGGCACTGCATTCCATTCCTAGGGGGAAAAGATGTGTTCAGATTTTGGCATATTCTTGTTATTTGGTGTTCTCTGTATTAGCTAGGTGCAAATTGAGTTTGTTTACTGCTTATCATGTCACAAGGCCCACAGAACTATGGAACCATGTATTGTTGATAGGTGAACTTTCACAGAGAAAAACTGCTATTTTGAAGACAACTTGTTCATCTGGTAAATGGCAAAGGTTAGCCATGTCCCCATAGAAAATACAGGTCTGTCGCATCTTACGCGCATTTAACATGCGTGATTTCAGCTTTACGCAGTTGGCAAAAACAAAAAAAAAGAGAAAAATAACAATTTAAATACTGTTTCTGTAGTGTGGGCGATTCTGCCCGCCATTCAACTCAATGTAATTTTGACTATACGCGGTTTTCGCTTTACACGCTAACCGCGGAACGGAACCCCCGCGTAAGATGAGACAGACCTGTATAGATTTCATGGCAACACTCCACTTTGGGACATATTCATGAATTACTGCAAGCAAACCTTGGAAGAGTTTCACCAACAAACACAGTTGCTTATTCTATTCTATTAAGTGTCTTATACCGTCCTCAAAACCATAGTAACCGAACACCTGACAGTCATGCTCTAAGCAACTGTGACTAATCTCTGTTTACATATGGTTTGGCCTTTCTCTCACCCTCTCTCCGAAGGGAAGAATTGTGTGGGAAGTGTAGTATATTTTGTTTTGGTAGGGTTTTGTTTTTCCATTTGAGTGATGTCTTGTCTTCTTGTGTTGCAAAGTATGTGACTCTGAGTCAGGGAAAAACACAGTTATTCACTTGTCTGCATGGAAAATAGCACTATTCCGGATGAGAAACCATGGAGGCCATGTGCACAGAAGTGATCAGTGCGTTTGGATGCAGCAGTCAGTGGGTTTCCATTTTCTTGAAAGCCCAGTTTGAGACCATAGGTGCCAACTTCTACTGGAGCTGGTGTGTGCTCGACCCGCCTCTACACCCGGCCCCACCCTGACTCCATCCCTGCCCCGCCCCCATTCCAACCCCTTCCCCAAAGTCCCCGCTCCAACTCCGCCCCCTCCCTGCCCCTATTCAGACTCCTTCCCCAAAACCCTGCCCCAGCCCCGCCTTTTCCCTGCCTCCTCCCCTGAGCGCGCCACAGTCCTGCTCCTCCCCCTTCCCTCCCAGAGCTTGCTACGCTGGGAGGTAGGCAGAGGAGTGGGGACACGGCACTCTCAGGGGAGGAGGCGGAGGTGAGGTGGGGCGGGCAGGGTAGTTTGTTCTGCCGGTGGGTGCAGAGCACCTACTAATTTTTCCCCATGGGTGCTCCAGCCCTGGAGCACCCACGGAGTCGGTGCCTATGCTTGAGACACCATGAGCCAGATATTCCCAGAGTGGTGAGCTCTGACAGTTCTGATTGACTTCAGCTAGGATTGTGGGTGCTCCTGCTTTCTGAGAATCAGACCCCAGATGTCTCAGGTCAGGCATCCAGAATCACTGGCCACTTCTGCAAACTTTGGACCAAATATTTTGTTTCGTATGAAACCTTCACAACTTGTAAATAGATGATTGGTGGTGAGAATTTTTTATGCTGTTTTTAACAATAATCCCGAAACCAGGTAATCTGATACTATGACCGGGGGCGGGGGATTTTGATTCCACATAATCTCTAGTGATCCCATTTTTTTTCTTCCATGTATGTTGAATCCTCTAGAATCTGTGGGCCACCTCCTGCAGATCTTGCCTGCCTAACTTCTGTTGCACCATATGCACTAAAGGAAGGACCGGGACCTGAATGTTTGAGTAACATGATTTGCCTGTTTCTAAATATTCAGAACCTCCAGAGACTGAACCAAAGAGAAAAAGGGATGTGGCAAATGCTAGTGTTATTGCCATTTCAATTTCTCAATGATGCAGACAGGAGAGTTCAACCAGGAACTAAAAGAGGTCATTTTCGTTTCGACTACACTCTGCATTAGTTCCCTATGTTATGAATGTCAACATTCTTCCTTTTTGCATCGTGAAATGAATTGATTTTCATCAGAGTTTTGGAAAGGCTCAGCTGAGTCTAAAGGAAATAATTGTTACTAATAATAATTGTGCAGATGATGGATTTTTTTTTAAATGTTTTAGGTTCAACTCAATGTTTTTGTTTTATTTAATCTTTTAAACATTTTTTAATTTTTAAAAATAAAATGGAGGGAAATTTAGGAATGACAAATCAAAAGGATGAATTTTGACATTTTCTGAATTTTTAGGGGTGGGGAGATTAATCAGAATACGTTTGCAAAATCAACATGAATTTGTTAAATGCTTTGGTGTTGCTGAACCTGCATTTTTTTTGCAGGGAAAAAAAAAAGGTTGGTCTGAAAAATTTTGCTCAGCTGTAGTGGGCAGTGTTCATGTCTGCAGCACCCTGCAGTATTAATTAACGAGGTTCAATACCCTGAATAAGCACTAGATGTCCTGCTAGGAAAGATACATTATTTGTTATAAGTTTAACATACTTCTAACACAGTGATACTTGGATCTCAGTGGTTCAGGAGTAGGGTGACCAGACATCCTGTTTTTAAAGGGACAGTCTCATATTTAAGCCCTCCTGCAGGTGTCCCAACTTTTTTTTTTTAATGGGCAAATTGTCCCATATTTTCTCCCCCACACACAACCCCCCAATCAGTACTGATGGGTCCTGGTGCTGGCTGGATCCCGGCCTGCCAGCTGCTTGCCCACCAGCAGTGCATTAGGGGGGTCTAGTGGCTGCTGATGGGGGTGGGGGTGCAAGGCTGGTGGCAGGCCGCAGATGCAGTGAAAGGGGCCGGCCGCTCGCCCTGCTGGTCCGCCAGCGCAGCCCCCGCTGCGTGCCAGCTCTCAGCCAGCAGGACCCCGCCCCCTCTCCCATTTCTGGCCCGCTCTGGCTGCGCACTGCAGTGGCCAGTGAGTGTGGGCAGGCGCCAAGCGGCGGCCGGTTACATGTCACCTCTTCTGCCCATCCATCGTCTCTTTACGTGCTCCCCCTCTTGCTGTCCTCTCCCTGCTTTGCCCCTTCGTGCCCCCCCGCCCCAGCCCCGCTGCTCCTCCGTATATCTCCCCGCGGAGCATGTCCTGCTCCTGACACTGTGCAGAGGACCAGCCCCTGGTCAGAGTTCTCAGCTCATTAACAGCCTGGCCGGCAGCCTCCTTCCTTCCCTCCCTGCCTCTGGCTGGGCCGGCACCCCGGGAAAACCTCTCTGGCCCGGAGGACCCAAAGCCCCACGCAGCCTTGGCACAGGGAAGTCTCTCCTCCCCTCAGCTAAGTTCTGGAGTGGGGGGGGGGGATTTCCAGCCTGTTCACGCCCCAAGCCTGCAGGTTCCACAGAAGCCCCTGAGGCAGGGGCTTAGCACCCGCTTCACCTGCCCGTCCCACCCTGGGTCCTGCCCTCAGGGAGCGCAGGGCTTCTCCGTCCCCTCGGCACCCTCCGCTGCTGAGCCACCTCTCTGGCCAGGTTCACTGAAGCCCCTGCAGTCAGGTTCCTTGGGCCCTGGTGCACAATGCAGCCTTAGGGCCTAACCCCCTCCTGCCCATGCTGTAGCAGGAGGTGACTCTTTAAGACTTTAGGGTTCACACGGGGAGGGGTGACACACACCCTACCTCCGCCCCCCCCCCAGGCAGAGGTCTCTCACACACACACACTCACGTACACCTCTCTCACATGAGGCGACTGGGTTATGTCAGTGGCCAGCAGCAGCCTGGAGGTGTTACCTGCCTTTTGACGCTCTGTGGGTGGGAAGGGACATGCTCCTTTCAGCCACATGCGGGGGGCGGGGGTGGGGAGATGAGCTCTGCAAAGACACAGCCAGGTCATCCCTCCCCGGCAGCTGAAAGCAGCTCCCATCTGGTGTGAATCCTGGCAGAAATCTGGGGAGCAGGGCATGTGACCCTGCGTCCATCCCCCGTGTGTTGCTTTGGGAAGACATGGCGCCAGGTACCAGCAGAGGCGGGTCCATCCTGGGGGCCCAGGCATGCAGGGCAGAGAGCGCCAGGCAGAGAGAGTCCGGTCAGTCCATCACCCCACTCCCCCATGTGAAAGAGGTGTACGTGAGTGTGTGTGTGTGAGAGGCCTCTGCCTGGGGGGGGCGCGGAGGTAGGGTGTGTGTGTCACCCCTCCCCGTGTGAACCCTAAAGTCTTAAAGATAAGAAGGTAAATAAAAAGAATCCAACTCCTCGCTATTTCTTTTTAACAGGGGCTCAGTCAGCTTGATAATTTAAAGATTTGTACTGCATAGTTCTGATTGCTGTTGAACTTGCTTGAATATGAATAATTTTACCAGGTGTCCCACATTCAGTACAGGGAAAATATGGTGACCTTATTCAGGAGCCAAATTAGTGATCAACATAACCTAGCAGAGCCACAATAGTGTGTGTGTGTGTACGTGTGTGTATATGTGTGTGTGTGTGTGTATATAAAATATTATTCTCACAGCTAAATGATTGACCAAATATTATTATTTTATCAACTACAATTGGCTAATAGCATAGTAAAAGCATCCAGATTTGTTAAAACCTTAGGTTGGTTAATACCTAAATCACAGTGTTTTAATATGTGCTGCAAAGAGCCGCAGGAGACACATTAAAGAACCACCTGCGGTTCGCAAGCCGCAGTTTGAGTATCACTGTTCAAACACGTATTATGATGCTGGGTTGGGGAGAGATTTGTAATTTCTAGTAAATTAGAAATTACTACTTAACTGTCCCCTTTTAATGAATTGTTTAAAGGCTTGTTTTAACCTTTTCTCCAAAAGAATCAATTTATTCCAATGGTAAAACTATCAGAATTTCTATCCCACTTAGTCCATTTGCAGATTCTTCCCACTCAGGCAGCAGGCATAGAATAGAACAATGAACTGTGAGTGGGGGTCACCTGCCTATCTAATAATTGTCCCCTCGCCCTCCTTCCCATGGTCTCCGAAGTCTTTGAATTGTTAACTACTCAGGCTGCATAAACCCTTTCTCGACAGCCCCTCCCATGAGATTTTGCCCTCCCTCCACCAAAGCTGCCCTGACTCACTAAGGTCAGGAATGACCTAGTTCAGTCCAAAGTGTTCATCTATTTTTCTTCTTGACCCACCTGCTGCTTCCAGCCCACTTGATCCTGTTCTCCTTAGATCTTTCTGCTCTGTTGGCTTCTGCGGTTCTCTGGTCTCCTGTTTCTCCACTTACCGCTGCTTCTTTGGCCCATCTTGCAGCAGTGTCAACCATTTCCCACATGTCAGTGTCCCTTAAGGTTGCGTCCTCAGTCCCTTCCTTCGCAAATGTCCCTGTATTTCTCATTTCAGCTATCACCTCTCTGAGGATGATTCTTAAATCTACCTGATTGGCCTGACTTCTGCTTCCCTGTCCAGTTGGGCATCTATAGCTGTGCCCTCCTGGATGTCCCACCCCCACCCCAAATGTGATTTTTCACAACCACACCTGATTCTTCCCCACTACGGCCTTCTCCATCACTAGTGAGGAATCTGCTGTCCTCTTCTCCCAGCCTCTCCTTCCCCTTCCACCTTCAGTCTCTTCATCCTGTTAAATATCCCTGAAGTGTGACCATTTTCGTACTCTGCTCATAGTGAAATCCCTCTCCCGTGCCCTGCTCACCTCTCCCCTTGATTACTATAACAGCTTCCTTTCCTGCCTTCCCCCTCACCTACTCTCCTCGCTTCCCTTTTTGCCAATCCAAAATGCCACTGCTGAAGAAGTCTACCGTTCCCATCACCCTGTCTTTCAAATCCCTTAACTGACTGCCTGTCTCTTACTGGTTCCTTGTCCTCACTTTCAGGCCCGACATCTCTCTGCTGTCCTCTCTTCTTCCTTCCCCACTTGCTCCCTAAGTTTCTCCCAGTTTTCTTCTCTAGGCTCTGCACCCCCTGCCTGGGTCTATCTGTGCTTGGAATGGTCGTCTTCTTCTTTGGGTCCAAGTTTCAGTTAACCGGAGGACACTTCACACAGCTCTGGCAGTGTAAAAAGGGTTTAAAAAGAGGGCAGGAGTGGCTCACTGTACAACAGGGTCTCTGTAACAATGTGGCCTCTGGTGGGACACTACTGAGAATATCAATTCAGGACAAATTTCTTAGAGCAGGGCAGTTACAGCCCAAGACTGGGGTTCCTCCACTACTAAGGCAAACCTGCCAGAGAGGACTTCAGTTTCACCCCACTGGCTAACCAGAAGCCATACAAGCAATTCCCTTAGATACTCCAGTATCCCAGTATCACCACCAGCACCACTCTTTATGGGATGAATGGTTATGAAAACCAATACTCCAGTAAAAGAAAATAGATTATCATGATCTCAAAGGACCAAGTCCCAGACCCAGGTCAATATACAAGTCAGAACTTACCCACAAATCACTTTGTTTCCAATCTTTTAGAATTTAAAATCTAAAGGTTTATTCATAAAAAGAACGAAATATAGATGAGAGCTAAAATTGGTTAAATGGAATCAATTACATACAGCAATGGCAAAGTTCTTGGTTCAGGCTTGTAGCAGTGATGGAATAAACTGCTGGCTTAAGTTCAGTCTCTGGAGTACATCCACAGCTCGGATGGGTCATTCAGTCCTTTGTTCAGAGCTTCAGTTTCTAGCAAAGTTCCTCCAGAGGTAAGAAGCAGGATTGAAGACAAAATGGAGATAATGCAGCTGCCTTTTATAGTCCTTTTGCCATGTGGCTTGTGCTTCCTTTGTTCCAAACACAAGCTACCCAGCACATGGCCTGGAAAAACCTTAGAGTTCTGTCCATAGGCATGTCCCTGCATGCCTTGCTGAGTCACAAGGTGTATCTGCCTTCTCTCAGTGGGTCATTTGTATAGCTGATGGTCCTTAAAATGGGCCATCAAGCAGGCTAGGCAGTGCTGATGCCAAATTGTCTGGGGTGTCACCCAGAAGCATAGCATAAATTTGAAATACAGGCTGTATAAAGCCAATACTTATCACTTTAAATACAAAAATGATATGTGCATACAGATAGCAGAATCATAACCAGCAAATCATAACCTTTCCATAGACACCTTACTTGACCACCTTTGTACAAGGTTTGGTGCCACTATAGGACCTTGGTTGCAACAATGATCTATACAGTCACAGTGCATGTAATAATGTCCCTGTCTCCCAACCCTATGTAGGGATGGCAAAAGCTCTACTCTCAGGGCTGGAGAACCCACGGGGGAAAAATAGTGGGTGCTCCGCAGGCACTGGCCGCTCCCCATATCAGCTCCTCTCCCTCCCTGCAGCGCCTTCCTGCAAACATCCCTAGTAATTAAAAAGAGGTGAAGACAGAGAGAAAATAACGTGCAGTGTTTTCAACAGAGTATCTGCCAGTGTTTTCCATGAGTTGTCAGTGGCTCTTTTATAATACACTGTGTGATGTTGGCAGACCAGGTGCCAGCTCATGCCATGGCCATAGGCATCAGCTGAAGACTGACAAACTCACAGCTGGAACTCAGGCCAGTTCACTCCTGTGTTAGTACAGATCAAAGCGATTATTAAATGCATAAGAACATATTTGGTGTTTAAACTTCATGAAGACTAACGGGAGGCTGCCTGCATTGTTTTCACTTGTCTGTACCTTAGAACAGTGGTTCTCAGCCAGGGGTACGTGTACCCCTGGGAGTAGTCAGAGGTCTTCCAGGGGGTACTCAACTCATCTAGATCAGTGTTTCTCAACCTGAGGTTGCAGCCCCTGGGGTGGGGTCACAGAACAGGTTTGGGAAGTTGCAAGTGCCGAGCTGGCATTAGGGGGTGGCAAGCAGGGCAAATGCCTGGGGTTCCATGCCATAGGGACCCCCTTGAAGCTAAGTGACTTACTTCAGCCCTGCTGCCTGGGCCTCAGGCTTCAGACAAGTCTCTCAAATGAAAAACAGGTTCAGGTATCACACTGAAATGTAAGTACAATATTTATATTCCAATCAATGTATTTTATAATCATATGGTAAAAAGGAGACAGTAAGCAATATTTCAGTAACAGTGTGCTGTAACACTTGTATTTTTATGTCTGATTTTGTAAGCCAGTAGTTTTTAAGTGAGGTGAGATTCAGCTTATGCAAGACAAATCAGACTCCTGAAAGGGGTACGATAGTCTGGAAAGGTTGAGAGCCACTTCCTTAGAATGTAATAGCAAACATTTACCTTGTATATACATACCCCTGTAACTAAATAAGCCATCGCATGAGTAAGAAGCCTTGGGTAATGCAAATGAAGAACTTTTAACAGGAAAGTGCTAATTCTTGAGCGTGTGAAGGCAAGTGGTCACTGTGTGCGATGATCAGAGATAAAAGACTGTAAATGCACACTGCTCTGTGACATCAAAGAAAGAGATCACGTGGGTAGCTGAACTGTCGGCGTGTTTTCTGTGAGAGGAAGCTATACATATGGACACAATGAAAAGTTCATCATCTCTCAACTGTCTGTATTCTAACAGGACAGAATAACCAATCGAGAAGACAGAGATTTGCAGAGTTACTCTGGGTTGCCTTAAAAGACTTTTGGGAAACTGACAAATTACTACATCTCTGCTACCTCTTGAAATTATAGAGACTGACTCACATGTACATATATTTTTACCTGCTTTAACCTCTCAATAACTCTCATTCCTTTTTCTTAGCTCATAAACGTTTAGTTAGTTTACTATAGAACTGGCCGCCAGTGTTGTCTTTCGTGTGAAACACAGGATGCAAATCAACCTGGGTGAGTGACTGGTCCCTTGGGACTGGGTGTCACCTAGAATATTTGTGATTTTTTTTTATTTTTATTTTTTTTAGTATAAGTGACTATTTATCACATAGTCCGGCTTGCCTGGGTGGCAAGATAGACTGGAGTATCTAAAAAAACTGTCTGTGACTTCATTATATTATTATTCTATTTGCTGTCGTAATAAACACATCCTATCTTGCAGCTGCCATATACTATGTTCCTGTATACTGAATGAGTCCTTAAAGTTTAGCGGCCTTTCTACTGTGGGTAGACTTAGTACAGTACCTCCAGCACACAAGTAATATCGGTCACCCACCAAAACCTTTACACCACTTTACACAGCAAACTGATTTACTAACTTGAATGATGTTCAAAATCACTTACTGAAATTCAGTTCACTTTACGTTGGGGTTTATTTGAAAGTTTATTCGTGGCATAATTAAGGGGGATTTCCAGATGAGAAAGAACAAGCCAGAAAGCACTCAGAAAACTGGGTCTCTTGAAGAAGAAAAAGATGACAGCTCCTTTCAGAGCTGCTTCTTCAACTGGGTGGGAGGTGGGGTGAGACTGGGGTCAGAGGATAAAAAGTTAAAGGAAGTGAGAGTTCTGTTAAATTTAAAGAAATAGGGGGAATCCCAACGTGTTAAAAATATACCAGATGCCGCTATCATGATGACAGGTCAAAAGAAAATCCCACTGCAGGTTTCCAGAATACAGTTGGACCAGCTGAGGGTACTTCACTGTAGTTCCATTGACTCCTATGGAACTAGTCTACCAATTTACATCAGTTAAAAACTGGGCAGATGAAATTACTTTACATAGGGATTTGGGATATTTACAGCTCATATCATATCAAGAGAAAGGATGGTTGAGCTATTCACATTAAATAACCACCTCCCTGCATTCAACCGATCAAATAACTTTTGACCAAAATTCAAACAAATCCTTATCTGTGGTTCAAAAAATTGTAATTAACTCCCACCCCTGATCCCATTAATTTATATTATTGCTAGCGGTAGGTCTGAACGCAAACCTCTAATCCTAACTCAGTTGATCTTTGATAAAGTTCTGATCCAGATCAGAATTTTATGGCTCAGAAGATAAATGATCTTGCAGTTAAGGCACTAGACTAGAGAGAAGAAGAGCCAAGATCAATTTCCAGCTCTGCTGCAAACTTCTTCTGTAATTTTGGGTAACTGCCACAAAGTTCAGACTACAGGGTAGGTAAATAGCAATGCATACTAAGGGTATTTCTATACTAGCCACCAGATCAGCGGGTAATGATCGATCTATCGGGGATCGCTGTATCGTGTCTTGTCTAGACACGATACATTGATCCCCGAACGCGCTCCTCATCGACTCCAGAACTCCACCAGGGCGAGAGGCAGAAGTGGAGTTGACGGGGGAGCGGTGGCCGTCAATCCTGCGCCGCAAGGACGCGAAGTAAGTCAATCTAAGTCGATCTAAGATACATCGACTTCAGCTACACTATTCTCATAGCTGAAGTTGCGTATCTTAGATCAATTCCCCCCCCTTCGCCCCCCGCCCCCAGCGTAGACCAGGCCTAACGTGCTAGGCTGTAACTCCCCCTTGTGGATGCTGCGAGCATGAACTTAGTTCGGATTAACATAAAACAGGCCTCGACCCTATCCTTGTGGAATACCACTAGAAATTTGATAACGATTCCCCATTGACTACTACTTTTTGAAATCTATCAGTTAGCCAGTTCTTAATCCATTTAATGTGTGCTTTGTTGAGATTGCATAGTGCTAATTTTTTAATCAGAATGTTGCACGGTACTAAGTCAAATGTCCTACAAGCCTCCTATAGTTACGTTTATCAACCAAGTTTGTAACCTCAAAGAATGAAATCAGGTTTGTTTGAGACCTATTTTCCATAAAAAACATGTTGACTGGCATTAAAAAATTAAAAGATAGCAATGTCATTATCAGTTGAATCCCATATCAGCTTTCCCATTATTTTGCCTATGACTGATATCTGGCTAGCCAGCTTATAGTTACACGAGTCATTCCATTTGTCCTTTTTAATATTGGCACAACATTAGCTCTCTTCCAGTCTTCTAGAATTTCCTTGGTATTCCAAGTGTTATGAAAAATGAACATCAGCAGGTCAGAGGTCTCATCATCCAGCTCTTTTAGGACTTCTGGGTGCAAGGTACTAAGACCTGCTGATTTTAAAAGTTTATCCTTAGTAGATACTGTTTCATGTCCTCCTTAGTTACTAACAGACTGGAAAGTACTTCATCATCCTCATGAGTAGGAGTATATCATCCTGTTTCTTTCCAGATACAGAATAGAAATATTTATTCAACACTTCTGACTTTTCTGCATGATTACTAATAGAGTTAGCATCTCTATCTAGTTATAGGCCTATGCCATTGCTAGAATTTCTTTTGTTCCTACTTAAATTCCTTTTTGTCAGCAATGCATTTTCCCTGATGTCTTTAGCTTCCCTTATCAATTTTTGAGACCTCATAACTTCTAATTGCTATCTGCCCTTTTTTCCATGTGTTGCTGTTGCTCTTTTATTTTGAATTGCCACATTCACTTCACTACTAAAGTAGGGATGGGCTTTTAGTCAAAGTTGTCCTCCTTTTTGATTGTGGAATTGTGGCTTTTTGGCCATCTTGTAAACTCATTTAAAGAGCTCCCAATTTTATTTTTTCTCTACATTTTTCCTCCTCATCAATTTTGCTCATAATTTTCCTCAGTTTTCGGAAGTTAGCCCCTTTGAAGCACCAAGTATATATATTGTTGATTGACACTATCATCTGTTTGCCCATGTAGAGCATAATCAGGTCATGATCACTGGTTCCTGGGCAATCACCACTTTCCAGTCCAGTGACGAATTAATCTTCATCCATCATAAAGTCTGAAACAGAGTTACCTCCTGTTGGGTGCAATAGTTTTTGTGTTAGAAAATAAAAAATCATCATCTATAATTTTCAGCAACTAATGGTGTTTTACTACTGACTGCATGAGACCTTTGGCATATGTCCCCCAAACTGAAGTCCCCATAACACCATGTTTTTCTTCCCACACATTACAGACAAGTGCTTAAGGTATAATTCATCCTGTTCTCTGGTTTGGTTCAGTGGTCTAAAACAGACCCCCACCAGCACCTCCTCCTGGACTTTGTTACTTAGCACACTGATCCACATGTATGCAAGATCCTGTGCACGAGTTATCTAATACAGTAATGATGTCATAACATAGAGAGCCATCCTCCCCGCCCCCTACCCCACACGTCTTTTAACCACTCTATCCTTCCTGAATGGGTTATAAATCAGTGATTTTAACTTTCTAGTCGTGCAACTTATCTCACTAGCAATGCCATTAGTATCAAATTTTGTCACATCAGTGACAATTTCCAAGAAAAATGACTGCCTAGGAAGGAGTACTGTGGAAAAGGGTCTGGGGATCATAGTGGATCACAAGCTAAGTATGAGTCGACAGCGTAACTCTGTTGCAAACATAATTCTGGAAGGTATTAGCAGGAGTGTTGTAAGCAAGGCACGTGAAGTAATTCTGCTCTACTCCGCGCTGATAAGGCCTCAGCTGGAGTACTGTGTCTAGTTCTGGGCGCCACGTTTCAGGAAAGATGTGGACAAACTGGAGAAAGTCCAGAGAAGAGCAACAAAAATTATTAAAGGTCTAGAAACTATGACCTAGAAAGACAGATTGAAAAAACTGGGTTTGTTTAGTCTGGAAGATGGGGGGACGTGATAACAGTTTTCAAGTACATAAAAGCTTGTTATAAGGAAGAGGGTGAAAAATTGTCATCTTTGACCTCTAGAGATGGGACAAGAAGCAGGGGACTGAAATTGCAGCAAGGGAGGTTTAGGTTGGACATTAGGAAAAACTGCCCAACTATCGGAGTAGTTAAGCACTGGAACAACTTGCCAAGGGACGTTGTGGAATCTATGTCATTGGAGGTTTTCAAGAACAGGTTAGACAAACGTATGTTAGGAATCGTCTAGTTATTAGTCCTGCCTTGAGTGCAGGGGACTGGGCTAGATGACCTACAGAGATCCCTTCTAATCCTAGACTTCTATGACTAATGCATGCAGCAATTTGCAGGCATTCAATAAACCCTGAACACTAAGCATATTCTTTTTAACTCTAATACCTGTTTTACCAATAGTAACACATGACTGATTCCAGCTATGTGTTTGTCAGTATTGAAGTGAGGCATGGGGATCTTGCCAGCATCACAGTCATAAATATTACTCTAATACGTGCATGTCTAGAATCTGACTGGGACTGGAAGTGAAAGCTGTTACCCAGATTCAACATGAGAAACTTGTTTTCTCTCACGTTCTATCTCACCTAATCAGAAGCAGGAAGGACCAGAAGCCTCATGGGAAGTTCTGTTCTGATGAGCTTTCAAGCCTAGTTTTGTAAACCTATGCAGTTCAAATTAGCATCCAGATATTGCATGGGAACTGAGCCTTTTGCGGTTTACCCATCACTGTTACTTTTATCAAATGAAACCTGAAATTAACGTGCCACTTTGCAAACACTGAATAAGGCACATTTCCTGCTCCAAATCGTTTCCCTTGCATTTTGGGAGACACAAGACAAACTCGGTAAGAGACATTGGAAAACTGCTCAGGGAAGTGAGAGTGAGGAAAGACCAGTGATGTGGGGAAGCAGAAAGAAATGTGTCTTAAGCAAGGATTTAAGGGAAGGGGGGGAGAGCCAGCATGTGTTTGAGAAACCGAGACCCTTATTCCCAATTCCTATACTCCTATGCCCACATCAGGGGCTGGAGTAGAGCCAGAAGCACCATCTTTCTGAATTGCCAGGGGGTGCTTGACCCCCTGCTCTGCCCCAGGCCCTCGCTCCACTCCCTCTCCCCCAGTGCCTCCTGCACGCCGCTGAACAGCTGATCCACGGCAGGTGGGAGGCACTAGGCAGGAGGAAGAGGAGCTGATCAGCAGGGTCTAAGAACTCAACACACTAAGAACTCAACACAACAGGATTAGCTGAAGTTCCCATGGCTGAGGCTCCAGCCACTTTTCGCAGACAAAACCAGTGTTTTAAAAAATATCCTGCCACATGCTTAATAAGGGCCACCACGGAATTCCCATTGTGTTTTTTTAGACCAGGGAGCCACTTTTTAAAGCAGCTCACATAAAACTCCTTAGCAAAGGCCCCAGTTCAGCAAAGCACTTAAGCACATGCCATGCTTGAGGTGGACCGAAGCATTTACTTAAGTGCTTTGCAGTATTGGGGCCCAAAGAGTTTTTGCATCTTTGAGGCAGAGACCGCTTTATGTTCTGTGTTTGGACAGCGCCTAGCACAACGGGGCTCCGGTCTGGGACTAGGGCTCCCAGATGCTACCACGATATAATGCATAATGACAAGGCATCATATAAAAATAACTGGACCTTAACAGAGACCCAGCTCTGTCTCAGCCTTTAGTAGGTCAGCTGAAGGGGAAGTCTGCCTAGGGCTGGAATCACCAGCGGCTGTTAAACACAAAGCACGTTAGCATGTGAGAGACAGGCTAGTTTGTGGTGTGAATGATATGACAGTGGTTAATACTGATCCCTGTAGCTGCGGCTTTCTCTGAGCCTTATGGGTATGTCTACACTAGAGCTAGACGTGTAAATTCCACCATGGGCTGGAGCACCCACAGCCAATCAGCTCCTCCCCCTCTCCCCCAGTGCCTCCCGCCCACAGAGATCAACTGTTCAGCGGCAGGCAGGAGGCGCTGCGGGGGAGAGGGGAGCAAGGGTGGGTTGTGTTTGTGGGGAGGGGGCAGAGCAGGGGGTGAGAAGAGGCAGAGTGGGGGTGAGGCCTTGGGGGAAGGGGTTGAGTGGGGGCGGGGCCTGGGGCTAAGCGAGGGTCGAGCGCCCCCCCACCCCCTGGGAAATGTCAAAATCGGTGCCTGTGAATTCCACCTCGAGTAGATATACCCATGCTAGCGCTGATCAAGCTAGCACACTAAAATTAGCTATGTTGCTGTGGCTGCACAGGCAGAGGGACGGGGTGGCTGTTCTGGGACAGCTAGTCAAGCCCACTGCCCATGTAGCCATGGCTACACTGCTATTTTTAGCATGTTAGCTCAATCAGAACTACCGTGGGTGGGTGTATCTCCCGAGCTGGAAATGACACCTCCAGCTCCAGTGGAGCCATATCCTAAGTCTAGAGCAAAGTCATTGCCTGGCTGTAGCAGATTTAATGCTGTGTTTTCAAAGGGTGCTTGACCATGTGCCTGCAATATTAGTGGCTGCGCCTATTTACACACACAAACACTCACGTTTCCACACACAAACAGGGCATAGACCCATTGGCATGTGTAATGTGGGTCCACATTGTTAGAGGCCCTTTGATATCTGAGCCTTTCAACTCTATTTAAATTTCAAAAAACAACCTTCCAGTGTCTTTCTCAGTGCTCCCAACTGGACTTCAGACCAAGGTTCTGCAGTGTCCCGGTGGGCAGAAGTCCCTCTTAGCAAGGGAAAAATCCTAATTCTTTTTTTTTTTCCATTAGGCTCCCAAGAGCCATATGACCAAGGGAAGAAACAAACACAGTTTTGACTTGTCTGTTGTATGCACCACCAAAGGTTGAAATCGTGGGGAGTTATCAGAGTGGCTCACAATTTTCTGCTCGCATTGTAATGTACGTTTGTGAAATGGGCACTAGAAAAGACTGGACTGGATTAGCTAATGGAGGTTCTGATTGTGTGGCTACCTGAGATACACACTCAGGACAAGTCTCTATGCTACCTTAGCCCTATTGAAATCAGTGGGAATCTTGCCATTGACTTCAATGGAGCCTCGATTTCATCCCGTTTATTACCCCAATATTAAAAAAATAATATTAACATATACCTCTTATATAGCACGAGTCATCTCAAAACACTTTACAAAGGGGGAGCAGTATCGTTATCCCCATTTAACAGATAGGGAAACTGAGGCACGAGGCAGGAAGTGACTTGCACAAGGTCACCCAGCAGGCCAGTGGTAGAGCTAGGAACTAAACCATGTCTCCCTCTGCCCCAGTTAGTGTTCTGTCCAGTAGGCCCCACATTCTACAAGATCTGTTACACTGTCAGATACTTGCACTTCTCAAGATGTGAAAGGCACTTAGTCTCCACCTTTGTGTTTTAAAATTCACCGTGTAAAGCTATACTGTATAACCTATTGTGGGTCACTGTTTACAGAGCTAATAGAATTGTTAGTGTCAGTGAGCATGGAATGAAACAGCTATTTTTAATACAAGAATAAAGAATCTTTCTGCTTAAAAAAGTTCTTTCCTAA